>NC_138552.1:71670200-71990200 GCF_964273705.1 Natrix helvetica
ACTTTTGATCCTGTTTTTAATATCCATCTCCCTCTCTCTCATCTCCCATCATCCATCCATCCATCCATCCATCCATCCATCCATCCATCCATCCATCCATCATGCTTTGTTTGCATTTTTTGTTACAAAATGCATGCCAGGAAGATCCCCTTAGCACTATTGAAAAACTGCCTCCTGTGAAATTGTACATTTTGCGGTCACTTTATTACTTTAGGTTCAACTCAACAGCAGGCAGATAAACAACCATGAAGTAACTCTTTACATAAGTAGCCTTTTAATCTTAATATACACTGCACCAGCAAGGGCCCCATGGAGAATTCTAATTCATTGCTTGCACTGCTGGGTGATTATAAATGCTACGAATTGTAGCCATGTCAACAGCAAACACTGACACAGTGGAGATATTACAGTTGATGTGCTCAAATTCAAACCTTCCTTTAATCTAAGATATTTTTCTGACAGAAGATCAAAAACTGTCCCAGGAAGATCTCGACCTTAGTCTAGGTGTGATGTTAGATGGAGTAGGGCACAAGGGCAATCCTTGAAGACTTCTTAATGCAGTTGGTTGTATCTGAGGGGCACTTGCTAGCAATATTCTAATTTAGGAGATCAGCAGAGGCTGCAGAAACAATGCTGAACTGGTCAGAGAAAACTGAGATACCAGTTGAACCTCCCACTTGAAATGGCAGGACAAGAACAGAAGTATAACGTTCCACTGGCACAAGAGTAGCCATATTAAAAGCTATTAGCTTGCCATATTAAATAAGTTGAGAACTGCGGCATGAATAAAATCCAAAGCAGGATTAACTTTGCCACTCTAACAAATTCCTATCCATGCTGTTAAATGAAATAATTACGCTTTCTTGCTGCCCACTCAAATTAACATCAGCATTCTCTTCATACCATTCAACTTTCATCTACAAATGAATAACAAAAACAACAACAAGAACAACAAGAACGACCTGAACACCATTGGCATTGACAAATTCATCTCCATCAATTGCAAAAGGCAGCTTTACTAGGGACAGCTTCCATCCTGCGACGATATCTGTAACACCATCAAACATCCAGACCTGCTTATCCCAGCTCCCTGTCAAGGACTCGATAGGGAGGAAAAATGCCAAACCCAGTATGAACATCTGGCTGACTGTGCAATGATCAATAATTATAACAACAATAAAAACCTCAGACAATGAATGAAGCCTGAACCACATTAACTTTACTGTCACTCCATTCACAGTTTTGTTCATTTGAAGAAGACTGCAAATATCCACTTATCAATGGAAGAAAACCCAGCAGTTCCTTCCTTGGAGGTAATCTCTTTATTCAATTCACATTGACTAAGTATTAAACCTGCCGAACTCCGGGGTTGGCATCTTAAGATGGGTGCTTTCTGAGGGCAGGCAGGAAGCTTGACATAGTTCCTTGGCATTCTGAAGCTCTTGTAAATGAAGCATTGAAAGCCTGCCGTCATTGTCAGAGGAAAATATCACCCTGAACTAAATGAGGTCTTAGATCATGGCGTTTCCAAACAGCATTATCTTTAAGGTGCGAAAAAAGGAAATAAAAATCCCGGAAAACATATTCTAATTAAAAACAAGCTTTAATACAAAAATAAGAAAATAAAGAAATAAAAACAAATCTATCTAATTGTTACATTCTGGTAGAAACAATTCTGTCTCCCAGTTTCCTGGCAGACGGACAAAGATCAAAAGGGAAGAAAGCTCTGGAATGTGTGAAGAGCAGGCGCAGTACATCATTGTCAGATAAGACCTTATGACCTGCGCAGTAACTCTTTCAGTTCAGCTATTCAGTTCAAACTAGCAAACAATTTAACACAGTGACAGTCATCAATGATCTCAGTAGTATAGCAAACAAGTTTGTGTGTGTGTGTGTGTGTGCTCGCATAAAAAAGTACAGGTAGTCCTCAGCTCATCCCCACAATTGAGCCCATCATTTTCATTGCTAAGCAAAAGGCAGTTGTGAAGTGAGTTTTGCCCCAGTTTTATGACCTTTTTGCCATAGTTAAGTAAACCACCGGTCAGTAAGCAAATCATGCGGTCATTAAGAGAATCTGGCTTCCCCAATTGACTTTGCTTGTTAGAAGACAGCTGGGACATTTACAAATGGAGATCATGTGACTCCGAGACACTGCAACTGACATACCGTATTTTTCGCCCTATAAGACGCTCCGGAGTATAAGACGCACCCAATTTTAAAGGAGGAAAATCTAGAAAAAAAAGATTTTTGGGCTCAATTGCCACTCAATTTTGGCCTCAATTGTGGTCATAAGTTTTCTTTCTTTGTTTGTTTCTTTCATCTCTCTCTCCCACTTTCTTTTTTTTTCTTTTCGTTTTTCATTCTTTCTACCTTTCTTTCTCTTTCTCTCTCTTTCTGTTTCTCTGTGTGTCTGTCTGTCTGTCTGTCTCTCTCTCTCTGTAGCTCTTTGTCTCTCTCTCCCTCCCCTTCTCTGTCTCTCTCTGTCATTCTTTCTGTGTGTCTGTCTGTCTCTGTATCTCTGTGTCTCTCTCTCTCCTCCCTCCTCCATCTGTCACTCTGTATGTGTGTGTCTGTCTGTCTCTCACTCTCCCTCCCTCCCTCTCTCTCTCTCTGTGTGTTTCTCTCTCCTCCCTTCCTCTCTGTCTGTCACTCTGTGTGTACGTGTGTGTGTGTGTGTGTCTGTCTGTCTGTCTGTCTGTCACTCACTCAATCACTCACTCTGTGTGTGTGTGTGTGTGTGTGTGTGTGTCTGTCTGTCTGTCTGTCCCTCTCTCCGTCCCAACTGGAGAACAACCTTTTCTGTCCCCTTACCAGCCCATCTGGGAAGATGAGGAACGCGAGAGGGATCCCTCCCCCCCCCCCGCAGATGGGCTCCGAGCCAGAGTGGGGTGGGGAATCCTCCCTTTCCCCCTCTCAGAGATCTTTTGGGAAGTGAAAGAGCTGAGAGAGGGGAAAGCCTCCCATTGAAAACAGCGCTGAGTGAGGTGGGGAATCCTCCCTTTCCCCCTCTTAGAGATCTTTTGGGAAGTGAAAGAGCTGAGAGGGGGAAAAGCCTGAGTGGGGTGGGGAATCCTTGCTTTCCTCCTCTCAGGGATCTTTTGGGAAGGAAAAAGTGAGGTGGGGAATCCTCCCATTGAAAACAGCACTGAGTGGGGTGGGAAATCCTTGCTTTCCTCCTCTCAGGGATCTTTTGGGAAGGAAAAAGTGAGGTGAGGAATCCTCCCATTGAAAACAGCGCTGAGTGGGGTGGGGAATCCTTGCTTTCCTCCTCTCAGGAATCTTTTGGGAAGGAAAAAGTGAGGTGGGGAATCCTCCCATTGAAAACAGCACTGAGTGGGGTGTGGAATCCTTGTTTTCCTCCTCTCAGGGATCTTTTGGGAAGGAAAAAGTGAGGTGGGGAATCCTCCCATTGAAAACAGCGCTGAGTGGGGTGGGGAATCCTTGCTTTCCTCCTCTCAGGGATCTTTTGGGAAGGAAAAAGTGAGGTGGGGAATCCTCCCATTGAAAACAGCACTGAGTGGGGTGGGAAATCCTTGCTTTCCTCCTCTCAGGGATCTTTTGGGAAGGAAAAAGTGAGGTGAGGAATCCTCCCATTGAAAACAGCGCTGAGTGGGGTGGGGAATCCTATTTTGCTAAGGGAGGCTTTTGATATTTTGCTAAGGGAGGCTTCTCAAAATGGGAGGCCCCCATCTCTTTGCACCCTTCAATCCGTCTCTCTCTCCCTCTGAGGTCCCCCAATGGCTCAGTGTGAAAAACTGGGAAAGAGGAAAAGGAGGAGGAAGGAAAGGGGGGAGAGAAACGGGGGGGGGGGGAAGAGAGAGAATCTCTCCCTTAAAGATCGCCTGCTTAAAGATCCTGCTTAAAAAGAAGCCTCGCTGCCTTTTTCTCTCTGATAGCTGCCTGCTTAAAAAGAAGGACGAGGCTTCTTTTTAAGCAGGCGATCTTTAAGCAGGCGATCTTTAAGGGAGAGATTCTCTCTGTGGCTGAGAAGCCTCCCTTAGCAAAATATCGCTGAGAGGAGGAACTGGAGGATTCCCCACCCCACTCAGAGCTGTTTTCAATGGGAGGATTCCCCACCTCACTTTTTCCTTCCCAAAAGATCCCTGAGAGGAGGAAAGCAAGGATTCCCCACCCCACTCAGCTGTTTTCAATGGGAGGATTCCCATTCGGCTGCACAAGCGCTGCCTTCTTCTCGCTGATAGCTGCCTGCTTAAAAAGAAGGATGAGCCCCGATGCAAAAAAAACGCCATGGACTTGCGAGTGAGTTACAGGGGCGGGGCTTCCAGGTTCATTGACCAACCAGCAGAAACCCACCACTGCCCAGGTGGCTACATTCGGCCTATAAGACGCAACCAGATTTTCACCCTCTTTTTTGGAGTAAAAAAGTGCATCTTATAGGGTGAAAAATACGGTAAATACCCTGTCCACAGCATTTCGCTGGTCTACTAATTTAGTAATAAAGTAATAAAGTCTACTAATGTAGACTTTATATTAGTCAAAGAATGAAATAAGATTGGTTTGGCATGATCTGTATTAAATAAACCTGTGCTGGCTACCAGTTATAACATGATTTGTTTCTGGATGTTCACAGATCTGGTTTTTGATTATTTTTTCCAGTATCTTCCTAGGTATTGATGTAAGGCTGGTTGGTCTGATTGTTCCTTGGATCTTCCTTTTTTAAAGATGGGAACCACATCAGCTCTTTTCCAACCCTCTGGTAGTTCTGTAGGATTTTTTTTAAGTTACGGTACAATGGTTCTGATATAATATCTGCCAACTCCTTCAGAACTCTGGGATGTAATCCATCAGGCCCCAGTGGCTGATATTCAACAAGATCAGAGAGGTGTTAGATCTGATCAGACACGGATTCCAAGATCCCCTTTGGAAGACTGGAGGTCATAGTGGTGTGCAGTGCTTGGATTCAAGGCAGAGGAAGGTGGTTCAGCTCCAGCACCAGAACCCTCTTTCTATGCCTAGATTGTTCCTTAAAGAAGCTATATATTCTCTTGACTTAACTTAACTTTAACTTTATTCAATTTCTAGACCGCCCCTCTCTCAGAAGAGACTCGGGGCGGTGTACAGTCATATTAAAACAATTGGACAATAAATATACATAGTATAAGATAAATAAAATAAATATAGGACTGGAGGAGGTAGCAATAGTTCACTGTACAGATTTAGTTTAAGTTAGATTAAAATTTAAATTTTTTTAAAAACATTAACCCTAAAAACTATCCCAAATAAAAATATCCGCCAGGAGGTAAGAATGGAATTATAGATGGGCCAGGCCGGCTAATTGAAAAATCTTGAGCTTTTCCAGTAGCTGCATGAGTTCAGGAAGATACAGATTTCAGTGTAGGAGGGGACTACTTGGCAATCTGTTCAACTGAGCCACATCTGCTATTGATAGACACTCACATGGAGGCACTTAAATGAATAGACTTTGTCCCAGGACATCCAGAGAAATTCATAGAAATATCGATGATACAGGAGATGGATGTACATGCCAGCTTCCCATTAAAAGTCAGGTGGGAGAGGGATCCCACAAGTGGTTGTCAACAGACACATTGGTCACTTTGGGGATCACAATGGTCCTCTTCCATAAATACTGAAAGTTGCAGAGTTTCACTCCTGCATAACGATTCATTCCATTCCATTCTATTTAAAATGATAAATTTCCAAGACGTTTGCTGGCTGTGGTCAACATTACTAATATCATTGCTTCTTCTGCAAACTTGTGTGATGTGTTAAGAGTCTACCAAACACCAGTGCTAGGTAGTAAAGCTATGCAATTAATTAGTGTCATGCATCATTTGGCCTATTTATGTCTTGAGATGGAGCAAAGTCTGCTTATCAAGATGTACTCAATTGTTCTCAAAAATATAGTACATAATTAGATAACCTTCATTGTTTATGACATTGGTTCTAATGCCTCCACATTAATATGGCCCAAGTGGATAGGAAATCAATCTAATAATAAGATAAAGGGCATCCTTCATAATGATCTTGATCCGCTAAACATCACACAGTCACAAATGCACAATAAATTAGCAAAGTCTGCCTTTATGACAGTCAGGAGGCCTCCAGTTTGCAATCTCATAGATTCTGTTAGTAAGGAATCCTGGGTCTCTGCAGAAGGCAAGGTGGACAAATGACACATGTATAATGACATCATCAAGGAAATTCCATGATTTCCTTATTTGCCTCACCGATCTTGCATTACCAGAAATAACAGAATAACAGAGCCGAAAGGAACCTTGAAGATCTTCTAGTCCAACCCCCTGCTCAACCTCTGTATCATTTCAGACAAATGGCTGTACAATTTCTTCTTAAAAATTCCAGTGATGAAGCTGTTTTGTTTGTTTGTTTTGTTTTATTGGATTTATATGCTGCCCTTCTCCCAAAGGACTCAGGGTGGCGTACAGCATTAAAAAACACATATTACAAAAGTTAAAAGGAAATTAGAAACAATCCAAAAAACAAACCCAATTAATATAAAACTAACATTTAAAAAATTAGATAAAATTAACAGGCCAGGCCGGCTTGCTAGAAAAGCCAACTTTTTAGGGCGCATCGGAAGGACCGGAGGTCGGGGATTATGCGAAGCTTCGGGGGCAGCTCATTCCAGAGGGAAGGCGCTCCCACAGAGAAGGCTCTCCCCATGGGGGTCGCTAGCCGACACTGTTTGGCCGACGGCACCCTGAGGAGGCACCCCCAACTTCTGAAAACAAGCCATTCCACTGATCAATTGTTCTTATTGTCAGGAAATTTCTCCTTAGTTCTAGGTTGGTTTGCATCTTGATTAGTTTCCATCCATTGCTCCTGGTTCTGCATTCAGGAGCTGTGGAAAGTAGGTTGACCCTCTCTTCTTTGTAGCAAGCCCTTAGATATTGGACCACCATTATCATGTCATTTCTAGTCCTTCTTTTCATTAAACTAGACATACCCAATTCCTGCATCCGTTCTTCATATATTTTACCCTCTAGTCCCCTAATCCTCTTAGTTGAACTTTTCTGCATTCTTTCTAGAGTCTCAATTTTTTAATATATTGTGGCGACCAAAACTGGATGCAATATTCCAAATGTGCTTTTATCGATGCATTATAAAGTGGCATTAATACTTCACATGATCTTGATTCTATTCCCCGTTAATGCACCCTAAGACCCTGTAAGGGCATCATTGCTGTGTTGACATCACCATCATTTTGACATTATTGTGGTTTGCAGAGGATGCCACGGGATAAGAAAGGGGAAGAGCAGGGCACAATGGGGCAGCTAAAAGTTGAAGTGAAGGATTAGGAGGATCTTGGCTAATCAAATCAAATATTTATTAAGGTCAAAGATCAACATAAGGTGGGAAGGGTACAGCCAATTAAAAAGCATAGAAAATACAGCAAAGTCTAAACATTAATAAAATGCTATGGATAAAGATATAAAACAAACTTGCATAAAAAATAAACCCCTAAAAGGAATCTAAAAGGATCGGTAGAACCTTTAGGTGGATGTAGGAGAATGTAGAGGCAGAGTAAATCTATCACAAAAGCAGAGCAATCTATAATAATAAACTAGAAGCCATTCAGTCTAGTTAATAGTAGAGGTCATCATTTGATGGATTTCAAATGTTCCTATGCAGAAGCAGGCAACATCTTATTATTTTTTGCTTGTTCAAGGTTAGTATCAGAGAGCAGCAGAGAGATACAGAATTGTATGTGGATATTTATGCAATAATGGTGAGATGAAACTAGCACAATGTTTCTATATTCTGGGCACTGGAGAAGTACATATTCTATTGTTTCTGAGTGTCCAGAATCACAGGGGCCTTGTCTCTTCAGGGAAGAGATCTTCCGGTGACATTGCATCTCCAGTGGTTAGGGATTTTGAGATTAGTTAAGTATGCCATGGAGTAAGGGTGTCAAAGTCACATTGTCATGGTGGCATCAAGTGACGCATCAGGACCTTTTTCCTTCTTTGCTAAACCAGGTGTGGCCAGGGCATAATGCACTCACCCCATGGGCTGGGAGTTTGACATCCTTGCCCTAAAGAATCTTGGATACAGCCCCAAATTATAGGCTGAATTGTGGTGTTTTGATGCAATTGAATGTAAAACTAAAAAGAGAGAGAATTTTTTTCAGTATGTTTTCAGATTTTTTTTAAAAAAATAATAGTTCTAAATGGTAAATCTTTGAGATTACTTCCCAAGTTATTCTTTAATTTTCATCTCTTTATATTATGGATAGCCAATCTTGTTTGTATTGCACTAGGGCATTTTTTTATTTTTTTAAAATTTAAACTAACAGCCCTTATCTCCAACAGCTTATATTATTACATTATTTGTTATTTGTACTTGATATTTACTGGATGTCATTGCATATGTTAGCTGTTTATGATTTTTTTAAAAATTTAAAAGGAAATGAAGAACTCAAAACCAACTTTATTTATTTAGGCATTCATTGCCCACTTTTTCTCTGCTAAATGTTAAAAATTACGCTAATTATAAACACACTTTCCCTATAATTCTGTCACCACAACTCTCTTTTTTATTTTATTTTTATTTTTAAACATAAAAGACATAAAAAATTCTCATCCATTACATACAGCATGTTTGGTTACAAGCGTTTGTGCATTCATATTTTCAATTACTTATACAATCACAAAGTTTCCGTCTAATATAACTAAGTACCTCACTTTCATTGTACATCATATATTCAATTATGGTTAATATTTTTTTCCTTTCAGCGAACCTAATTCCCTTGCATCCTTAATTGTCTATTAATAACAATATACATTTATGTAATCACTTATCTCATTCTGATTATTTTTACAGTGTAAAAGAATTTACCAACTGTTTATGTTTATACATCACTACTTTCGATTATGCATAATCCCGCCAATCATCCATCAAGTATGCTTATGTTCATTGTTGTCCTTGTACATCATACATTCAAGCAAAAATGTTATTCCTTCATTTTTAAACAGAGTATTCTAAGTACTCACTTCATACATATACCAATCTTTCATTACTTCCTTATTAAACTATTTATAAACAACAAAATATTTTTATAATATACATCACTACTTAGAATCATGCATAATATCACCAATCATCTATCAAATATACATAGATTCATTATTATCCTTATCCTTTATGTTAAAACAAAATATTCTAAATTATTCAATTCCTATATACAGTATGTCAGTCTTTCATTGTATCGTTATTAATTTATTTAACAACATGTTTGTATTATCACTTATCTCCTTCAATTAAAACATAAATAAAACATTTTTCATTTCCAGGTTTTTTTGTCAAGCCACTGATAAAACAAATCCCATATCTTATAAAATTGCTCATCTTCTTGTTCTCTAATTTCAAATGTCAATTTACTCATTTCAGCACACTCCATTATCTTTTGAATAACTTCCTCCTGTTTTGGTATTGTTTCATTTTTCCAGTTTTTTGCAAATACAATTCTAGCTACTGTTAAAACGTTTATGATCAGATATTTCACGTCTTTATTGTAAGTTTCTGGTATGATTCCCAATAAAAAAATAACTGGTTTAAGATCTATGTGTTTGTGTATTATTTTCTACAACCACATGTGAATTTTAGTCCAGTATCTTTTAGCTTTAGTGCAAGTCCACCACACGTGGTAATATGAGGCCGGTATCTGGTGACATTTCCAACACTTTTCCGATTTATTCTTGGACATTCTTGCAATTCTTGTTGGGGGTAGATGCTACCTGTAAAACATCTTATACAAATTTTCTTTATATGCAGTTGACATTGTCATTTTATAATTTTGAGACCACAATTTCTGCCATTTCTCTAACTCAATCCCATGTCCAAAATTTTCCCCCCAAGCTATCATAGTTTCTTTAACTTGTTCCTCTTGTAGATTGACCTCTAATAAATATCTATATAGTTTTTAAATTACTTTTTCATCAGTACCTGTTAAAATTTTATCTAGCTCAGTCATTTTGTTGTAAAGAACTTTTGATTTTCTGTCTTCATTATATCTAGAGTGTATCTGCACATATGAATACCAATTCATTTCTATTCCTTCTTGTTTCAACTCTTGGATAGATTTGAGTTCACCCTTTGCATTCAATATTTCAACATATCTAACTGTTCTTCTTCTTTATGTATTATTGGATATAAAAAAGCTTCAATGGTTGATATCCAGGCTGGAGTTTTTAAGTAATGTAATCTTTTAACCTTTTCCCAATTTAATAGCAAAACCTCCCTTATATAATGTCTTCTAAAATAACCATGTGCTTTAGTTCCCTCATATCCTAAAAAGGCATGCCATCCCAACAGTAAATCATGACCCTCTACATTCAATAATCTAGAATTTTTTTAGTGTTATCCACTCCTTAATCAACATCAGGTTTGTTGCTTGATAATATAACTCCCAGTCAGGTAAGCCCAATCCTCCTCTTGTTCTAGCATCTTATAGCAATTTGAGTTTTAATCTTGCTTTTTTCCCTTGCCAGATAAACTTCAAAACTATTTTGTTTAGATCTTCAAAAAAGTCCTTGCCCAATCTTATTGGGATTGTCTGGAACAGGTATAAGATTCTGGGTAAGGTGTTCATTTTAATTGTAGAGATTCTTCCTATCATTGATATTTGTAGAGTTTCACATTTCACCAAGTCAGTCGCAATTTGTAGAATAGTTGTCCTCCTTAAGAGTACTGCATCTAGCTGATAGGTATATCCCCAAGTATTTAACCTTGTTTGTAACTTGAAGTTGCAAAATTTCTGCCAACTCTTCCTTTTGTCTTAATGGTATGTTCTTTGTCAAAATCTTTGTTTTATCTTTGTTTATTTTCAAGCCCGCTACTTTTCTGTACTCCTCTATTCTTTCTAACAATTTGAGTGCTGTCTCTAATGAGTCTTCAAGGATAAAAACCAAATTATCTGCAAACGCTTGTAGCTTGTATTCTTTTTACATTTTCATTCCTTTTATTTCTTCTTCTTCTCTAATCTTTCTGTTTAAAACTTCTAATGTTAAGACAAAAAGTAACGGTTATAGTGAATAGCCTTGTCTCGTACCTCTCTTTATTTCAATAGAATCTGTCAATTCTCCATTTACCATTATCTTTGCTGTTTGTTTATGATATACCATTTGTATAGTTTGAATAAATTTCTTACCAAAATTCATCTGTTCCAATTTTTAAGAACATAAATTGCCAATTCACGTTATCAAAAGCCTTCTCTGCATCAAGAAACATCAAAGCCATTTGTTTTTCGGAATGGGTCTCATAATACTCCAAAGTATTCAAAATCATTGTCATATTGTCTTTAATTTGTCTCTTTGGTAAAAAAACCATTTTGATCAGAGTGGATAAAACTATTTAGGTATTTTTTAGTCTTTCTGCTAATATAGATGCAAATAATTTATAATCTGAATTTAATAAAGAGATTGGTCTATAATTCTTGGTTTGTGTTAAATCAGTCTCCTCTTTGGGTAGCAATGCAATGTATGCTTCTGATCATGATTTAGGTATTCTACTCTCAGACATCACTTCATTCATAACTTATAAGAGTGGGAGAGACAAGGATTCTTCAAATGTTTTGGAGAATTCCACTGGTAATCCATCCGGTCCTGGGGCTTTTCCATTATTTTGTTTTTTAAGTGATTCCGTTAGCTCCATCATCATTATTTTACCTTCCAACATTGTTCTAGTTTCGTCTGGTACCTGGGGTAGATTAGTGTCCTGTAAATATTTTTTAACTGTTCCCTCTTCTATTTTCTCTTGTTCATACAGCTTAACATAGTAGTCTTGTATAATTTTCTTCTTCTCAGCATTTCCATACTGAATTTGTCCTTGCTCATCTCTTAGCTGCAATATTTTCTTTGCTTCTCTCTCTTTTTTCAGTTTATATGCCAACCTTCTCTTGAAGCTTAAACTATTGTTTATATTTCCAGTAGTTTCAGCTATGGTTGTGTTTGAATTTTGTAATCAATGCTCATCTAGGCTCATAAGCAGCCATAGAATACAGTATAGTAGAAAAGCATAAATAGAGACAGTGGGTAAGAGAGGACCTGTCACCACTGCTTCCTTTTGATTTATATGAACACTTTTCATATAAAACACTTTGTGGATTGACACAACACTTTTTTTTGTATTAAAAGAGTTTGACAGAGTTGCATTACTCTGGGCTATAATTTATAAAGAGTATTTTACAGTTAATCTTTTGCTTTCTGATTTTTCCAAGAACAGCAAAAGTTATTATAAATAACTGCAAATTATACAAAAGAAAGAAGCTGAAAGAGTTACTGCACCGACCGAATGGATAAAGCCAAGGTCGTTTCTGAAAGCTCAAGTATTTTCTGAGCACATCCGGCTTGAATGAAGAGTCTGAGTTAATGCAAAGGACTTTGGAGAAGTTTAGATCCAGATTCCAATTCAAAATCCCAGCTGAGCTGCTATTTCTTTTTCTTTTTCTTTTTTTTTGGTCAGGCTTCTTGATTTTGTTAGCACCATTGTGCTCCTTTGATTGTTACCACTTAAGATTCTCTCTCTGTGTGATTCTAATTATTTCAGTCTGCCTTGCCTTTAAAAAGCTGTGCTCGAGGTCACTTTCTCAGCACATTGCCATATAGCTGAGGTGTTGCACTCTCTTTGACTTCAGACAGCCCATTAACTTTCAGGAGCACCTAAACAGATTCCTCATGTACGGTGTGTTACAGAACAAACATTTTAATAGCAGCTGACACAATGGTAAATATGGTACACACATTTTTGAACAAGGGCCTCTAAGCGTTTTCTTCCCCAGCAGTTTCATCAAGATTAGAGGAACAGTTCATAGCATTTTACACAGCAATACGAATACCCTTTATGATATTATCAAATAACCTAATCACAGAGTTCGGTGTAGTCTTTGAAAAGCGTAGGGCCATAGCTAAGACCAAAAGTTAGAAGTATGAGAGACCTCAAATAGTAACTCTTATAGCATTCTGGATCTTCACCTCCTGCTCACCTCCTGCCCTTTGAGATACTGGCTTGGTAGTTCTCACTGCAATGGTGCATTTCCCCTGATATCATCCCCCTATTCCTGTTCTGACCTAGGCTTCCCCAGCAGCACAAAGCCAAATCCTTGTCCCGATAAACCCCTTTTATTTAATTTACAGTGAATTCCTCTCTAGCAAAGTCTTTCCTCTCCCACAGTCTTTCAAGGTAGTTCACAATTACAGTCCTTTATCAGGCTTGGAGAGTGGCCAGGCCAATATTTTTCAGATGCTCCAATAGTTGGCAAGAATGCAGGAATGAACTAATTGTCTCCTGCAAAGAACCCCTCCCCTTTTGCTCCTCTTTTATTCTCCATGGGAGGGGCCATTCAGCGTTTACCTGTGGCCTTACATCCAAGTTAACCCTTGTTCCATACATGTTCCTTTCGTCTGGCAACTTTGCGCATGCGCACACACTGGGAACAGGCTCCAGCTGTTTGTCTACCTCACTGATGTCTGACTGAGAAGGCAGCTGATAACTGTCAGAGGACTCTGGCCCCATCTCTGCCTCCAATACAGAGCACTCATCAGAGCCGCCTCCAGACTCCAGGACTGGCCCATATTCCTCCCCAACCTCCTCACTGTCTGAATCTGCTACCGGCTCTGATGACCACTAGCGGGTGTTGTGGTCCAGCAGTGGCCGGCTGAGCTGTTAGTGGACTCTGACAGTGATGAACATTATGGGACTGCTCTGGAGGATGAAGATTCTGGAGGGTGTTTGGAGTCAGAGCAGGGACTAGAGAGGCATGTTGGCCACCAGGTGGCATCTGAGTCAGGGAGCAGTGAGGAGGAAGAGGGAGGGAGGTTGTCCCTGATATGCGTGTCCGTAGAACTGAAAAGAGAAGGGAGCAGCTGTGGAGAAGACATCATAGAAGGAAATAGGGACAGGTGGCTACTGTTGTGGCCCCTCCCAAAGAGCTTATAGGTGGAGCAACGGGAGGGGAATCTTTGCAGGAAACAACAGTCTACTTTACTAGCCCTTGAGAAAGCATTCCGTAAGTCTAATCTTGGTTTCTTGAAGATAGCATTTTAGGCTCCTAGCCAAGGGGTGGCTTTATCTCCATCATTAGTCGTGGCAGACAGCCAAGCCTGTGTCTGCATATTCATTAGAATCACAGGACAGAACAATGGGCCACAACAATTCCTGGCTTCCTGCAAACAGAGACAGTTTTCTGGGAAATTGAAAAAAAATGAAGTAAATTCTGCAACAGCATCTTCTGATCTTGTCACATTGAGGTATAAAACTATGGGAGTCAACCATTTTTCATCCTTCTAGTTTGAGAGATACACAATCTCACAAGAGGCAAATGAAGTCAAATTATTTTTTTTAAAGAAGGGAAAGTAGAGAATGTCAACTGCCCCACCCCAATTTTTTTTAGCTTTATCTATTCAAAAGTTGTTCAAAATCACAAACAGTTGTTCAAAATCACAAATCGCAACTACCAGGAAGTCCCATTAAAAAAAAGTTTGTGGCAAAATCACAAGATGATTTTGGCTTGCGACGTATTGAGAGGCAAGTCCACCATAAAGGGATTCCGAGTGGCATTTTAAAAAAAGCACCGAGAAGAAAAACAATAATACCGAAGACAATGAAGCTGAAATAACAGTATATAGAAAAAGAGGAAAAAGGACAACAATTTGCATTAAATTAGGATCTTCTCACTGAAGTGAAATGCTGAACAGGAGATTTGTTTGCAAGCTGGATATTGATTGGAAACAGCAAATGCAAGGCATTCAGGGACATGCAGTCAGGGGAGGCAGGGGAGGCAGAGCCTCACCTCTCTTCATGAAATAATAGTATATAATATTATATACTATATATATATAATATTATAATATTATACATCCGTCCGGGCGCGCCCAGGAGCTGCGGAGGGCGGAAGCAGAAATGTTGTCGGCACTCCCGGATGACAAAGGCACGAAAGTGACTGGCAATATGCAGACGTAAGGAGCGTGCAAAGTCCAACAGAGGCAGGAAGGTTCTTGTCGTTCCCCAGTCGCTTTCGAGGACTGCGGAGCGCGAGCCAGCGGAGCATGCTCAGGAAGGCGGGGAATGGGTTCACGTGTGCTGGAGGCTGAGGCAGCCTGAGCCTCCAGCACACGTGGTCCCATTCCCCGCCTTCCTGATGACGTCACCAGCCTCACCAGCCATAAACCTCACCGCACGTCACTGAAGGCATTATATTTATTTGAAGAATCATCTCACCCCAGTGGGATTGGCCTGCCCTGCCTACTCATGCCAGCAGAGGGGGCATCCTTTTTACCCCTATATTCAAGGAATTGCAGCTAATGGGGTCAGGAGAAGAATATTTTCTGCAATGGCTCCCACATTCTGGAACATCCCCTCAAAATAAAGCCATACCCACCATTTTGATCTTATGAAAGATCAAATAAGTTATGCAGATTGGCCTGGGGCCCTGATGGGGCATGTCAGGTGGTAAATGGCCTGTAACAACAACTCACCTCCTCCTTGTGTACATCTTGCTCCTTTTCTTGCCACGGCATTTGTAAATCAGTTTTAGTGTTAATATTATTTTAATGCCTGAATACTTTTCCTTGCTGCTTTTATAGGTTGTAAGCTGCCTAGAATCACCTCTAGGAGAGATGGGAAGCGTATATGTTGTAAAATAAATAAATAAGTAATATAGATAAAGGTAAAGGTCCCCTCGCACATATGTGCTAGTTGTTCCTGACTCTAGGAGGCGGTGCTCATCTCCATTTCAAAGCGGAAGAGCCAGTGCTGTCCGATGACATTTCCATGGTCATGACTAAATGCTGAAGGTGCACAGAAAGCTGTTACCAAAGGTGGTCCCTATTTTTTCTACTTGCATTTTTACGTGCTTTCGAGGTTGGCAGAAGCTGGGACAAGTAATGGGAGCTCATTCTGTTATGCAGTGCTAGGGATACGAACCGCTGAACCACCAACCTTTCTTAGCCACTGAGTCACTGCTTCCCTAAAATCGCGTCCCTAAGTAATATACTTCCTGCATATTATTTATAAACATTTAAATAATCATAAATTGCATAGTGTAATTCTTTCAATGGAGGCCATCCAAATGCAGCCGTGCAGTCTTTCACATACAGTGCTTCGTGGCCACCCTATCTGTCTCATGGATCTTCATAACATGAAAGGAGATTTTTTTTTAAAAAAAAAAAAGCGCCAAGTGAAATAACTTGTCATAAAACTTTTCTTGGCTCTATTTTTTAATGCCCAGGGTTAACATTAAATACAGTGCTTGTTTAATCAAAATACTAATTTAATATGCTACATATATCATACAGTATATAGTTTAAAGAATGGCACATGTTGAATTAAATTCCTGTAAGATGATGGACTGCTCAGGATAGATTTGGGGAGGGATCCTGTACTTGCATAAAATATTGCTAAGTTTTAACTTGCTTGAAATCAGGAGAACTCCACTTGACTCTCCAAAATGCCTTTTGTTTAGTGAATACTGTCTTTTAATGTTCCTCTATAGTGCCATCAAATTGCTGTAGATTATCCAACTCATTAGTCCATTGTTTGCACACATTATAAAGGACAAATAAACCAAAAGAGTTTGTAAACTTATGCATGGCAGCATCCCAGTGTCCCTAGATATGTTTTAGGTCAAAGATCACATTAAGAGAGTAAGATAGCATGGACCTGGGTCATGATATTGACCTTTAGACAATTTCATTTCATTGGATTCTTCCATCCCGAAGCTATTCCTTTTCTGCTATCAGGAGAAAAATATGAATGGTTGAATTACCCCATGATCAAAACGAAGAGAGGACTGTGAAAATACTGAGAAAGCTTATGAATCAAAAGAGGGGGTTATTATGGCTAATATGCTATAAAGTTGCATCTTTATTACTTCAAGTCCTCAATTGAGTGAGAGAAACCAAACATCATACTTGGCCATACACTTGTCCAATGTTTTCATGCATCTCATTTTCAGTTTAAGAACTTTAGCAGCTAAAGCTGTAAGGTTTACCAGAGAACTGCTGCTGCTGCTGCTTAGAAGGTTATTTGGAGTCCATATAAAGAGATGACACCTATAAAACCAAGGAGCAGCCATTAGGGTTGCCAGTTAATCCCAGATGGCACCAATATAGTTCCCTCTGTTCCATGGGTAGAGAATCCAGGGTTTTATTAAGTGACCCAAATGGATGGAACTGAATCTGTGACTTGAGTTTCAAGGCCCAGTGTTTTGAATTGCCAGATCCTCCGGGAAAGTTGGATAAATGTGCCCTCCTCCCTTGTTGACTCCACTAGGGCTCCCTCTGCACATTTTCCATTATCTGAAGAGCTCTGTTAAGCAAACCTATTATGGTTTCTCCCTCCCCCCCTGGTTTTTTTCCAAGTTGTGAGAGGGAAAGCAACTTCGTTAATGGCCCACAGATTGATGATTAACATTTTTACATGTCCCTGCTGGTAAGTAAAAGAACTGCTTGGTGGACGGAGAAGCGCCTGGGAGAAGGAACAGGAGTCATCTTGCGGTATTAAGTTGTGCTGCTTCATTAATCACCGTCTTTTATTATTGGGGGGACGTTGAGCCAACTCCAAAAGGCTTTTCCAGAGCGGGCTGGATCCAAAGCAAATGTTCCAAATGCACCTTTGACATCTGGCCTAGCAGCTGGCTATCTGCTCCACAGCTTTCCAAGAACAGAAAGAGCCATGTTCGGCGTGACCCTTCCATTCTGGCTGATTTAAAGTGACTGCAGAGGGCAATGAATTACCTTAAAGGAGCTCTTTGATAAAACCCCAAAGTTTTATGCCGGAACCCTGCCGGCCTTCCTACTTGGTGAGCGTGAACAATCAGACAATTGAACTGATTTGACTTTGCCACTCCTGGAGTTTCATTGCCTTTAACCTGGGGATGTAATGATGGTAATGTTATGCTAAGTGCCTCTCTTATGGGGGTTGTCAGATCAAGTAGGGCAACCCATTCTTGTTAGTTGAAAACTCTGGTGATTTGCAGCAAGAGGGAAAATAGTCTGAGCCTGATTAACGTGGCTGGGAATGGACCTGAGTTCCTTTAATGTTCCTGCAGGCTGGTTGATTATCCTGATTATCTCCTTTAATTGTTTATTCATTAGAAGGTGAGTTTACTTTGGAATTCTTCAACTCCAGGAATCAACTTGACTCTTTCGGTTTGGTCTGGGAGTTGGCGTGGCGGCATTCATATTTTGGGGAAGGATTGTGATCCTAAGGCCAGAGAAGGGTTGTGTTTTAATAAGAACTGACCTAAGTCACATGTTCCAAATTAACTGAGATACAATTGGTCTTTGCACTTCTTGGAATTTTATAATTCTTGGAATTTTATAATTCTTTGAATTTTATGAGCCATTCCTTGATTTTTTAAAAAAATACATTAGAGAAAAAAGGGTATAAAAACAGTCTATTAAGGGCAACCAAGCTAAGAAGAAATCACTTGCAAAAATATGGATACTCGAGGAAAACATGCAAAAACCATTCAAGGTTTCTTGAATGCAAAAAAAATACAAATTTCCATATAACTTTTGTTTTGAAATGTGCCAGCTAATGTGGAATAAATTTGTGGCTGTTATCATGTGGCCATTGTTGAAAGGAATCAGACAAACATTGCCATTATTTTTAAAGAGATACTGACTCATTCACACGAGGTTGATAAACTGTCAGTAATAAATCAATCAAACTTGTACTGGTGTCATGAATATCAAAATGGAAGAAGTGCTATCTAGGAAGAAAGAGAAGAGCACTTTGCATGTAGTGGTGTAGCTCAATATTTGCAATATATCCATAATTCAAACTTCCTCTCTTCTGTTTTAGACATTGCTTCGATTGTGATGCATAAACCAATTCTGGAGTAAACCAAGGCAGCATAACGTAGGGCAGTGTTTCAACTTTAAGATGTGTGAGCTTGAACTCCCAGATTATGAATGGAGAGACCCATTTAAGGTTTAATCAGCCTTCAGACAGCAGTTTACCTGGGGACTTTGAGTTAGTAACTTTTGTTCGGAAAGGCCAGCCCATGGGTTGTTCTGATGAAAAACAAGATCAGAAATCTAGGAAAGCCTAGTATCATATTCTTTTAATGACCCCATAATCCCTTGTGGGGTGGAATCTGGACAACTGAATGGAGCTGAGTGTTTACTGGCCGGATGCCATTCGTGTCACCAATGCGGAGTTTTGTCCGGCAGATATATTCTCATTGTGCCCAGAGAGAGAAATATCTGCCTCTACCTAGGATCAAACTCAGAGCCTCCAGATTGTGAGGCAAGAGTTCTACCTCTAGGCCACCACACCACTCTAGGAAAGCCTAGTATATATTTCCTAAATAAAGAATATAATCACATGTATGCCTGCCCATCAAAGTTGGGTGTTGTTGTTTTTTTTACAATTGGAATGAACTGATATGGAGTGCCCACCACTTTTATGGATGTCCTATTGCCTGAAACGTCCTGTGGTGGGGTGGAGTTGGCTTGTGAGAGTAGACTTGAGATACAGTTTGAGTGGTCAGAGAAAAACATGTATGTTGAGTCACAATTTACAAAAACTGTGAATCGTGGCATCTAAGAGAAGGTGATCCTTGCACATTAAAAAAGAAAGTGCAGTGCCATCTTAATATTTTTGCACCGCCTGTGGATATTCTGCTTTGGAAGGGATTTAGACTTTGCATGAATCCATGCGGTCTGCTACTCTTTTAAACAGTCTGTTTTTGATCAGATTTCTACAGAAATTTGTAGAAATCTGAAACAGGGCCTGCTGCTTCTTTAAGAATTTAATTAACTTTATGGAATAGATGCTTATTCAATAGCTGCCCCCTCCTGAATTAAAGTTCATGGCATGTAGAGTAGAGATGACTCAGGTGTGCCAGCCCATTCAAGGACAGTATGATGGAGAAGTTCTTCCATCATTTCTTTGAAGAGCCATGCTATGCTGTCTGCAACCATGGCAAGATGTGGATCAACAGGGAGAAGGACACCAGACATCTTTTGATCCCAGGGAAGGTAAAGTATCCATTTTGGCATTGTCTAGATATCCTTTCCAATTCTGGGAGCAATAGACAGCCTGCACTGCAGACACATCCTTCCAAGCTTCTACAGATGCCCACAAATACACAAGCCTGACCTACTTCTTTGTCTAACCGTATCATTACCAAGGATTGTGTTATGCAAAATAAAGAAAGAACTTACAAAAGAGTTTGGGCATTTCACAGAAGGAAGCTATACTCTATCAGTCTCCACTAAAGTGCCTCCAGAAAACAAAAAACCTAAAACCAGAACAAGATAAAATTATGGTTTTGTTTACTGCTACAGTACTCTGTACTTCCATTGACCCAGCTCTTGTGAAAGAATCCATGGAGCAGTATTACGCAAACAGCCAACTTATCCATATACAATAAGATGTAACTACCTAAAACAGGGGTGTCAAACTCGTGGTGTCATGTAATATATCAAGATTTCCCCCCCCCTTTGCTAAGCCGGGCGTGGGTGTGGCCAGTGCCTGATGCATCCGGTCCATGGGCCGTGAGTTTGACAGCCCTAACCTAGAATCATGGACTTCATTAACCTCTGCCTCACTACCTACTTTCAGTTTGATGGACAAATATACAAAAAAAAAAAAAATCAGAGGAATACCCATAGGGTAACCATTGTCAGGACTCATAGAAGAAATTGTAATATAGTGTCTAGAAACTATAGCATTCCTGTACATGCAACTAAAATTATGGATCTGATATGTAGATAACAGTGACGTGCGGTGAGGTTAATGGCTGGGGAGGCTGGTGACGTCATCAGGAAGGCGGGGAATGGGACCACATGTGCTGGAGGCACACATTTCTGCCTCCGCCCTCCGCAGCTCCCGGGCGCACACGGACGGAGGTAGGCAGAATGGCGCCGATCCGATCCGGCGGGCGAGCGACCGAGGATCGGGCTGCCTCGCTCGCTCTTTCGTCTGCCCGGATCGCCTCGGTGTCACTGTGGCTACCTCCGTCCATGCGCGCCCGGGAGCTGCAGAGGGCAGAGGCAGAAATGTTGTTGGCGCTCCCGGATTATGTCATATATATATATGCTCTGGCTTTTGCAAAAGAAACTTGGATACAAACTCTAAACAGCGAGTTGGAAAAAAAAAGGGGGAAAAGGTTTAGAAACTTTATTAATTGACTTTTACTTAGAACATGTCATAAAGGTGTAATGTTATTGGAGGATTTTTGAAATAGCTAATGAATGCCATTATGTGGTTGTGTCTTTAAGTATGAATTATTGGAGGTAAAAGCACGTTCAAATAATTGTAGTCAAATGGGAATTGTGGTACATTGATAGTAAGATATCCAAAGATTTTTGATTTAAAGTGTATAATCTAATATGAACTATAAGTAATGTCTGTGGAAGAAATGCACGAAAGTTATCTGTAACCAATCGACACGCTTTCTACAAGATGTAATGAAGGATGATTCTTTTTTTGTGTTTTTGTTTAATTAAAATTAAAAAAACTTAAAAAAATGTTTGCAAGCAAACAGCTAAGATCAGAGACCACCAAGGACTCTGTACTTCCCATTTTCTTGCTGAAGAAAGGAGCTATTGCTTTGGGCTTTCTCCATGAATCTGCTATGGTATAATTAGAACCTGCTAGCTTATAATAATGCTCCGTGTTCCCTCAATTAGGCACCACTTTTATAATTATAAATAAAACAAGTATCACAACAAAATTGGAAATACTTCTTAAGTTTCAAACAGCATTCTATAGCCTCTGGACCTTTTCACTTGGGAAATTTGGGCAAATATCTTATCTAACATATTTTTTTTGTTAAAAAAGCTCTCTCCGAACAGAAGTTTAGGTAGGAAAAACGTGTCAACTCCCACTACTGCCTTCTCAGCAAATCTAATGGGACCCTTCTGTTTTTAAAAGATAAACTTTTGAGGGAAGAAAAGGTAATCCCTTATTTTCATTTCAAGTAATTGCAATACTGTAAATTTTCCAATACTGGAAAATATGTGATGAATTCATAGCAGAAAGCAGGTATTTCAAGTGTGGAATGGCTATTGTTTACACTTCAGAATTAGAATTGCAGGGTAGATGCTAAATTGATGAGCAATCAGAATGATAACACTTTGACCCAAATGGACAATAATAATATCCCAAGTGAAAGATAGACAATACCTTAACAATACAATACAATAGCAGAGTTGGAAGGGATCTTGGAGGTCTTCTAGTCCAACCCCCTGCCTAGGCAGGAAACCCTATACCGTTTCAGACAAATGGCTATCCAACATCTTCTTAAAAGCTTCCAGTGTTGGGGCATTCACAACTTCTGGAGGCAAGCTGTTCCACTGGTTAATTGTTCTTACTGTCAGGAAATTTCTCCTCAGTTCTAAGTTGCTTCTCTCCTTGATTAGTTTCCACCCATTGCTTCTTGTTCTGCCCTCAGGTGCTTTGGAGAATAGTTTGACTCCCTCTTCTTTGTGGCAACCCCTGAGATATTGGAACACTGCTATCATATCTCCTCTAGTCCTTCTTTCTATTAAACTAGACATACCCAGTTCCTGCAACTGTTCTTCATATGTTTTAGTCTCCAGTCCCCTAATCATTTTTGTTGCTTTTCTCTGCACTCTTTCTAGAGTCCCCACATCTTTTCTACATCGTGATGACCAAAACTGAATGCAGTATTCCAAGTGTGGCCTTACCAAGGCATTATAAAGTGGTATTAATACAATGTGAAACAGTTTCATTTTCAGATATAAAAGTTGGTGAGCTGTCTTCACATATTGTAACTTTTGATGACTTCTGAGAGAGGCCTGACAAAATGAACAGATCTCTGCAAAAGCGAAACTTGACAACCACAGCAAAGAGCAAAAAACTTAGGAGTAGACTGTTTTTCAGAATCTCTCTGGATAAAGAGAGGATGGGACATTACCCACATGTGTTTCAAATGACTGATCCTCATGAGGAGACCACAGGGCAGCTGTGTTCCACGAGTTTGAGCACTGGGAGACAGAGGGATTAAACATTTTGCTTCCAACCATGACAGAATGTTTTAAAGAACAAGTTTGCAAGCCTCATTTTTTAGTTACTTTCAGAATTTAGAGACCTTCAGAATGACATGTTGGAAAAAGTACTGGATGAGTTTTAGTTTCAACTCTAAACAAAAGAAAGGTACAAATTAGGCAAAACGTGGCTCAAAAATAGTAATTGTGGGAGGAACCTTGAAGTCCTAGTAGATGATCACTTAAATATAAACCAGCAGTGTGCGGCAGCAGCCAAAAAAGCTAATACAATTCATGGTTGTATAAAGAGAGGCATAGAATCAAAATCATGTGGAATATTAGTACCACTTTATAAATCCTTAGTAAGGCCACACCTGGAATCAGAAGCCAAAACAAGAAACTATGGATGGAAACTAATCAAAGATAGAAGCAACCTGGAACTAAGGAGAAATTTCCTAACAGTGAGAACAATTAACCAGCTTGTCGTCAGAAGCTGTGGGTTCTCCATCACTGGAGGTTTTTAAGAAGAAACTGGACAGACACTTGTGTCAAATTGTATAGGCTCTTCTGCTTGAGCATAGAGTTGGACTAGAAGACTTATGATATCCCTTCCAGCTCTATTTTGATTGATTGTAGAGTTACTAAATACAGTATGTCTATAATTGTTGTATTGAAAAGTTGGAAGTTTATATATTTCTTTTCTTTATGATATTCTTTTTTTCTCTTTCTTGACTTATTTCTTACTATTTTTTCTTCTTTAAGTTTAATTTGTATTAGTTTGTACTATTGGAATCAAAATCCTTAATAAAGTTATATACCCAAATTGTAGTTTGAAGAAGATATTCTTCTTAACAGAACCACAAAAAAGTTATTTTTTTTTCATTTGTAGTGTTGAGATGGAAGAAAGTAAGGGGCACATACTTTAAATTGCACATACTCAGTGTGTTGTTGTAGAGTTTTATATTGGTTGCTATGGTAATCAACAATTGCTAGAAAAGCAATGATTGAATTTTAAATGCTGAACAGCCTGGTTTATGTAAATTGAATATCTATAAATTATACAGAGTATAATATTTTTGTAGCTTCAAACACATTCTGTTTCAGGATTTTTCCTCCCTTCCATATACAGTCATTTTTCTATTTTTTTTTAAATGAAGAACTACATTTTTTTTATCCAATCACAAGAGATTCTGTTACAAAGAAAAGGATTATGTTTACTATGTAATTACACATTCCTATTTAACATATAGTACCATACACTGGTACTTATATATGTACCTGTCTATTTTAAATGCTTTTAAGAATCAAATTGCATATTATTCTGAAAGCATAAGAACCAGGTCTCTTCTCTTCTCTCTCCCCCTTTTCTTACCCCTCCCCTGCTCCCTCCCCACCTCTCTTCCTCTTTTCCTCAGCTACAGTTATCCCATGGTGAACTTCATATCTAGCAATATCTGGAGGGCTAAAATTCATTCATCATCCTTTAAATTAGTTGAAACAATGGGAATGAAAGCATGTCTGCTGAAATAATCAGTTATTAAACCTAAAGAACTGCATCTACATGGAGGAAAGTATGCAGTGGAGTACCCCAAGGCTCTATTTTAGGCCTAGTACTCTTCAACATCTTCATCAATGACTTGGATGAGGGGATAGATGGGGAACTTGTTTGAAGAGGCTCCTGGAGGTCTCTGGGGTGGAAATTAAATCAAGGCAACAGAGTTTTTCAAAGGAGGATTCTCATGCACAAAAACAAAGAAGAAAGAGGAAGTGAGCCATCTTGGCTCAGCCAGCACTGGTGGTCAGGAAACAACAAAGTCAGAGTTCCCATACATATTTAGAGAAGAATCAGTTCAACCATCCTTTCTCTCACAGTTGTAGTCAAAAGAGAAAAAAAGGTTTTCTTTTCCTTTCCCCATTAATTAAGGGAAGTGAAAGTATTTTAAACTTTTTTTAAAACTTTCTCTCTCTCCCTTGCAAGGGAGAGATTTTCCAAGTGCCGCTTTTCCAAGGGGGGTAGAAATTCCCTCCCCCCTCCAATTTTGACTCTCCACTGGTTGAAACAAAGTCCAGGAAAAAAACTGCAAGTCAGTCAATAAGGTATTAAACTGTAAAAGACCCGGACAGAGCCCCCACCTCACCGCACTTCAGCTGTTGCATTCAAATTAATCGTTTCCTTTCTGGCTGCGCTCGGCAAAGCGTGCGTTGGCATTCCGCACGCTCCCTATGCTCCACGACTCCTGGGGCAAAGCCGGAGACCCCCACACACGGCCGCCGTTCCAGGGGGTCCCAGCAAGCTGCCCCTAAGGCAGGGCACCACTCCAAGGCACCCTGTGCTCCCCTAAGATTCAGGGGAGCCCACCAAAGCAGTGAGAAGGCGGACGCACGTGCCAGTCGCCTTCGACTGCCGGAAGTCATCTCCTGTGAGAGGGATCTTTAAGTCCTAGTGGACAACCATTTAAATATGAGCCAGCAGCGTGCAGCAGCTGCCAAAAAAGCCAGCACAGTTCTAGGCTGCATAAACAGAGATCATGTGAAGTGTTAATTCCACTTTATAATGCCTTGGTAAGGCCACACTTGAAATACTGCATTCAGTTCTGGTTGCCACGGTGTAAAAAGAATGTTGAGGTTCTAAATAGAGTGTGGAGAAGAGCATCATAGATGATTAGGGGACTGGAGGCTAAAACATATGAGGAATGTTTACAGGAACTGGGTATGTCTAGTTTAATGAAAAGGAGGACTAGAGGAGACATGGCAGCAGTGTTCCAATATTTCAGGGGCTGCCACAAAGAAGAGTGAGTCAAGCTATTCTGCAGAGCACTTGAGGGCAGGACAAGAAACAATGGGTGGAAACTAAACAAGAAGAGAAGCAATTTAGAACTAAGGAGAAATTTCCTGACAGTTAGAACAATTAATCAGTGGAACAACTTGCCTCCAGAAGTTGTGAATGTTCCAACACTGGAAGCTTTTAAGAAGATGGACTTCCGGTTCCGGCGGCTACGGCGACAGGCAGATCGCTGCCTGCTCCAGCTCTCCCGGTGGGCTTCCCCCGCTTCTGGGGGGGCACAAGACGCCTTGGAGGGGCGTCTTGCCGAAGGAACGGCTCGCGGAGGGTCCTGGCGTCGGCGGCGGCTGGCGGGGGCTCCTCCGCTTCGTTCTAGGCATCGGGGAGCAGTTTTGGAGGACGTGCGTGCGCACGCGTCTCGCCCCATGCCGATCGGAGAA
Source organism: Natrix helvetica (assembly GCF_964273705.1). NCBI lineage: Eukaryota > Metazoa > Chordata > Lepidosauria > Squamata > Natricidae > Natrix > Natrix helvetica. The sequence goes on from NC_138552.1 coordinate 71,696,384, forward strand.
CACACTTCCGAACGAAGCAGCGGCAGTATGGTGAGAGGCTTCCTTTCTGCATTCCTTCGCTTTTGAATTGATGAACTTTTCAGCACTTTTAAAAAGTTAAACTTTCGGATCCCTGCTAGAGGTGCGGCTAGAGGGAGGGGGATTTCCCCCCCTCCCTCGGACAAGCGGCTTGAAAAGACTTTCCTTCCATCCCCAGAGAGGAGGAGGGGGGAGAGCCAACTAATGATGCCTCACCCCTATAAAAGTGATTTTCATTCGACCTAGCTCCAGAACTAATGGATGAACTGAGAACTTTTTGAACTTTTAAAAATTTTACTATGCCTCTGAGCCCAAAGCTGGCAGGGCAAGATGGCACACTTCCGTTGTCTTCATGAACTGTGAAACCTGACTCCACCTTTAAAATTCAGGCTTCCGGTCTTTGTCTCCGAGTCACCCAGAGGAATTTCTTGTGGATTGCTACTTTCTGAACTCTTTGGAGAAAAAAAACTTTCATCTACTGCTAGAGTGACTAAAGAAATCCCCATCTGTTTGGATCCTCTGCCTTCTGAATTCGCCTGCCTGCTCTACCTCTCCAGCTGCCCAGTCTCTACTTTGACTGATCTCCTTGCTTCATAAACCATGTCTCCAAAAAGACCACCTCCTGGAAAGCCTGGCTTTGCTACTTCTGCTCCAACGTCTGCAACGTCTAGTCCAGCTACACAGTCAAAGATATCAGAATTGATGCAACCCAAGACTACAGAGATAGACTTCCAACAAATGCTTCAACAAATTTTACAAGGCCAGGAGGAAATTAAGAAACAGTTAAGGGAAATGAAAGATGAAATTAAACAGAATCAAGTCCAAATCTTTAAGAACTCACAGAGACTGGACCTTGTGGAGGGTGGGGTGGCGGAGGCGAGGGGGGGGGTAGAGGCCTTACAGAAGGGGAACAAAGAACTTGACATCCAACAAATGAAAGCAGAGTTTGAAAGAATGTCCTTTTATCTTAGATTTCAAAATGTAATAGAAGCAGATGGGGAAAATATAAGGGACATTATGACTAACATTCTAGCTGAATACATACACAAAGATAAACAGCAGATGGAATGGGAGATAGATCTAGCTTATAGAGTGAATTCAGCATATGCCAGAACACATAATGTACCCAGGGAGGTTCATATTAAATTTCTTAGGAAAACCACAAGAGATGAAATTCTGGGTGTACAAAGGGGGCAAACATTGACATACCACGATAGGGAGATAACCATTCTAAAGCAGATTCCCAAAAAAATTAGGGAAAAAAGGAAAAGTTATTCGCAATTGGCGAATAAATTATACCAGAAGGGGGTGTGGTTTAGATGGTTGATGCCTGAAGGTATGCTGATATTCTGGGAGGAGACAAGAATCAGAATCAACACATCCATAGAGGCACAGGCCTTTATGGAAAAAAACAAAGCGAACCTAGAAAAAACAGATGACACTACAACGGTTATACAGGACACGGGAGGGGCCGGAGCTCTGCCAGCGGGGGGTGAAGGGGCAACACCAAGAAAGCTCAGATCACAAAAATAAATAAGAAAACCACAATGTTATAAACAGACCGAAAGTATTAATGAATTTACAACTAGACTATATATTATAATTATATAAACTGATTGAAAAGTATTCTTTCTAGAATTAATATGCTGATTTTTTTTATGACTATGTAATAAGGTTTGATATTTTGATGTAACCTAGGAGTCTGGAGGGAGGGGGCGTCTGCCATACTTGCAACTGCCAAAATTTGTAACTATTCCACTTACCCTTTTCCGCATAAATGTTTTTAAAAAAACCAATAAAACTTCTTGAAAAAAAAAAAAAAAAAGAAGATGTTGGATAACTATTTGTCTGAAGTGGTGTAGTGTTTCCTGCCTAAGCAGGGGGTTGTACTAGAAGACCTCCAAGGTTCCTTCCAACTGTTATTCTAAATACCTTTATTTCCTCCCAAGCAGATCCCTCTTTTCCTTCAGACTTCATGGCATCTAGTAGCACCTCAGGAATCTAGTCTCTCCCTGTTCCTATTTCACATCTATATGAAACTGTTCGATGAGGTCATCCATCAGCATAATATATAGTATCATCAACATGCTGATTATACTCAATCATATATCTCTGCCCTGTCTATCTCTATAGAGATAGACCAGACTAGAATAATTAAAGTTATGACTTCTAATTCTATTTTTATTATATACTCACAGACTCACAACAAAATCTTGGGAGTCTGAAAATGCTTCTTCCCTTCCTCCCTTTTTCTTTGTGAGAACTAGTGAGGATGAAATCTGAGATGTTTTTTTCAAATTACAATTAGATCTGGGCTAACCAAGTTATGCCGTTAAGTTTTTTCCTGGTGTCAGGAGACTCTAGAGGTTTGGATGGGGGAGAACAGGCTGAAGCCTGTGGCAGACCAAAGTGAATGCAGGATGTAGCACAGACAGGATTTTCCTTAATTCTCATTGCTCTTATCAGAGGTGTTATATAGTATGCCGGCAAAATTCTGCCTATTGGTGAACAGCAATAGAATTATTTTCCGTATTTACATGTGCCATTCTTGGTTTCCCATGCCTGATAGGTCTGTGAAGATGAGTAACAATAGAATTTATAGTCCCTTGGATTTAGAGACTTTCTATCTTTAACTCTGTGGTGGCACTTCCCCAGTGAGGGTAGATGCACAATTTGGGGATCCTCCTGAATTTGTGACTTCTGTTTAAAGAAGGCCCTTGCATAGGTTAATCTGGCATGTCAATTGTGCCCATTTTGGAACCAGGTAATCCTACACAGTGTAACTTTTCTTTTCTTTTTTTTCTTTTCTTTTCTTTTCTTTTCTTTCTTTCTTTCTTTCTTTCTTTCTTTCTTTCTTTCTTCTTTCTTTCTTTCTCTTTTTTCTTTTGTTCTTTGTTGGATTACTGATGTGCATTCTACATGAGGTTGCCCTTAAGAGCATTCAGAAGTTACAACTGGACTAGAATACAGTGGTATGAGAGGGTTATACCCATGTAACACCATGAGCTGCACAGAGTTTCCAGGTGTGATTCATGATGCATGGTTGTTACATGGCATAAGGTCAGGCTATTTGCAGGGCTGCCTTCTCCCATTATTTCTGCTCATCCCATCAAGACTGTTCTGGGTCCCTTCTATTAAACAGTGTCATCTTATTGGACCCTGGAGTCATGCCTTCTTCTCTATGGGAATGCTTGCCCTGTGTAATAGCTTCTATCTGGAAATCCAGATGCCCCAACTTTGTAATATATTAAAAAAAATGTGAGTGTTAGGCTGGATAGTTATGTGTTTTACTAGATAATGTTCTAGTATGAGTTAGGATTGTTTTTCACATTGAATAGTATGGTTGGTTTGTCAAATTACTATATTTAATCCTTGTAGGGGGCTCAGAGTCACACTTGGGAGATGGAATAAACAAACAAACAAACAAACAAAGAAATATTGAATAATATGCTCAGATGAGCCTCTCCTTTTGCAGCTTTTAGTATTTGAATGTTATTTATCTTTGGAAGATGTATTTATTTGTCTTAATTCAAAATACTTTGGATTCTGTGTGCAACTTAACCTTTATTCTTCCCCCAAGAATCTTGATGAAAATGACTGAGTATTTATTTATTTATTTTATTATTCGTATTTATAGACCGCCCCCTCTCCCGAAAGGGATTTTAGTTGGAGTTAATAAAGTAAAACGTCATTAATTCAGAATAAGAAATAAGCTTGTGTATATGAAGCAACATTCTTTGAATAGGCTTTGTCTGGGTTCACCATCCAAAAGTGTCCCCTTGTGATTTAGCACACCAGCAGTGCTGATTTCAGTGTCCCTAAGCTGATTGAAATGACTCGAGGTCTCTCCAGTTCTTTCCAAATAGGGCATTTCAAGCAAAGTCCCTGATAGTATGGTAAGATTTAATCACATTCAAATAAATGTAGACAAAAGCTCTCCCTCAAAACTTGCTGCTCAGTGCAGAAAAGCCAGAGTAAGTGCAAGCAAAGATACTGAAAATGGAGCATGGCTTAACATTGAACAAAACTTTGTAGCATGTTTTAGTTGTCTTTGTTTTGAAATGAAGAAGCAACATTTTAGAAGTTTAGCCCTAAAGAATTCTTTTCCCTTTCAAATTGCTCTTTGACATGGGATGGAAGCTCTGGGGAGTTGGCATTGATGCACCCTTGCCCACAAAACCTCTGTTTAAAGAGAGAAAAATAGCTAAAGCCAACAAGCAGGCAGCTATGTACTTACTTACTTACTTATTTAGTTTGTCAAACATGTACGAGATAACAGGTATAAGTATAAACATGGACATGAACACAGGAAATGGGTACGAACAAATGGGGAGTAGGACAGGGACAGTAGGCACGCTGGTGCGCTTTTGCATGCCCCCTACAGACCTATCAGGAAAGGGGTGAGGTCCACGCTAGACAGTTTAAGGTTAAAGTTACGGGGGTTTGAGGATATAACAACAGAGTCAGGTAGTGCATTCCAGGCATTGACCACGCTGTTGCCGAAGTCATATTTTCTGCAATTGAGTTTGGAGCGGTTTACCTTGAGTTTGTATCTACTGTTTGCCTGTGTATTACAGCGGTTGAAGCTGAAGTAGTCATTGACAGGTAAGACATTGTGGCAGACAATTTTGTGCACTGTGCTCTGGTCAGACCATAGTTGGCGTAGTTCTAGGTTGTCCAAGCCCAAAATTTCAAGCCTGGTGGCATAAGGTATTGTATAGTGAGCAGAGGAGTGGAATACTCTTCTCATGAAATACATCTGGACTCGCTCGATTATATTAATGTCCAATATACAGTGTGGATTCCAGGCAGGAAGTTGATTATTGATCAACTTCCCAGAAATTGTGGCATCCTTGGTGCTCTCTGAGTTTGTTTGTTTTCATGCAGCCCTTTTTATTGCAAATTAGGTAATATCATCAGTACTGGTAGGAAGTGGAGTGTGCTTTCATTTGATATACTAGTATAGAAAGTAGTATAGTTTATGCTCATTCCCTATGAGCATTGAAGTTGTTACATAGTTTGGTTCTTTTCTTGCAGATATTTCATTACCAATCTCAGAGAGCACCAAGAACCCGACTGCTCAATTCTGAGCTTCTCTTCTATCATTCCTGAAAATAAAATTGTCTTTATAATATTATAATTATTGTAAGAAAAATGTTCTTTTTATTTGTCATTTACAAATCTAGCTGTAGTTGCCCCTTTATTTGTAGAGTGAATTTCACTACCTGCTGCTTATTGATCATGCCAAAAAAAGCAGAATTACAGAAAAAGCTATAGTAAAACTACAGTAGGCGCCCAACTCTTTTAATCTGAAGGATAAGGCTCGATTCAATCACAAAGGACACACATTCCAGAGTATTTTCTTATATAGGTTTTTTTTTTTAATTTTGTTCAGCATTAAAGAAAGAAACTTCATTAACATTGATTGTCATTTACAGAAAACATTCAAAAATCATGAGTGCATTATTATGGAATGCTAATAGAATTGAACTAATAACTTACAGGACATAAAATAAGACAAAAAGCTAATACATTCTAAAGAAATATAAAATCTTTTAAAAACTTCAGTGGGGGAGGGTGGGGGATGCTGGTCCTAAAACATTTGTAAGAAAAAAAATGGTCACTTGCTAAATAAATCAGACTGTCGTTTGCTTGTTTTTTTTATTACTCACGTTCACATAAATATTAAACAAGGGAGAAAGCAGAGAGAGAGAGAGAGAGAGAGAGGTCAGAAAGAAACTGCAGATATCAAACAAACATTATGTCACCTGTTATTCTGCATCTACAGGCCAATAATTATTATCAATATTATACAATTAAATTTCATGGGAAAAATTAATATTGAGATTATGAAGTGCATTCCTCTAGATTTTTTTTCCTGTGCCAATTTTTAGGCAACAACACAAATTTGATGGGTTTTTTTTTTAACCCAAACAGTGGCAATTAATGTTTGATCAAAACGGATAAGTATCCATACAGGGAGATAACTTAAACCTACAACAATGATAACTACATCCAAGCACCAAATACTTTTTGGCTCCAACAGCACAATCAGAGATGTTAATATCTCACTTCGCTTTAATAAAAGTTACTGGAAATAGAATAAAAAATATTAAAGATCTGAAACTTGGAAGTATACGAAAATCAGTTTATCTCATCATTCTAAAAGCAAGGAAGCATTTCAAGGGATTTTTTTTTTCCAAAAAATATTAGAAAGTTTTATTTAAATCTAAATATATTTTTTTAAAATAAATTGGTCATCATAAAATGCTACCCATGAAAATTCAATTTAGGTAACCGGCAAAGGCAGCCTAAATCATTTGTATTTTTGATCCCATCTGCTTTTCTTTCACAGCTGTTTAGACCTCAGAGGTATTTTCCCCCATTAAGATCCTTCAAATATTATTTGGAGAAGGTCAGTTATGGCTTCATCTTGCAGCTACAGAGTGATCTGACCTCAGATTGAAATAACAAATGAAAAAAAATGTACAAAAATATTTTAGTTCATTTGAGAGAAAACTTCATTTCGGCTAATTTACACTGGAAGGGTTTGTGGGAAGACAGGAACTGTCATCCATGAGAAGGTTTTCCTGTCCAAATCTTACTGAACCAAATACAGATCGGCCCAGGAACTGAGTGTTCAAACTCTTTTTCTGTCAGCTAGATCTCTGTAGGAAAACTTCCCAAAGGATTTGCCCATAGAGTATACTGTCTAGAAATATAAGTCAGCAATTATTTTGCAAATGGGATTTTCTAGTCCACTAGGTATTTTCCAATTTGCATTCTTACTTGAAATAGAATTTACTGACAACTCTTCCCGCCCTCCCTGTTATAAAACAGGAATATGACACTAAACACCAAGACTGTTCAAAAGGCTTTATCTATTACAATCAGTTTCCATAAAAAAACTGAGAAGTACATTACACTCATAGGAAGCAATTACATAATTTGCTCTTTGATGTTATTTTTTCCTTAAAAAAGCATTACAAAGTCTTATGCTTAAACACAGACATAGAAAAAAAAACCCAACAGAGTATTTAACTGTCCCAAAGATTATTTACAGGAAAAAAATTACAGAGACAGCATACATAGTATTAGATCTTCTGCCAGTATATATTAAAAGTAATTCCATTTGAAAAAATATTGTATTTGTCTTCTACATTTCTACAATACATACTCAGGCTTTATTGTTGTATATGTGTGTGATTTTGTTTTTCAGTGTTGAACAAATGAGGCAGATATTAAAAGTTGATTGATAAGCACAGAGTTTCTGCAGATATTTAAATTCCTGATGTATGTAAATTGCCTCTCTCACATACAGCCAGAATAAGTTAGTTCTTTAAAGGTAGTAACACAAAAATAGCTTTTTGCATTATTTTTTTCAACAATTCCATTTCGGGTGATGCCCAGGCCTGGAAAAAGTTTTTTAAGGAAAAGTTCCATTAAAAAAACAAACTCAGCTGAAATGGCAAAGCTATCATGGAAATTTTTTGGGGAGATGAATAGTTTTGTTGTGAATACTCTCATGTGCCAGAAAAGCTCTCATAAGTCCTGGTTTAGCCACATTTCAAAGGAAATCCTGTAATGAAATGTCAAGTTTTATGACTGTCAAAAGGCAGAGCCTGGCTTGAATGAAGAGGTGACATGATATCACTGCCAAAATCAATACAAGAAATTGCCCCCGAATAATATTATATAGTCTGAATTAGGGGGGAAATGGGTTTATGCCACCTCAAGATTGCCAATGAGGCCTGAATCCAAGATATATGTATTCATTAAGTAGTTCCTTTGATAGATTGCAGATATCGTATTGGACTCTAAGCAATGGTGAATTCTCTCAGCATTGTGGATTCAAGCCCATTTTACAGAGCAAAATGTAACCATAATAGCTTCCTTTTGTTAACCATTTCAACTTGAGTATTAGTAGGCATTGAAGGAATGCATGGCTTTTCAATAAGAAATGGACATAGCCTTCAGATTTAGGCATGTGTCTGATGCAAAGACTATCGAAATAGTAAAACAACTAACTTTTCAAAATTGCATGACTTCTGAATCCATCTAACTTGGAGTAGGAACCCAAACCCACCATCCTTACTAGCCGTGGCAGAGTCCATTGCTGGCAGAATGTTGTTAATTATTCCTTTTCTGTGCAATAGAGGTGATGGCTTAGGGCAAATATGAATGCTTCAGAAAAATAATGCAAAAAGCAGTCCTAGGAAAAAAAAATGATATTCTAAAGCATCGCACCATTCCTACCCAATGTTTTAAATGGGGTTCAGAAAGCTCAATATATTTCAGTTATGCTTTATTTATAATGGCCACAAGTGCAATCCTTGTATCTCTATGTCTCTTGTAGACTTATAGGTTGTGCTGTGAGATAAAGAGAAGTATATCTGCTATGCCATTTGATGGCTTTCCAGAATAAGTGCAGGAGCAGATTCCCATCGCCAAAAGGGGAATGCTTGGCTTGCTTGATGGAACTTCAAAAGATTGTAGAACATCTTATGACACAGGTTTTGCCTGACTCAGACATTGAAGTAATACATTGAAAAGACACAATCATAGTGCATTTGAGCCTTAGAAGTTGGCATACTAATCTATTTTGCTTTGATTCTTTAGGTGAGGAATTTAATCAAAGACAAATATAAATGCTTTCTTTTTAAAAAATAAGCCATTTTAATAAGATAAAATCTTTAAATTTTATCTTCAGAATAAAATCTGTTCTTTACACCAACCTAACTTTATCAATCATTCGGATTTCTGCTTCTGGAATAACAAAGAATCCAATGAGGCAATATAATTTAAATATATCCAAGATAATAACTTCTTAAATTATTTCTTTTCCTGCTGAACATGTTTGAATTGCCATTTTTTACTTACATAAAACTTCTCTGTCTTTCTAGAAAGAAGCATACATTCCCCCTCAACCAACAGCAGTATCTTCAGTCATATTAACAGTTCCATCTTTCAAAAATGACCTAACAGAATGCCAAAATAACAACAAACCAATACAGATATAACTACAGTAGATGATTTTTTTCTCTCTCGTTGAAAGTTTACAGAAGACAACGTGCAAAACAAACATTTTCTGCAAATATGCTTACAAAAAAGAAATTTTAGATTTTATTGCTGCTATATCCAATTTTTTTCCTCATCCTATGAGTGGTGGTACCACTGGGATGAGGAAAATAAAGTATTACATTTCAGGGTACTAAATTCACTGTATGCAGTTCTAGCCTCATGGTCTGTAGTGATGCTAGAAAGAATTTTTTGGATCACCACCTCATAGTCCTCCAAAATATTTGTGCGTTTCTTTATTCTTTTTATGTAAACTGAAAGGATGGATTTTTTTTTTCTTTATTTTAAAATTAATGTATGAGCACAATCAATCCATGTCACTATACATTCAGATTGCTGTTTTTAAAGAACGTTCTGGAAGTTACCACTGGAGAAATGTTATTGGGAATCTTTTAAATAAGGAGAAACAACTATTTTGAGAGTAAAACGTGGTCCAGAATTAAGTATACGAAAGAGTTTTCCAAGTGTAGGAATATTTGAATAATGAAACAGTTTCTTCAAGAAGATAGCATAGTCTTAGTGTTATCAGGGCTAAAGATTAGATTATGTACATGTAATTGAAATTCATTTTATAAGACATGAATCTCTAATGTGCTGCTTTGTGAATGCACTTCTGGTTGGGCAAGCTTTTGGAGGAGGTGGTCCCATAAAGCATGCTGGACAACCCAGATAGGATTAAGAAACCCGCCTGAAATGTGTATTACATATTTCAGACACAGCGAGTTAAGGAAATCCTCCCTCCCTCCATCCCTTCAAAATTACTTAATAACACCATGTCCCGTTTGCTCTATATTTACCTCATTTAATTATAAATCGAGTAATAGCAACCAAATGAATTGTTTTTTTCTATATCTTTCTTTCATGTTGGACTTTTTTTTTTAGAACAGGGTTAGTTTGCGAGGAATATACTAAATGGATTTGAGGGAGGGGGTGTTAAAGGTTTATTTTATTCACATAAGTGACATGGTGAGCTATTAAAATAAGGACATTTTAAAATAATGGATAGTATTATGTTTACAATATTTTTATATAATATGTGGAATTCCACATTTAAGAATACATTTTACAGTATTTCCCTACTGAGTTACTATTGCCTGTTTTAAAATGTACTGGCATTTATTTCGATTGTTAGATTTATATCCCACATTTTTCCAGCAGGTCAAAATGAACTAATGAATTTGGCCAGACCAAGAGAGAATGATTAGCTCAATCAATTTCCTATACTCAGGATAGACTTGAAGCTGGGTTTGTTTGACTACAGCCCAACAAATTAATGAGTATATCATGGGAGTTACACTTTTGAAAGTTATGAATTAAATGACTAGTTAAAATAATGGGTGAATTGTATAGGATAGCCAATCAATACTGAAGGGACAGTCACCTTTTATCATTCACGTTACTGTTGGTAAAATTTTAGAAAGACAAGATAGTTTAAAGGAGTTTGACGAGTAAACAGCAACAGTTGTTTGTGATCTAACCTAGCTTAAATTATGGGCTGCAGAAATGAAAAGGAAATATCCTGGAATATAGGCAGTTAAGAAGGAGATCACTGTTTCATTTATCCCAGCATTATCAACACTTACTGGCTTTTACAGTAGTTTTTATGGCTATAGACAGCAGTTTTTCAATTTTTTCTTGATGATCCTATCAGGTGTTTAATCTTGGAACATCACCCTCTCTCCATATACACAAATTGTGCCAAAATATGCCACTAATTCACATTACTGTAGTTATCCCAAAATATATTTGGTTTTAAAAGTAATTTTGTGAACTGGCTATACCTGTTTTTTAAGATCATGGAAAATTCTGGATTGCCAACACAATCCATGAAAATAAGAAGGAACTATGGATACCTCTTGTCCCCACTTTTTCTAGCATTATCCGACATATTTCTCCATGTGGTAAATCAACAAAACTATGGCGGTTAACTGTTAATACATTGAAATGTTCAGAGTCCAAGACATTGATTCTAACTCATTGATCTGGATTAAATCCCAAATCTCACTGATTTATAAATGATGTATGTTCAAGTAAGTGCATATACAATAGCAGTGCAATAAATCCATCTTTCAAATCAATATTTTTTGCCAAATGCTTTGAAATTTTTGCCTATATGCACAACTATTTGACTCCAAAGGATATACTTTAGAATATGAGTATATTCAAAGGATATAAGTTTAGAATATGGATTTTTGTGCTCTAAAGGAAAATGTACAACCGGTGGTGAATGATGCTCAAGAATAACAACAGTGAATTCAGTTTCTAACCATTCATTTCTAAAGCTGGCTTGAAAGCCTTGTCTGGGTTTTCCACATTTTGGCATCTCACTTTGTGCCTTTCAACACATTTTCTAATAGTTTTTTTTTCTTTCATATTAATGTCATTATATATTATTTTTAATAAGGTAATAATATCCCTGAGTGGCATACAGTGCAACATCTGCTTTAAGCAGTGATTGTCAATTACAAAGAGTGACAGTTTCACAAGAAAGAAGAGGATGGCATTAGTGTTTGTGGTACCTCATGTGTATTGATTAGCTCATAGAAATGAGGCAAAATGGCTGGGTCATCACAGTCATACATACAATTAAGTGTCTAGAAAGTCTCAGGTTTCGATGTTTCAAGTCCATATACATTTCACCACTGCTCCCATATCACCATGTTGGGATGATAACTGCAGCCCACTCTACAGTTCCACATTTGTCCCATGGTGTACATGGGCTTCTTCTGTTATTTCAAAATGGAGGCGACAAACTCTTTTGTGTGAAGGAATCACTATGTGAATTTACTTTTATGTCATCAGTCTGATTCTCCATAAAGACTTGCTGAAGGAGGCAAACATTTAACGGAACCTATACTTGAGCTGACCCCCAGGCATTCTCCAATTTTACCAATTTACCAATTTTACTAATTTAAAAAAAAATCCTTCCTTCCTTCCTTCCTTCCTTCCTTCCTTCCTTCCTTCCTTCCTTCCTTCCCAACATATTGGCAGAGTGCAGAGAAATGGAATTAAAGGAATGATTAACTTGACCAGCTAATTTGTGTATATGTAGCTCTCAGAATAAAAACAATTTTAAAGGAAGCTGCCCAATGTTTCCACAATATAGAATCAAGATGGAGTAAAAAGAAGGTTGTGTTAAATGAGAGTTGGAAGAGATCAAGACCTCCCAGTGTCAAGTCCTGCAAGGCCCCTTATGCAAACCAATCATCAAATATATATTGCATTTGGAAACAGCCTGGTTTAATTGAGTGTCTTCTATTACCCTGTTTTCCTAGCAATTGGTAATCTTTCCATTAGAAGGAAATATGACTCTTGGAATTAATTCTTTATACAGAGCGCCAGCAGGAGTGACATTTATACAAAATTAAGTCCCTGTAGAAGTGTAACAAGCAGTCTACATCTGTCTGCTTAGACACTGAGAATAAAGTGGCTCAGAGCTTGTACATTATCAGAATACAATATAAAGTGTTATTGCTGTCTTGGTTCCAGAATAGAAAAATCAACTAAAGAAAAAAAAGAGATATCATTTACTGGGACAGTGTCTCTTGTCAATCCCATTCCATGAAGGGGAAAATCAGTAGAGTTTAAAACAAAACAAGATAGGATGTAGCACACATTGACCTAAGAAATTTTTTTTTGACATAGTTGCACTAAAAACATGAGGTTTTTTTTTTTTTTTTTTTTTGTAAGAATGGCAATATTGTGGTAGTGGCTAAGGTGCAGCTTCTGCCTATCTTTAAAAGGCACTGGGACCTTATAAGAAAAAGCAACAGGTGTCAGAATTAAACAGTTGGAAATGCATTATGGTAGTGATGTGTGTGAGAGAGAGGGGGGGGAGGGAGGGAGGGAGGGAGGGAAATAGTAGGTTGCTCGTCATTTCATCCTTTTGTAACAGATGACAGACACCTCTAAATTAGGAGTAGTAGCTAATTAATCCCTTCCAGCAAGAAGCTTCTGTTAGCAGAAACAAGGATTGTAATTTTCTCTCCCCACTGACGTTTTGAGCACTTTCAAAATCTGTAATGGATGATTTAGGGACTAACTAGCAAATTCTGAGGGATTGTATAAGAGAGAGAAGCTGTATTATATGAATGGGAGTCTGCTTATGTACCTCAAGTTTCATCTTCTTTAGATTTCTCACTACATTGTTCAGAGCTCAATGGATTAATTTAACACTTTAGGGAAGGATAGCTTCAAGAGGACTGTAAAATAATGTATTTCTGGTTCGGAAAATCAGAGGTAGAGATGTTGAATACCTTTCAAAAAACACTATTTGTACCACAACTCTGCTATATATTTCTAAAGGAAAACCTGGAGTGCAGAATGCTGTGTGTATAAAGCAATTTTAAAAGAATAGCATTGAACATTGTAATCTGTAGAGAACATTAATGTCAGAAGCTCAAAAGAATGACTTTGCAGGATGGCAGACTTCTGAATGCAGGTAGAATGCAAAATAATGGAAGCATTCTATAGTTCTCCCAATTTCTAAGAAGGTAAGACAGAGCAATAATGAAGGCCCAATTATGAAGAATGGGAGAACTTGTGTCTTTGTAAGACCTTTAATAACTGTACGTGCATACTTCTGAAATATGAATTTGAATCCTAAAGGACTCATTCAAAAGTATAGGTTTGACAAACCCAAGAGAAAGAGAGTGATGGTAGGAAGAAGACAATTTTATTGTGTCTGTTTATAAATTCCCCTTTAAAATCCTTGGGAGATGGGGGAAAAAAACATTTTAATAGAATGTCTCCTGGAACTAAGGAATAACATTTCATAGAACAACCATTTTCCTATTAAGCAAGACTCATTTGTAGGGGGGTGGGGGCGTTGAAAGACCTAAAGTCTGATCTTCAACATTATTGCACATTAGAAACTAATCAACTAGAGCTCTGGATGTGAAATGAACCAATGAAAGACATGTTGACCCAAAGGTTGCAGTATAGTTATATGATGGTGATGCATATGAGAAGTTTGCACTTTCACAAAAGATCCTAGCTGGTGACTGGATGGCCTTGTGACTTTTACTTCATTCTTCAAAGCTATCTCTTACTGGACCTGCTCTGATGACCCTTGAAGGATAACAGAGCAAACTAAATCCCTAATTGTTCCTGTTTCAGGAAAGATTAATGCAATAAATTATCTGGTCCACACAAAACAAATGTACTGTTTGGGATGCTGTATGTTGTACTCTGCAATTTAAACACTGGATTGGTAATATATTTGATAATAGTATGTTTAGTATAGACTTCAGCTCTATCACTGATGAAAAGAAAAATCTCCCATTAATTTTCTCTCTGTCCATTTGAATTATCCAGACAAGGCTTTGGCACCAAGTACACAAATCTGACTTTTCATTCACTGGCTGAGTACGTATAAACATTATATACAAATTGATCAGAAACATTACCATCTTATAATTATATATGGATGGCAGAGAAAAATTCTACTTGCCCAACATAAACCTAACACATTACAAAGAGAAATTTAAAAATACAGGAGAATGTCCTTAAAAATAGGGATCTTATTTTATGCTACAAGTGTGCGTGTGTGTGTGTACATTTCAGGGATGGCTAACAGTTGACTCATAAAGCACTTTTATCCTCTCTCCCGTGGTATGATCAAATATGAATTAAATCTTGATTAAAACATTTCCTGCAATTTTATTTAAAGAGGGAAAAAAAAGGTTGTTCAAAGAAGTTTAGGTGGTGCTCTTCTGTGTATGAGACATTTCGTATTGCATCTCTCTCTCTTTTTATTTTATTTTATAAATAACCCTCTGGATTAGTGTGCTCAACCTTGGCTATTTCCAGGGGTATGGACTTCAACTGCAAGAATTCTTCTCAATGGCCATGCTGGCAGGGGAATTCTGGGAGTTGAAGTCCACGTACCTAGAAATGGCCAATGTTGGGAAACACTCCCCTGGATGATTCTGTTTTATTAGGATTTATAGTGGAGAGGAGATTGAATGGTGCATTAAAATATTTTCCTGGTTCTAAACATGGTCTAAAGCAGTGGGTCTCAACCTTCTTAATGTCGCGACCCGTTAATACAGTTCCTCATGTTGTGGTGACCCCCAACCATAAAATTGTTATATGTTTTCTTATTTTTTCAAAAATATGTGTTTTCTGATGGTCTTAGGCGACCCCTGTGAAAGGGTCGTTCGACCCCCCCAAAGGGGTCCCGACCCACAGGTTGAGAACCACTGGTCTAAAGGATAGAACAGGTTGAAAAGTATAAATGTTGGCCTTCCCTGATATATACTGCTCATATACAAATAGGACATGAAGTTTCCCCATGTGTCAGAGAATACATATGGGATTTCAATATTCTAGATTTTCCCTTATTCCCTCTCCCCTCCCCAGGTTAACACACAGGGTAATGGACAGTCCCCAATCATCTTTGTATACTGAGTAGGGAAAAAGCGATAGGGCAAGACATGAAATACTCACTCTACTGCTTTGAAATGTGCTTTGTCCACTCTTGTGTCAAGAATTCAGGGAAAGCAGGGCCTTTTAAAGTCTGTATGAAGCCTTCAATGCATTGATGCCGCACACACAAAGGGAAAGTCCATGACTTTTTGCATACGCATACACACTTGTTTCCAAGACAGCTACAAATTGCCACATGCATTTAACTAGCTAAAACATAGAAAGTAGGTAAGCCTAGTTTAGTGGATTTTCCTTAAATTATATTTGATTAAACAGAGTAATGTTGCAAATTACTCCTCTGCTTTCTTTTATATCTACAATAAACATCTATAAACAGTGGTCTCCCAGAGCATAGCCCCATAAAATAAAAATAAACAATAAAGATCACACCCAGTATTCTATACTTGCAATTTTCTGGTCAGTGAAAAATTAAAAAAAGGAAAAAAAATTAACAAAAAGAAGAGAAACCAAAGACGCTCCAGTCAGGAGTGCATATTTACATTCTTCAAACTGTAGCGGTGAAAAATAATTCTATTAAGTGCAGGACATTCCTAGGTTTGCAGTAGTGACAAGTTTTAAAGAAAGTCTTCATGACAACAATTCCTTTGCCTGATCAGCGATGCGTTCCAGGAGCTTTCACTTTCCCTTCACTTGCAACCAGTGGTAGAATCTGGATTGAACAGTTCCTTGTATAACGGAGGAAAAAGTGTGTTCACTATATCAGGATGAGATTGTTTAAATACCTGCAGTTTTTCTCCATGCAGGTTGCAAAGTGCGGTAATGGTTGGTGTCTTGGCTACTAACTGGAAGGCAGACAGAGAAAGATAAACCAAGATTTTTTTAAAAAATTCCAAATCAAAGAGTGCATAATGCATACTTTCAAATTCTTATATACAATTATAAACAAATTCTTTATTTAAAAACATGGCAGTAGAATTCAATTTGGTGTTGCTTAATAAAATATCTGACTTTTCTTTGCCAACTGAAGTTAAAGCCATATGTTAAACAGTTCATAAACAAAACACACATTGCTTAAAAACATTTAAATACATTTTAGGGAACCAAAGAGGAACTAAACTCAATTTTAGGGAAGAAAAAGTGACTTGCTAGAAAGACAAAGCCAGAACTTCTGTGACAGACATCCTGCCAATTAGGCTAATCAGTTAAGGCCTTCTTAATAAACTTGGGAAGTTTAAGTGGAAAAACTCAAATGGAAACACCTCTTTTTATGGTGAGCGTCTGTTTCTCCCATGAAAGGGTAGCTCTGCATCCTTCCATTCAGCAGGAGAAAAATTGCAGTAGTGACATCATCAGTTCTGAGGGGAGCCAGAGGCAATATGACTTTTGGGGACCTCCTTGCCTGGCTGGGCCAACAAAAGCTTACTCAACTTTCAATACTTTTTTCCCACTTGCATAATCTCTTCCTTTTTCTCACCTCTCTGCACCTGTCAAGGAGGTGAGGTCAAGCTTACCAGCTTATCTAACTGTAAAAGAATATACTTACACTGCAGTCAAGTCTGCTTCTTGGAGCAGCTTTGGAAAGTAACGTTCCCTTCAAAGTGTAGTTAGTAAGCCTAACTCCATGGTCAGCAATCTTTAACATTCAAAGAGCCACAAAGGTCCTAACCAGAAGTTCCTGTTCAATTCTGGAGCCGACCAGAAGTCCGGTTCCCCCACCATAGAGTCTCCTCCTAGCGCGGCACTTTTTTTCTTCTACCTGTCCTAACCGAAAACCCTATCAATTGTGGAGCCGACTGGAAAACCTACCCCTTGCCATAGAGTCTCCTCCTGGTGTGCAGTGCTCTCCCCCCTAACTGGAAGCTCCTCTCAAAATTGTGGTGCCAACTGGCAACAGGGAGCCGCAACAGAGGAATGAAAAAGGCACATGTGGCTCCAGAGCCGCAGGTTGCTGACCCCTGAGAAGATCCTCTGCAACTCATAGTTTGACTCCCGTGGGTGCTTCTGAGCTACAGAGGAATTCCAGCAACACATTTTCAACTATGTCATCTGCTCTTCCACATAAACTTACTAAAGGCCTATAAATATAGTGGGAAATAGCTTGTTAGAAGTTAAATTCAGGAACAACTAGCTTCTGCCAGAATTGGGCCCCCAAACCAATTAAGCATTATGTCAAAATAAACCTGCTGTTTAAGCAAGCTTCCCCATGGAAGTCTATATACTGCAGGCCCGCACTTTCCTTTGAGGTCATCGACAATGCTTTTCCAAGTAAGTCTGGGAATCATTACATCTGAGTAACTGCTTTCTTTACTGGGGAAAACTGCCATTACAAATGAGGGAAAGCAAATATCCTAGTATAGTTGTACATTTAGATATTGGATTCTCTGCGAATGTCATTTTGTATTGATGCTCTACCTTTGCCAAAGTCTCATCATCAAGATGATTCTTCTGAATCACATGTTGAAGTGCAAAATAAATCTTTTCCTGAAGTTTCTGGACCTTCCTTGGTTCTAAGAGCCAAGCTCGATCTGGCCAAACAAGACAACAAAATTAAGATAAGCATACACATACATCATTAGAAGGTGGAAAGGAGATTCGTGGTAATTAGTTTAATTTTCAGCAATGTAATATCTCGGGTTTGGGAAAGAAGTGCACTCATTCAGTTTCAAATCAAAATCTAATTACTTTGAGTTACACAAACAATGGCTTTTCATTTTGATGTGAAATCCTCAATGCACTTCTCTAATGGACCAATCTATTAATCCCAAAGCTATGCCATGCAATGTTATCATTTCTAAAGGAAAACAGATTGCAATTCAGAAGTTGATCTATTTAACATTGAATTTGAAGAATTTTCCAAGGAAAAGGCACTGCTGACAAACTACCTCCAGGGAACAATCTGTACAGTTGACTCACTCATCATGTTGACGGTTCCTGAGCTACAAGAAATGAAATCTGTGGGACGCTGAACCATGACATTTTTCTGGGCCTAGCTTCTGAATTTATAACTTATACCACATTGAAAACAAAACACAAAACAGGTTATATCAATTCAGCTTTCCTTAACTAAGTTAATATGCTTACATGGGTGATGTGCTACAGGATAAGAAAGACTGACAGTGGTAGATTTCATTTGAACATAGGATGAGTTTTTTTTTTAAAAAAAGGAAAATCGGTTGCAGGAAATCACCTGGTGATATCAGAACAGCAGATGAAAACAAGGCAATTTCTTCCTCGGTCAGCTGCAATGAACATAAGTTCTTTGCAAAGTCAAATGCTTCATTCACAAGGTCATCAGAACCTACAGGAAACACAGATAACCAAGTCAAGTTCTGGAGATATCTTCTGAGTGTGTATAGGATTTACACAGCTCAACTATTCAGCACTGTTGTCAAGTTATTACCCAGCTTCCTACATGAAATTTCTGGGTATGAGTTTGATAGTAGCAAGAATGAATCTCACACTGGCATGCTTCAATTGGTTAAGCTTGTATACTTTACGGTTGAAGAGACCTAGGCTTCCATTCAGCTCTATCAACAGCTCAATCATTCTCAGTCCTGACTTCACTCAAGGGAGTCATGCAAATAATACCATGAGAACAATACTTGTAGGCTTTCCAGTCATTTGCCCATCAATTCTGCATGCTGCTGTCTTAAACAGCCACCTCAACTTTAGAGATGGAATACCTGAAAGAGGAACTTTAGTGAACAGCTATAAGGTTTGTAATGGAGCAGCTAGTCATTCACCTATCAAAACCACTTAGGGCTATGAAAGCAAATTATGACCTGTCACTCAATTAATTATTATAAATCTAATGGGCTCATTCAGTTATAATAATCTACGTAGAAGTAATTTTCCCCTTTCAGGTTAGGTATCTACAAAAAAACTGAAGTCACTTTTTAAAACTTTCTGAACACAGTAGAATTTGTGATCTCACAAAATAACTCCTGCCTTTTCATACTTATATCCTGAGATCAGACATAAAAGCTGAGTCAGGGATTTGGTGATTCATGATGTTATGATACATGTTTGATCAACCTGCCCTCCTCATTCCTACTATGAATGCATGACTCCCTAACCTTAAATCTTTACAGTTCTCCTTCAGTGTGTATGCTTACTACCTTACACCTGAATCTTATTCTGATCTGAAATTCAAGCTTGTACCTTTTCCAAATCTAGTACAAGTTTTCAGCCTGTATTTTTTTTAAAGTTTGGCAGTCGCTCCAATCTATTGGAGAAATGAATTTCAATTCTGCCAGATGACATAGCAAAAGCATGTAAAATAATTACTGAATAAACAGAGATTCAAGAATAAGAAAATTGGTTTGCTGCTATTATATGGGACATAAACAGAATATCCTGATTATGAACTGGATTTTAATTCTCAACTGAGAAAATAGATCTAGCAGAATATCTTGGTCCCCAAAATATTACAAATAGTGATGAACTGAAATGAATCCCAATTATTTACAAAGCCTTCAGTTTGAAAAAACAAAACAACCTGCCTACCCAAAGCCTTGAACATTTGCATTCCTCCATATTTTCCTTCAAACAAGACGGTGTTGTTGAGTGGGTTGAAGGCACGACACATTCTCACTAGAACAACTTCCAAGCAGCCTGAAATAACAAAAGTCCTGAAATATTACACAGAAATATCCCAACAAGACAGTATAGCCCAGTGATGGCGAACCTATGGCACGCGTGCCACAGGTTGCACACGGAGCCATTTGTCAGGGCAGGCAAGGCACTGTCCTGTCAGCTGGCCAGCTGAGTTCACCCTTTTTTAAAGCCATTTTTTCTCCTCCCCAGGCTCCAGAGGCTTTATAGGAGCCTGGGGTGGGCGAAAAGAGCCTCCCCCGCCCCACCCCTAGAGGCCCTCCGGAGGCTTCATGAGCTTCCCTGAAGCCTCCGGAGGGCAAAAAAACGGCCCTACGGGCAAAGTGGAAGTTCAGGAATGGACTTCCTGTTTGCTCAGAGAGTCATTTTGACTGCTCAGGAGGCTTCAAGGAAGCTTTTTGAAGGTCCCTGAAGCCTTCTGAGCGTTTAAAATGACCCTCTGCGCAAACCGGACGTCACTTCCGGTTTGCTCGGAGAGTCATTTTGACTGCTTCGGAGGCTTCAGGGAAGCATCTTGAAGGTCCCTGAAGCCTCCGGAGAGCTTCCGGGAGGGCAGGGGAGGTGGTTTTCGCCTTCCCCATGCTCCTATAAAGCCTCTGTGTAATTTTTTAGTAAGTGTAACAGGTCCCGTATCTTTATCTTCTTTTATTGATCAAGTATTGATGCTGGTTAAGTATTAGTAGACTGTAATGTAATCTCTCCCACAAACCTGATTTGAGAAGTAGAATCTGATCATTCTGACAGAGTTCCATGAAGCCCGATATCCGTTTTGCAAATTCCACCACATACTGAATTGCATGTGTGATCTGGATTGCGCACTGCTGCCATAATGCTTCTCTTGACTTCAAGAAGAAGGCGCATGAAAAAGAAGGAAAGCAGAGAAAGAATGCTCTTTAGGTCAGAGAAGATGCTGTTAAAAATTTGTAACAGACTGCCAAACATCTAATATTTAATACATCTGGCTAAGGTTTCCCTCCCTAAACTCAGTTTCCCTCCTCCTCTGCCTCCTCCACTCCACACAGGGATCACGTTGGAGAATCTGTTTACCTGTTTGCATAATGTCATTGTCCCATTCATTGTGGCTCTTGGTCATTAAAAAAAAAAATTTCTCATTCCCCAAATGAGCAACCTCCAGCTCCATAAAATTTGTCCACCTGTGATTTAGACTGTGATCATCATGAATGGAATGGAATAGAATAGAATAACAGAATTGGGAGGGACCTTGGAGTCTTCTAGTCCAACCTCCTGCTTAGGCAGGATCATTTAGACTATATCATTTCAGACAAATGGTTCGCCAACATCTTCTTTAAAACTTCCAGTGTTGGAGCATTCACAATTTCTGGTGAAAAGTTGTTCCACTGATTAATTGTTCTAACTGTCAGGAAATTTCTCCTCAGTTCTAAGTTGCTTCTCCCCTTGATTAGTTTCCACCCATTGCTTCTTGTCCTGCCCTCAGGTGCTTTGGAGAATAGCTTGACCCCCTCTTCTTTGTGGACCCCTGAGATATTGGAAAAGTAGTATCATGTTATCCCTAGTCCTTCTGTTCATTACCAGTCATACCCAATTCCAGCAACTATTATTTATATGTTTTAGCCTCCAGTCCCCTAATCTTCTTTGTTGCTCTTTGTACTCTTTCTAGAGTCTCAACATCTTTTTTAAATTGTGGCAACCAAAACTGGATGCAGTATTCCAAGTGTGGCCTTACCAAAGCATTAAAAAGTGATATTAACACTTCAGGTGATCTTGAGTTTACCCCAAGGGACAAGATTTGAACCCTTGGATGTTTAATAGGCCCCTGTTTTATTTAATTAAGGTGTCAGCTTCACTCTCATTATGCTTATATTCCTAGTACTTTGATTCCAATCACCATCTTCTCTAGAAGGGTAGACCCATAACAAGAAAGGTCCTATATTAGGAATATCCCTCCTTAATTAAACCCAGGAATGGTTTTTGAACAGGTCTGGGTTTTAGAATATGCAGATAATACCTTAGTTCTGCAAGGTTCCTAATACAATCAAATTATCTGGCTCCACTTTTGATATTTCTCTAATGAGGAAATTACAAGTGGAAAATCACAAAAGAATAAAGAATTAGAAGTTCAGTAGGGCATGCTTTATTCATTGTTCTAAGTGCACCTTCATCTGGAAACTTGCCCAATTAAATACAGGGTACTAAACTTACAAATTGTGTACAGAAATCTTGTAGTAACACAAATAAGTAACAGTACTTTCAGCAACTCACAGAATGCCAGAGTTTATAACCATATGACAGGATGTTAGGTTTGTTTGAAAACCCTTTTCTTTCCATTCTGCTTGTAGTGAACTTATTTATAGAGAGGGGAAAAGAGGTAAATCTATTCAAAGGAAGAGTTGTAGTAGTTGGGGTTTTAACCGTCTCACTTACAATAAAAGGTGAGTAAGAAAGGGATGTTTGCTGTACCTACAATAAGCATTGTGTAAAGAAAATCAAGTTAGTGCCTTGGATCATCCAGTAAATTAAATTCGGGAAATATAAGGGGAAGGTTTTCTTTTTGCCCCCACAGAGCATAAATAAACTGCAGAAACAGAACTGAGGGTAGGTACTCAAAGTAACAGACACAACAGTTTAGCACAAAAAATTAGATGGAGATTAGGAACTTTGCTCCATCTTTTAAAACATCCCTTTTCAATTTTGCAATCACTGTGGTTATAATAATGAATTCAGAGAGGCAATGCTTTCTTTGTGGTAAGAAAAAAACAAGGCATTTTAATTGGATTTTTTTTTTTTTGGTACCTTGCTCTGGTATATTTTGATTTCTTCATATGTGTGAGTTTGCCAGGCTAGCTGGTGTAGTTCCTCCATTGTATACTGACACGTCTCCAAATGGGACTTAATTATATTCTGTGCAATTCGATCTAAGAGACAGGAGCAAATAGGATGTAACTCATAACATTTGGTTTACAAATAATTATACGTGCAGTTTTATATATCAGATCCCAGCAACAACATCAAAGCTGTCTGTCCAGAAGAGTGCAATGCTAGGAACAGCTAAGATCCTGGGTTGGACCCTCAAACTCCCAGGCCTCTGGTAGAGGACTTGAGATTGAGGAAGTCACAGACCACCCGTAACAGTGAAGAGGAAATTTACACACAGACACACAGACACACACACACACCTACATATACAAATGTGTATTTTAATCATGTCATAATATACACTTTTTTGGTTAGAAAGACAGGATAAAAATCAAATAAAAATACTAAATAATTTTATGAAATCTATATGTGGATGGCTGGAATCACTGTCTTTCACCTGAACGTTTCTAGCAGTAGTTCATTGTAATCACCCAAGGGGGCTTTTTTCAAGAGGCAACTGGATTTCCTGCTTTTTCTTTCAACATGTTTCGCTTCTTATCCAAGAAGCTTCTTCAGCTCTTGGATGAGGAATGAAATGTCTTCAAAAAAAAATAATAATCAGAAAAGTCCAGTTGCCTCTTGAAAAAAGTACCTTTGGCAACAGCCATGACTTTAAAGTACACATACTTAATGCTATACAGTCCATGTAAAACGGGAGTTTCTCAGATAAGTGTCAATTGACATCTGGAATAAATAACGGCTGCCAGAAGCATTTCCATGTCATGTGAAATACATATTAACCAGGTATCTGTATTATGATAGGACTAGGGTGCATCTAGAACTTTTGATAGGCCTCTTACTTGGGACACTGGCTTTTGTTTAAATTGCCAGTGGATTTAGCATATATCCTACTTGTGTTACAATTGTCTCTTCCCTGAAAAGTGTTCCAGTTTAACAAGGATTTTGCAATGTAATCATATAGCAAATGTCACTTTACAATATTAAAAGGTGTTTGCTGTTCAATTCACTGTCATTCATTACATTTCCAATGATTGCTAAAATCTGCACTTTATTTTGTATGGGTGGCTTCATTAATAATAAAACGATTTGTTAGGGAAAGTGGCAGGGTATCCTTTACAGTGCTGATATCACAAAGGTGGAATTAGGGAGCACATAATTTTCAAAATAACAACTCATCTCTCCTCTGATTTCCATATTTTCTTTTTCTGATATTACAAGACATTATTTTTAAGATGGGGCATAATTTTCAAAACAAGAATATCCTCAGAAGTAATGTATGACTATTTAAATCATTTCCGGTACTTTAAATAAATACTTGGAAATACTGGAGAGGTAGAATCAGTTAGACCAGGGGTACCCAACACCGATCCATGAACCTGCACTGGACTGCAGCATGCTAGAAACCGGGCTGTACAGACAGACAAAGTCCCATCCGCAGGATGCAGGCAGCATGTGAAACAATGCAATATCCGGTCCATGGAAAAACCTCTCTCCACGGAACCATTTCCCGGGTGAAGCCCAATTCCCCGAAAAGTTGGGAGCTGCTAAGTTACACTTTAAAGTATTGTAAACTAAAGCATTGTTAGTTTAGTGGGAAAATCTTGATCCATAATATTCCTTGTTTCTCTTTTTTATACTTCACTTTTCTCCCTTATTGGCTTTACAAAGTATCAGCTGCTCATTTCTTAACTTTCTCATTTTTTAATTATTCTTGGGAAGTGTGAATGGTTTTGCTAAAGATAGTCTGTTCCTTACAAACTTCTTAGGAAGTAACTGAAACACTTTTCTTAAATGAGCAATAATACCTTTTTTACAATCTTAAACTAGGAAACCAAAATGATGACACAAGCATGAATGGAAAATCCACATTAAATAGTTTCAAGTGTCTTTTTTTATATATTTGTTTAAAACAACATAAGCCTAGTCAGATTTTGAAATGAGAAGAAAGGCTGAATAGAGAAAGGATACAGAATTCCTTCTTTCTAACATTTATCTAATTTTTTTTTTGCTGTAAGAATTCAGAGAATTGAGCCATGCAGATGAAAAAATTCTAGTTGAAAACGAATACAAGAAAAAATGCCACAATGAGAGCATTATCTGCTTTCTGTCTTACCATCACTCTACGTACTATGATCTTGATTGATCTCAAAATATATATGGTTTATACGATATGTAGTGTGAGTTTTAGATTGTGAAAATAGTCTAAGATTAAAATATTTGAGAACAGAAAGTGGTGCAAATGAGACTTGTATGTTGAAATCATTATTTCAGTGTCTCTCTCTCTCATTTCCTGTCATAGACTCCCTAACATTTATCAAAAGCTTTTCATCTATATTTTTTTTCTCAATTCAGACTGTACACTGATAGTTGTAGAAACTTCCTAAATTAAGAAATCTAGATAGTTTATAAATTAAATGGATGAAGGCTTTTGAAGAAAATAAAATTAAATGGTCCTGATTTTTCAAGCATTTTGGTTTATTTTTTTAATCATTGTTGTTAGGTGTTAGCTAAAATTACATTCAATTTGATACTTCCATTTTAAAATGGTAATCGTGAAGTATGGGTAGGAGTCTTAGCCATGACTAACTGATAAAAATTAAATGAAATTTCTGATGTGTCAGAGTACAGTTATTTTGAGAAAACACAGAATGGAACTAAACTCCTGGATACACATGATAAAAATGGAAGAAATTTAGAACGCGGGGATTATAATTTTTAACAATGGTAGACTCTATTGGCCATGGTTTTATCCCTTCTGAAGTGAATGGGATTATTACATTTTCCTTTAAAAAGGAAAGCAATGAACAGAAAATTGGAAAGTCTTTAAAACATTGCAACATTTTAGCAGCTACAAGTAGATATCAGCTTTGGACCTACCCATCCACACAGTGTTACAGAATCTGGAGAAAGTGTCAATTTAATACTACTTTAGGTGTGATGTAGGTGAATCTATCACAAAGCTATGTCACTGATTTTCTTATTCTTAAAGTACTACAGTTTATTGCCTCAGTGTTAGAAATTCTGAGGTTATGCCACCTCTGGTTTTCCAACTGGAAGCAACTCTTTCTCTCTCGCAACTCTTTAAAAAAAAAAATCTCTACATTTCAGGAAACACAATTGTAGGTCAGATTCACATAGTTTTTTTTTTTTTAGGCAGTGAGGCGTCAAATAGGTTGGTAAATTATTGCAATGTACAATTTTGTTTGCACCCAGCAGTCACTTATTATATATTGATCAGCGCGTGGACACATATCCCTTCAGGTTTAGCAAAAAAGGCAGCTGATGTTTATTTATATAACACCAGCAAATGTCAAAACAACTAATTGGCAAAACTGGATAAAAGACAGAAGACAGGCAAAAGAAGGGAGAAAGACAACTTGCAAAAATTAACATTTAGACCTGTTAAAAAGCACAGAACTTTTCAGAACCAAGTTCATTCCTGAGTGAGCATGTCTATCTTAGTGTGTTTCTGATCTTCTCCCCCAGCCCCCCAAGGCACCATTTTGAATGACTCAAAGGTTTGTCAAGTCCAACTGCAGAATTATTTCATATTATGTAATATACTCTGCTTCATCTACGCTATCCTGGTTTGGATTTCCTTTAGGTGTGGCATCTCCGAAATTGAGAGGACACAGTTTTCAAACAATGCCCTCAACTTCAAGTTTGAGATGCTATTATTCCTTCCCCTCTTTACATGGAAGATTGTCTGGTCCCAATGACCGTGCCCTTTTCAAGCACTTTATGCCAGCCTTGTAGGTGTGAACCAATTGTTTCTCAGTTACGATGGTTTAATTCCTGAGCAGTATCCATAATGTCTAGCTTTTGAATGCTGGTCTACTGATATGCTTTGAGAACATAATGTGTGAACATAAATTGAGATGTTTTCTGACAAAGTCTCTGGGTGGTCTGTCTCCCTGTTGGGCCCATAGCTATTTTTCTAGAAAATTACTATGGACAGTTTTCAATTCCAGCACCGTTCCCCCCCAAAAAATCAACCCATATCTCCAGATCAGAGCAAGCACACACGTTCCTCTGATCAGCTAGCAAATATACAACTTGATGTTTATTTAACCCAGTTAAAACAGGACAAAAGGTGGACAAAAACCAGGAAGAAAGAAGGAGACATGAACAAGCAAACTTTTACATCATTTTACATCTATAGCTGGTTCTATATCTATATTACAAAACACAGGACTTTCCAGAGCTACTGGAAAGAGCATTGTGGGCAGTAGTGGGATTCAATTTTTTTTACTACTGGTTCTGAGGGCGTCGCTTGATGGGCGTGGCTTGGTGGGCGTGTCAGGGGAAGGATACTGTAAAATCCCCATTCCCTCCCACTCCAAGGGAACGTTAGTGCAAAATCCCTATTTCCTCCTTATCAGCTGGGACTCGGGAGGCAGAGAATAGATGGGGGCGGGGCCTGTCAGAGATGGCATTTATCCGTTCTCTGAAGTAATTAAAAATTCCGCTACCGGTTCTCCAGAACTGGTCAGAACCTACTGAATACCACCTCTGATTGTGGGTAAGTAGCAGGGACATTACGACAGGGGAGGCAGGGGAGGCAGAGCCTCACCTCTCTTCATGAAATAATAGTATATAATATTATATATTATATATAAATATAATAATAATATAATATAAATATTATAATATTATATACATCCGTCCGGCCGCGCCCGGGAGCTGCGGAGGCAGAAATGTTGTCGGCGCTCCCGGATGACGAAGGCACAAAAGCGACAGTTGCGCGAAAGCGACAGGAGCGCGCAAAATCCAGCAGAGGCAGGAAGGTTCTTGTCATTCCCCAGTCGCTTTTGTGGCTTCGTCATCCGGGAGCGCTGACAACATTTCTGCCTCCGCAGCTCCCGGGCGCGGCCGGACGGATGTAGCCACAGTGACGCCGAGGCGGTCCGGGCGGACGAAAGAGCGAGCGAGGCAGCCTGATCCTCGGTCGCTCGCCCGTAGGACGAGCTACCTCCGTCCGGCCGCGCCCGGGAGCTGCGGGGCAGAAATGTTGTTGGCGCTCTCGGATGACGAAGGCATGAAAGCGACTGGGGAACGACGAGAACCTTCCTGCCTCTGCTGGATTTCGCGCGCTCCTCGCGACTGCAATATGCAGTCGCGAGGAGCATGCAAAGTCCAGCAGAGGCAGGAAGGTTCTCGTCATTCCCCAGTCGCTTTCGAGGAGGCAGCCTGAGCCTCCAGCACACGTGGTCCCATTCCCCGCCTTCCTGATGATGTCACCAGCCTCACCAGCCATAAACCTCACCGCACGTCACTGGTAAGTAGCATGGAGATTCCCCAAGGGACTGGCTTTCAGTTATTCTAGTCTTAACTCTTTTATGTATGTAATGGTAGCTGAATAGAAATGACACAGGATCCACCCTCTATTTTTACACCAGAAAGGAACCAATTTGCTGTACAAGAAGGATGTGTCCATAAAATGTGAAAGAGCCCTTTGTTTTCCTTTCACAGGTAGTAGGACCTTCAGGAGAAGAAAAAGATAACTGACTCTAAGAGTGAGGCAGAGAGGATAAATTTTTCTCATAATGCAGTTTGCCCTAGGATCATGATATCTTTTAATTATTGTTTTTGTCCAACTAAAGAATAAAACAGATAAACAGATACTATCAATAGTATCCTAAATGCTCCTCTGAAGCACTTTCTCTTTAATCGGTTTTGTTTTCCTCTTGAGAGAATCTTGCCTTCTTAGCATCCACTTCATATCCACAGGGAAGAACAGAAGTTTGAAGTAGGCCAATGCTGAAAAGTGCTGATAATCATCTTAGTTAAAATTGGTAATGAATTTTAATTGACTATTTACCCATAGGATATGATTTATACTGCTAAAAGAAATTTCAGCATATAGGTACTCCTCAACTTACCACCACAATTGAGTCCTAAATTTCTATTGCTATGTGAAACATTTGTTAACTGAGTTTTCCCCTATTTTATGACTCTTCTTGCTACAGTTGTTAAGTGAAACACTGCAGTTGGTAAATTAATAACATGGTTGTAAAGTGAAATTGGTTTCCCCACTGACTTCGCTTATCAGAAGGTTACAAAAGATGATCACATGACCCCTGAACACTGCAGCAGTCATAAATATGGATCAATTGTCAAGCATCTGAATTTTGATCATGTCATCATGGGGATACTCCTTTTTTCTTAAATAATAATCTAAATTGTTTTATATACATGTACATCTACCTTCCTTGGTTTTCAAAGGGATTTCTCAATAAATAATCTTTTTAAAACAACATCTATCCTACATGCATGCCTTTGATTAAAAGAAGTAATTCAAACTTCTATGCAATTTAATATACATTTCTAGAGCTTTCATAGGCCCTAAAATAGATGGATTAGCTCTTGAATGTATTTATTTGTTAGGGAACACTCTAAATGAGCAGGGTATATGCACACCACTCCATCTATTACAACTCTGAATGTTTATACGTATGTGGGCACGTTCATAACGGTTACCACCAATGCTACTATTTTAAGATTTGGTCAAAAAAAAAAAATACTATTCTGAGAATCAATTTTTCTAAAAGTAGAGCCAGGCTGGTGCAGTAGTTAGAGGCATTAGGCTAGAAACTGGGAGTTTGTGAGTTCTACTTCTGCCTTAAATAAAAAGCTAGCTGGATGACTTCTGGCCAATTACTCAGTCCTCTCAAACCATTTCTAAATGCAGGTCAGGGTTGAACTGTGGAATCCTCGGAGTTTTCTAAGCTTGTTTGCTTGCAGACAATTCATTAATGTCTGCAAACAAACAACCAAGCGCAGAGATCATCAAGGGCTGCACATAAATGTACTTTCACAAAGGCACTTGTTTAGACCTCATACATGCAGAATCTCTTCAAGTGTTTTTTAGAGTGTTTTTTTAAATCAATACTCTGCTAAAACCTGTTTTGCGGTTTCTTACACGTATTCTGTCCTGTTGAATGAGCTTCTGCTTTTCCATTTGACTATTTTTTCAGGCATTGGGCTACTTTATTCTTACAAACAATGTGGCACATGCTGCTGCTACATTACTTCCTACTACACATCCTTCCATCACTTTGATGTCTCCTCTTTTCATTTCCCAAACCATAAGAGGAGGATTTCATGATGATGTCTTCTCTTGGGGTTGATGTCTGAAGCTGCATTTCTCTCTCAGCCATTTGCTTGCTGAGGGCAAAAGCGTCACATTCCCATTATGACTACTTGAATTCTGTTAAATATTTCCATACAGAGTGAAGCAACTCAAATCCTTCCACTTGATCCTCCAGTGTGGTTCTCTTTTCTCCTGATCTCTAGAGCTTATGCTTCTATGCTTCAAGCCAAACAATCTAGTTCCTTAGACAAATTTCTTTTCTCTTTCTAATAAAACTTGCTTTGTTATAAAATTCACAGGTCATATTTGTCATTTTTCTTCCCTCTCAAAATTTTCTAAGTTCACATTTTAGGGTAAAGAATGCTTCCCAATTTAACGAGATAAAGATATTCTTCTTTATCTTGGGTTTACAAAACAATCATCTTTTTAAAAAAAAAAATCCTAAAAGTTGAAAAGTTTTTTGTTTTTGAAACATTTTTTTTTTGAAATTTCTGGATCTCCTCAGATCCAAAGGAGCTAAGTAAAAAGTAAAATCTATTTATTCATTTATTTTATTTATTAAAATTTCTATAGCCACCAATTTTAGTCAATATTTTTATGTATCAGTGTTTAGGAAATGATGTCAGCCACAGCATCTGAGATCAATGTAATGTGTTTTTTTTTAAATGTTGTACGCCGCCCTCAGTCCTTTGGAAGAAGGGTGGCATATAAATCCAATAAACAACAAACAACAACAACAATCAAGAGGCATGGGGTCCATTTATTTGGACTGAAGTGACAGAATATTTCCAGCATTGGTGGGTTGCTAACCGGTTTACTACCGGTTCGCTCGTGCATGAGCAGGCGCTCACACACGTGTGCAAGGCTTCTGTGCATGCGCAGAAGCGTCCAGGCAGGTGGGTGGAGCCTTCTGCTGCCGCCACTACAGGTTCAACCGAACTGGGCCGAACCAGCAGCAACCCACCTCTGATTTCCAGCATAAGTATTTTACAATCTCGTCACCCAGAATGAAACACCTAGAGTTGGGGTTGGCAGTGATGGTGATTGTGGGGAAGGATTATATTCTGTCTCTCACTTATTCAGGGGACCAATTCCACACAGACAATCACAATCTTAATAGTAACGTAATATAGACAGATATTGTTAAGTTGTTTAAAATTCTGCACTTATTTACAGAATTAGAATTTAAGGAAAGAGAAAAAAGGGAATCAACAGTCAGGTGGGTGGATTTAATTACTACAGTGATGGGTGGATGTTGGAAGATCTGAAGGACCAGGTTGGAGAAAGATCCTCCTGGACAACATACGTATCTAACTGGGAACTAAGAGTTGATACAATATGGTGGCACATACATAATCAACCAGTCAGGATTTCAAAGTTGGATATACTATGTTTGGACATGATTCCCTCAATTTATCTGGATTAGTCTGGATGAGTATTACAGGTGAATGATTAAGAAGATAATAACCTATCAGAAGTATTTATGCAGTTCTAACCTTTGGTAGTGGCATTGCAATCTAAATTAATTGCTTTTTTAAAAAAAATGTAAATAAAATGTAAAGCATTCCATTTATATACAGACCATGAAATGTATAAAAACATATTACACTTCTATTTTCTTCTATAGTGTGACATGATGATCTGTGTTTTTGGGCACTGCTATGGCACCAATCAGTAAATTTATAAGCCTACCATATGAAAGTATTTCTTTCTGTTCACACTCAGAAATAGAATTAGTCTTATACAGGATGTTAAAACAGTCATTGTATACCCATTAGTGATCAACTTTAATACTTGCAATTGTCAATAATTCTAATTGCCTTTTGTGACCAAGAGGCTATTATCCTTCTTCTGTGTGAAATCTTCAAAAACCTATAAAAGGTTTATAAAAGCTGTAGAAAACTGTCTGGTTCCTTTCTTGTGCTATTAATTGTTAGCTACTAATTGCTTTCATATTTTCTTTCATTTTTAAAATTTCTTTTTACATGTATTACATTGTATGCTGATCTTTTATTGTGTGTGGTCTTGGAATGTAAACAACTTTTGACTGCTTTGTTTAGAAATAGAATGTTTCTTTTTGTGATTTATAATGCCTTTGATAAAGAAACTGTTGTTCAAAATGCATCAAATTATGCAGGAAATTAAGAATTGTGTTTTCATTTTGTGTAGTGTGTGTGTGGAGGGGGGAGGGAAGTGTTGAATCTAATAATCTGCATCCTGTTGTAAAGAATACTAAGCAACTTTAGAGTCATTTTCTTCAACAGATGATATAACTACTTGCTATTTTCTTATGTTAGGATAGCTCACAGATTATGTATGAGAACTGAACTTAATGTAATATGGTTCATTTTGGTTCATTGATCCCTCTTTATTGACATTTAATGTAATTTTAAGCAAACTTTCTAAGGATACTGTCTATAAAAGGTTGCCATGGGTCGTGTTTGCTGTTCATATATCAATTTTAATCATTTTATTTGAAATGATGGTTCTAGAAGTACAAATTGCTCAGACTAGACTACTTACCTGCCGTACTAGTTACACTTTAGTGTATTGTTGAGTTGCACCTATATAACTAATTTTATTTTCAGCTGTATTCTCAATCTTATACATCTAGAAAGAAGGTATTGCTTTACAATTTATCAAATTTCAGTTTTGCATTGATTTCATGCAATAGGCTATGGGTGGAAGCATGCATATTTACAGCTTTTGTTGGACTGCAGATTCCATCATCCTATCATGCTAGCTGGAGGTGATAGGATTTGAAATCAATGACAGGTTGAAGGCCACATAAATCCCATCTTCCGAAAAGGTACCACTTTTACAGGGTCTTTGAAGCAACATATACTGAGTGACTAGAAAGTATTGAAAATCAAGTAATATATACTATTGAGAGTAGATATCAATTACTGAGAGCTAGCAAGGGAAATAATTCATTGCAAAAGCCATCAGGTATTTAAAACAAATAAAGCCATTTGTCAAATTATAGATTTCAAAAATTAGCATGGTACTGTATTTTGCAAGTTGTCAAACACTCTAGCTCCAAGCCTGTTCCCAAAATTTAATGGTGCTGCTGAAAATGTACTGATTTTTTAATGACATCTTCCAGCCTAGGATGATTTTTATCAGGCTTGAAAGACAGGAACAGTTTTGGAACAGCAGAGTCACAAATATGTGGTTTCTCTAATATGCGTGGTTAGATCATTTGATTTTGTTTGATACAATGCTGCATATAACCTTCTTGTGGGAGTCTCTTTCTCTTATTATCTTTTAGATCTGTTGGTCTATTAAATCACTTTTGTGGATCAGAATCCCTTTAAATCTCTAAAGTAACATAATTGGGTAGAATTTGATCAAGACATAACATGTCACAGAGGACGCAGTTAAATAAATGAACAGACTTTTATTAAATAATTAAAAATAGTTTCCCCCCACAAAAGCAGGCTAATTTATCCCTCACATTAATACTAGTCTACTTCAATATTAAAAATATTCCCAATCCTCTCTTCCAGAGTGAGGGATGTATTCCCAAACTTGGATTTTGACTCTTTTTCGGATTTGTTTTTTTACCCACCTCTCACAGATCCTTCTCCTTCACTTCATGCCTTCTGCTGGAACATACATATGTTAGGACGAGGTTCCTTTGATTGGCAATTGCATCACCCAATCATACTGGCCCAACCAGTGGTGGGTTTCAAATGTTTTTACTACCAGTTCTGTGGGTGTGGCTTGGTGGGCTTGACTTGGCTTGGTGGGTGTGGCTTGGTGGCCGTGGCAGGGGATGGTTACTGCAAAATCTCCATTCCTTCCCAATCAGCTGGGACTTGGGAGACAGAGAATAGATGGGGGCAGGTCCAGTCAGAGGTGGTATTTACCAGTTCTCTGAACTACTCAAAATTTCCACTACTGGTTCTCCAGAACTGATCAGAACCTGCTGAATACCACATCTGGGTCCAACTTGTTAGAACAAGTACAGCCGAAAATCTTAGGAAATCTGACATTTTTAGAAGCTGGGAGGGGGGGGGGTTAAAAAGATGCTGTTTTTTTTTTGTGTGTGTGGCAAGAATAATGCTGTGGAACAGGTGGATATTGTGTTGGTCTACTCCTTACTACCTTTTAGGAAATGTGTGAGGAAGGAATTCTTTTCAGAAGGCTTGCAATGATTTTGCAATGACATCTTCTTTTAAACCTATTAGATCAGCCTGAGAGGATTTATCCTTTCCTCTGTGTTTATGGGATGCCACTTTCTTTTTCCTTTTTATAGTTTTATTTTTGCTTTTGTGACGATGTGGTTTTTAAGCATTATGATTTATTTTTTTGGCTTTTGTTTATTTTATATCTGACGGTGCATGTTTTCAATTGTTCTATTTCTATTCTATGAGAACTCTGCTGAGAAGTAATTTTGATTTCAGTAGGGTAGGAGTATGTGTGTATAACATAGATACACACAGAGAGAGACAGACTCACATACACATCATGCCAAATAACGGGGAATTATTCTGATTGCTTTCCAAAAATACTGTCATAAGATTCCCCCACCCCCACCCTTAAATGTTTTGCCCTCAGGGTGATTCAGCACAAAAAATACAAAACTATTAGGGAAAAAATAAAACCAACTCACAGTAAGGATATGGCTGATCCACTTCTTGGAATAGTCATTATTGTTCAAAATGAAAAGGGGGATATTTGAAGGGCTTTGATGCCAGCATAAACTGGTAAGCCCTCAATTAGGAATTCTGCCAAAAGTCATTATTTGCCAATTTTACATTGCCCTTATTTGATGGCCATGGGATATAATGAACTGGATTTATTTATAGCAAGAGCACACAATTTAAATTCACTCTATTGTATAACATCTTTTTGAAATTTTATTTACATAAGAATGGGCAGTGTATTATTAACCATGTAGAAATAATGTTACTAAAATTTTAACTGAGTTATTTTTAAACTCATTTGCTAATTTTATTTTTCCCTTTGTACCCCTAGGCCAAATAGTTTTATAGACACCTCTCTGTACCAATCTTCTTTCACTACTTAGAGTTTGCCCTGCACCCCATTTCAATTCGTTCTTTTTCTTGGGGTGTAACAACTAATTTAACTTTGTTTCTGAAGCAAACAATCTTACATTATAAACTGCATTTATATAACATTCATATAAATTTACATAAAGCAATTATGATGCAGATGGTAAACGAAAAGACCTCAGTCAATGGGGTATTTCTTTCTCTACCAAGTCTGTGTAGAAATAAGCACTCCAGCCAATCTGGCCAAGTCCACTTGATGTGTAAAATAAATAATTAAAAAACACCTTCAAAACATAGCACAGGCTGAATTTTCAGTGAGGTTCTCCACTCAAAAAAAAAGGGGGGTTGTTGTCTCATCTAGTAACAGAATCTCTAGCCATATGGATAAATCTTTATTTTCTTTAGTTTCTCCGTCCTTCTTCTATCCATCTATCAATTGATCATCATCTTTTCTAAGATTAAGAGTTCGGTCGGACAAGATCAGAGAGAAAGAGTCCTAGAACAGGATAAGATCTATCAGGATAACATTTACAGAAGGCAAATGTTCCTCCCAAGTGGCTTTTGTTGTTATAAAATGTGTATGTGTGTGCGCGGGTGCAAAGAGGTGGTATTCAGCCATGGCATTCTCTCTCTCTCACACACACACAGAGAGACACACACAAACCGGTAGTGGCGGTGGCGGGAGGCTCCGTCCACCATTACAGATGCTCTGCAGAAATACCGCACGAATGCTCCTGATTCTGAACCGGTAGTGAAGATTGGAACATTTCATCTCTCTCCCCCCCCTCTCTCTCCTCTCTCTCTCTCTCTCTCTCTCTCTCTCTCTCTCTCTCTCTCTCTCTCTCTCTCTCTCTCTCAAGGTTTGAACCTTCAGTTTCCCTTTATAGAGTCTCCCTTCTGTTTTTCTTACATGCCTTTCATTTTTCTTCCTTTTTATTATTGCAAGTCACCTTAGAGTAGCCCCATGGCAAGAGAGGTGGCAAAAGAATTTAACAAATAAATAACATGTATTTATTGAGCCTTATGGGGATGCAGTGGCTCAGTGCCTAAGACGCTGAGCTTGTCGATCAGAAAGGTCGGCAGTTTGGCGGTTTGAATCCCTAGCGCTGCGTAACAGAGAGAGCTCCTGTTACTTTTCCCAGCTTCTGCCAACCTAGCAGTCCTTAGAGTCAGGAACAACTGGCACATATGTGCGAGGGGAACCTTTACCTTAATGAGCCTTATAGTTTGCAGTTGCGGGTTTTCTTTGTATTGACAGCTTTTCCAGCATTTGTTAAAAATCAAAATTGTGCTGTTCCAGGCTTCTAATTCAAGTATCAGTTTAGGAACAGCTTAATAGGGTTTTCATTTTTCCTAGTGATTCCTGCCAGGGAAGGATGTTTGGACATCACAAAACCATGGCAATAAGTGGTCATGTCAAAGAACTGGATCATTCAAGTTGCTGAATTCAAGATAAGAGGAACATTCTGGTATAGCAAAGTAGGCATTTTTTTCTCTTTCAATTTCACTGCAAGTTAATGTCTGTGGCTGCCCCATCTCTATGGAATACTTTGTCCCCCCAGGTCCTGGTGACTTTTAGGAAACTAATTTTTGCATGATGTCTTTGGGACTTAATTTTTTTTCCTGACTATTTTTAGGGTATTTAATTAAGTTCATTTTTAATTCAGCTTCCCCAGTATGGTTCTTTTTGCTGTCCTTGGGATTTTGCATGTAAAGTGCCTGAAAACTTTTATGGGTCTCTGCAGCATGAGGGTGGCGATTGGAGAAAAGTGTCCAAAAAGTCATCAGTTCTGCTAAGGGTTTTTGCTCTTTTGCTTTTTCCAACCCTCTGCTTTAAGTTCTTTAGACTGACCTCTGACTCTAAAGAATTAGATGGCTTATATCCATGATGACGAACCTATGGCATGCGTGCCCAAAGTGGCACATGTCACCTGGCACGCACAGCCTTGCCTGTTTGTCTTATGGGCTTCTGGCACACATGCGCATGTGATGACCAGTTTTCCTTATGCAGGGCAGTGCCAAAAACTGGTGTGTGCATGTGCACCGGCCAGCTGATTGTCAGGTGTGCATGCACGCTAGAACCCAGATGTTCATCCTCTCTGGAGCGCAGCCCCAACGAGCGCATGTGTGCCCATGCGATGTTTCCGTGCAACTTTTTCGGCACTCGGTGCCAAAAAGGCTTGCCATCACTGGCTTATGCTTACAACAGTTAAGAAATCAATGAGTTAGAAGAAGCAAGATTGAATTGAGGGATTTTTTTTCTTGATCAGGTGTATTAGCAGAGTACTCTAAAAACCAGCCAAACATTTTAGATGGCCCTCACAATGATGGAGGAGGTCAATGCTTAGTTGCTCTCCCTGGCGGTAGTAATCCAGTAGGGACCTCACATGATCAAGAATGGAGCAGAGTACTTTCAGGCCCACTCTATGCACAGGCTTTAAGCAATCAATCCTCATGACTTAGTGTTGCCATTTTTCTTGATCTAATGAATTCTGTAAATATTTGACAAGGATGCATGTCATATAGAACCAGTTTAGTGGTTAAGGGACTAGGCTAGATAGTGGGAGACTGTGATTTCTAGTTCCATGTGAGGTGGGACACCGTGGCCCAGTCACACTCCCTCAACTCAACCCACCTCACAGGGTTGTTGTTGGGGGAAAATAGGAGGAGGGGAATAGGTTTGCAGCCTGGACTTGTTTATAAAAATAATAAAGGTGGGAAATAAGTAAATAAATGAAAAAGCAGTGTGTCTGTTATAACAAAGGAGTTTGACAACTGATCTAAGCATAAAGAAGTATCTGTGAAGTGTCGCTCGCCTCTTGAATTTTATTCATAATAATGACTAAACAAGATTTTTTTTCTCTGCCCAGTTATGTGTTTCTTCTCATTTCCCTCATCTTCAGTTTTGTTCTTCTTTTTCTGGCCCTATACAAATGTATATTTGTCTTGCCCTATCACCAGTGTGCCACATTGCCAGAAAAAGGTCAGAATGACCTTCATATAAATTAGCATGTGGTGACGCTTCATTTAAATCAGGGGTGTCCAATCATGGCAACTTTAAGGACATTGTGGAATTGAAGTCCATAAGTCTTAAAGTTGCCAAGGCTGGACATCCCTGATTTAAGTGAAAGCATGAGGTGATTTACCTCCATAAAGCAACACATGGGGCCACAAACAACTTTGGACCAGTGCTGTGGAGAAGTTCCTTTCCTGAAATGTTTCCTGCAGTAATTTCAAGTCCTTTGGTGTGGGCCTCAGAATTGCCTGCAATGGCTGCAGCAGGAAGTCAGATTGAAGTGCCCTCAGGGCATACTGAAGGGATTGTCTGGCCCCTGGAGATGAGATGGGTCCCCAGTCTTCTGGGCTCCCAAAAGAAATATCAAGATCTGGCTCGCATAGGGAAACTCTCTCTCTGTGTGTGTGTGTGTGTGTTTATGTGTATGTGTATGTATGTATGTATGTATGTATGTATGTATGTATGTGTATGTATGTATGTGTATGTGTGTATGTATGTGGGTGTGTATATACACATACATACATACATACATACATACATACACACACACACACATACACACACATATATATATGTGTGTATATATGCATATATGTATATGTATGTATAAAATAGAGATAGAGAAATAGATAAGATTCTGTTACTTCATGAAGTTGCTTTGAAGGTACATTTTGTTTTAAAGTTCATTGAATGAAGCTCCTTTGTAGCTTGCATAGCCCTAGCAATTTATAATTCCGTTGTCTAAATAAAGAAGGGAAAAAGAAATCTTCAAAATAAATTTAAAACTGATTTCTTTTGGATACGTTTTCCTGCATGGATTCTTCTGGACATGCTCGTCATTGCCAGAATAAACTCTGAAGGGTGTGCGGTTTTTCCTCTATATTTACTTGGGAGCGCCTCAGATTTTAGCTCATGCAGAGCTAGCATCTGCCATAAATTGGTTTGACAATGTACATACGTAACTAAACTTCCTAAGGATCTCAGAGAAGAAGTACGATCAACCTATTACTCCCAGCTATGCTTCTTCATGATCACCTACTATTGCTGATTCTCCCCAAAAAAGAGTCTTTCCCCATCTTCTCTTTTTCCCCCTATTTCTGGAATAGAAACACTGAGACATTACAAACATACAGAGGAAAAATTGTGCTAAGAACACTCAAGATCCAAAATTTGATTTCCTCCCCTTTCTTCACTTTAGTCTAGGGAGAGGAAGAAAACTTCTCTTTGTTCCCCACATCCATTGCTTTGTTGGTATGGCTTGTTCAATTGTCTGGGTGAATCACTGTGGGGGAAATGGCCCATGGTGGCATTCATTTTTTCTCCTACCGGTTCTGTGGGCGTGGCTTGGTGGTGGGGGTGTCAGTGACTGGGTGGATGTGGCCAACTTGATGTCACTCACGCCCACACCCAGTCACATGACCGCCCCCCCCACCAAGCCATTCCCACAGAACCCAGTAGGGAAAAAAATTGAATGTCTACCTATCTATTTTCTGACCAGGCCTGGCCTAATCTGTCAAAAGCCTCCTCCTGCATGCCGCCCACTCTCCCTTTGCCAGTCCCACTTCCGCTCCTTCAAAGGCCCTGGCCCTAGCCCTGCTTCCTCCTCCATGATCGCCTTTTTCTTTGGGTTTACCTTCTTACTGTGGCGGCTGGTTCAGACTCCAGAAGGCAAGCTCTCTTTTGCGGTGTGACTGCGAGAATCCACCCAGCCGCCACCACTTTCTTTAGGTGTATCTTCTTCCTGTGGTGGCTGGTCTGCCACCTCTTTGCCAGCCACTTCCCGGCAGCAGCGGCTGACTGTAGGCCACCGAAAACTACCGGAGATCGTGCACCAAAAAAGCCACTGCCGTCGCCTCCCTGTTCTTCATGCCAGCAGCGCAGTTGCATTGCCTGCTGTGGCACTCCGCTCAGACTTGCCCGGGCAAGTCCTTCCAGTGCAGCAGGAAATGGGATGTACGTGCGCGGCCAGTGCGAAGAACAGGGCACTAACGGCAGTGGATTTTTCAGTGTGTTCGAGACCTCAGGTAGTTTTTAGTAGCCTCCAGACAGCTGTTGCTGCCAGGCAACGGCTGGCAAAGAAGTGACAGCCTTTGCTGGGAGGATTCTCGCAGTCATATCGAAAAAGAGAGCTTGCCTTCTGGAGGAAAGAAGGAATGTCAAGATTTTTTATGAATTTCTAATATGTCTCTCTTATTTCTCAATGCACATTTCACCTATGACCAGGAATAATAGACAGGGCAGGACTGATAACTGACTGCAACTTTCTGCACAAGCACTAGATGGCAGGAAGTAGATACTCCATTTCCTCTAAAGTATCTTTCTTTGTACTTGTTGAAATTTACTTACTAGCTTTATTTATTTTTTATTTACTTTTTTCAAAATTTGTATTATTATTATTCTATTTAAAATTTAATGTCATATGATATAAAATAAATAAAAACAAAACAATAGCAACAAAAAGGGCTAAAATTGCAGGTTATGTAAAATATCTCCTCAAAAGGCACAATAGTTATTCATTTGGCTATTTTAAATATTTTAAGATTATCATAATATTTGAAGGAGTTTTCACCTACATTTACAGCTATGTACATAAATAAAGCTTGAAGCTACTTTTTAATATGTAAAATGTAATTAGTGAAAAAAGAAAAGCAGGGAAGTAATTTTTAAACGAACTTTGTTTAATGAGCCTTCAAACAAAATTGAAGGTGCTTATGGTGACTTCAACTGCCAGTGTACTAATTTTCTATGAATCACTAATCCACAATTCTCAGCTTGCTCTCAGTAGTAAATTCCATTGAACTCAGGTTCATCTTTGAGAAGGTATGCATAGGGCTGTGAACCTTGCTTGTAGTCACCTTCAAAAAAGTGTCATATTAAATCCCATCACTAACAATTTACAGAGGATAAATGCACAAAGTTACGTTTCTCCTCTCCCTTCTATGTATTCTGAATCTTTGCTATTTGAAACCAGGGAGGATATAACTAGGATTTAACTGGGATGCATATTCTAAACACTGCCCAGAGTTGTGTTTTTGAAATAGATACTATATAAATTGGAATAAAAAATGAATAAATAATGTCTAAAGGACCGAGAGACTCAGAAATAT
Organism: Natrix helvetica; assembly: GCF_964273705.1. Classification (NCBI taxonomy): domain Eukaryota; kingdom Metazoa; phylum Chordata; class Lepidosauria; order Squamata; family Natricidae; genus Natrix; species Natrix helvetica. Next base: position 71,737,577 of record NC_138552.1, read on the forward strand.
TTCTATAAACAAGAACTGGTGCTCAAGTCTTACACATGGAGTTTTAAAATGTAAGTATCTCTTCTATTAATATTGTTTAATTAAAATACCCATTTAGAGTAAAGTAGGGATAACATAGTTTCAGAAATTCTTTCCAATCTTTGAGCAAGAGCGCCCATAGGAAGTTTCTCATTTTCTTAGGCATGGTGAGGTCTCATACTATATCACTTGTACTTCTATGTCTCCTGGTGTGCCTATATTTGTGTTTCCATACATGTGTGCACTGGACAGGTTACAATCTTTGAACCAGAAGCCAAGGGAGAAAGGATGGAGGGGACTCAATCTGGAGCAGTCAGTAAGATTTTCACCTGTTGCCCATCTGCCCTCAATATCAGATTCAGCTACAATGTTGTATTCACCCCTGAAAAACCAATGTAGTCCGCATATTAAGCAGTGTTTTAACTGCATCTCTAAAGAATCTGATGACTTCAATATTCACTAGATGGCAACCTTGATCTACAGAACTATAACTGAGATATATCCAAGCAATCTTTAAAGCCGGAATAATTAAATATGATTCTCTAAGAGGGATCTTAAAATTAGTTGTGGGCAAAGAAGATAAAAGAGGACAGAGCCATAAGAAGTCCCCAGGCAAATAATTTTGTGTATGGGGAAGAGGTTTAGGATAAAAGTAAAAGAGAGAGAGAGAGAGAGAGAGAGAGAGAGAGAGAGAGAGAGAGAGAGAGAGAGAGAGAGAGAGAGAGAGAGAGAGAGGGAGGAAGGGAGGGGGAGAGAGAAAGAAAGAGAGAGACACACACACAGAGAGAGAGAGACAGAGAGAGAGAGAGACAGAGAGAGACAGAGACAGAGAGAGACAGAGACAGAGAGACAGAGAGAGACAGAGACAGAGAGAGACAGAGAGAGAGAGACAGAGAGAGAGAGACAGAGAGAGATTTTGGAGCTCAGTGATACTTAACAAATAAACTCCAAAGTTGGGACAGATTGTCCCTTGGGAAAGTTCTGTAAAGGACCATCAATCAGAGAACGCCCAGCTTGGTACGTTGACATCAGAACAGATTTCCAAAAGATTCTCTGTTTCGTGTTCAACAAATGCAAAAAGTGGAAACTCTGACTCCTTCACATCTCTCTCCTATGGGAATCCAGCTCTATTTCTGTGAACAGCCACAGGAGCTCTAATATTGTCATTTTAGGAAGCTAGCAAAATGTTCAGGTTTTCTTGTCAGTGCATGACCCCAGTCAGAGCAAACAGACCCACGGGAAAAAAATGAAAATAGCCTAAGTGATATTCAGTGCATTAAAGAATTTTTTTTTATCATTCAGGAGAGTTTGAAAAACAACTTAGGTTCAGTAAAAATACAGGTACAATGTTTCCGCCCGGCCTCTCTTTTAAAAGGATACCTGCGAAACACTGAAGGATAACAAAGCAAGGCCCAGGGCCCGTGGTGGCTCTGCATTTTGGAAACCCTGCAGCCCATTCTTCGCTTGGCAGGTTTGATTAAAAAGCAGTAATTTGCATTGTGAGCTGAGCATTCAAGGCTGCACCGCAGCTTTAAAGCATAAGGAAGCTTTGTTTCGATCTGTAAGGATCTGAGTGCTGTGATCCCAATCTGGAAAATGTGGTTAGAACCTATTCAGCCCTTGATGGTGTCTTTCTCATGGGATAGCCTTCAAGCTAACAGGGTTGCCATTGTGTACCCACTCTTCCCTTAATTACTGAGTCATTCTCTGTTTATCACTAGTGGGACCAGAAACAACAAAAAAATTAATATAACTATACCATTTTAAGATGCTTGCCTTTCTTTCATGCTCTGTTTAGAACCGCAGTTTCTCTGCAAGGCTTTCTACCATTTTTACTAATTTTTCTTTTAAATGTTGGTCCCATTGTGAGGTTTTAACAAACCGCTGGGCAAAGAGGAATTCAATACATGAAAAGCATTCTCAGTAACTCTGTCTCCATGCTGGAATCATCTTTCCTATTTAATTTTTTCCCCATTCTAAGCCACTGTGAAAACATAAGATTGAAAAATAGTGCAATACTTGGCTCCGTCTAGTTTCTTATGAAAACAGCAATGATGTTAAAAGATCAATTATCTTTCTTGAAACATTTTGATTCTAACTCTTAATCCTGGAACGTTGTTAAGGAATGGGATACAAGTAGTTCTTGACTTATGACTGTAAGTCATTGAAGTCATAAGGCGAGGTGTCACATTCAACGTTGTGACTGTTTTTATGACAACCTTTACACAAACACCATGGTCATTAAGCAAATCCATTTTCCCCAATGGGTGTTTTTTTAAAAATCAGAAACGTTATTAGGACCAATCAAAAATCTTTAGTGCAATATTTTTAGATGTTCAGAATTCTTCATGAGGTTGGTTGTTACAAGTGGTGGGTTGCAGGCGGTACACCCCAGTATGGGTGTACTGGAGCCAGCCCGGAGCACCGGATACTGTTCCGGTACAGTGCTCCGCACCCACCCGCCCGAGCTCCTTACCTGTGTTTAAAAGCTTCTGCACTTCCGCGCATGAGCATGGCGCGTACAGCGCCTGAGTGATGCTCTGCGGAGCAGCTGGAGCATTGTGGAACATTGTGGAGGTGCTGCGTGCATGTGCATGGGATATGCACGTCCTTCAGGACATCGCCGGGATTTGAAACCCACCACTGGTTCTTACACAAAGGAGAAATCTTTAACGACTTAATTCAGCTATCATTTCTTGGACTCAGTTACTTAGGTGAAACTTAACCTTTTCTCTAGACCTCAGCTATAATTAATTCTACAAGCGAAGAGGCACGGTTTATTTAGTAAACCATGTTAATGAAACTTTAGCTCAGCATATGTCTACCCATCAGAATCTGACTTAGTCTGATGTCTACAACCTGAAGTCACTGTTTTTTAAAATATCAAACCCCTTGCTTTATGGAACAAAGTGATCCTTCAATCTTATACAGTAACCAAGAAGCAGTGCTTCTCCCCCCCCCAAAAAAAAACACACCACCTTATAGATAAGGTAGTACTTCTAAAGCAGTGTCTATGTGTCTATCTGTTTATTGCATAGAAGCCCCAGGATGTTGGGGTATATGGAAAGAACAACATTCCATTAAGAAAAACACTGTTGACAGAGATAGAATCTGTCTCTGTTCCAGCAATTCTTATGGATGACTATACAATCTTTTATTCATCAGTTCAATTTATACATTTCACCAACTAAGTGTTTTTCAAACTTGGCCACCTTAAGATGCGTAACTTCAATTCCCAGAATTCTGGGAGTTGAAGTGCACACATCTTAAAATTTGAAAAACACTGTATTAACTCATGATTGATGAGAAATACAAGAAAATTGGTTGAATTCACACACGCTATATTTACAGTATGTATATATTTATAAGATTTACTATAGTCACACACACCCCCAATGAAAAAAAAATGATTCTAAACCATGAAGACTAAATTATCACATCACTGCTAAGCTTGATCTACCATATCTGGGCTGCAAAGTTCCAGATGACCACTAGAAGAGCTGCCTTGGGATGCGGGAGATGCTTTGTTTTGACTCCTGTGTTTCAAGAGATGGAAGCAAGGGAAATGTTAGCTTAAGGATTTTAGTAGCACTTCCAGATCCAGGTGACCAAAAAAATCCAGATGATCCCAACATGGCGGCAAAGACTAAAAGAGTTAACCATCCTTTTGATGCCAGCTAGCGGTCATCTTGATTTTTGCAGCCCAGTTATGATATCCACATGTGAAGCTAAGAGGAAATAAATTATATTTTGGCTTAGTTTGGTAGGTGTAGTCTGTGTAGTGTAATCAGCCAAGACCCAGCAGATTTGAGAAGACAGCCCCAAAAGAGCTATTGCTTTGTTCTAATTAGTCTGTGGTTTTAGGAAAGCTCTGGAGCTCAAGGCTATGCAAAGCTTCAAAGGGGTGCTTCACTCTGACAAAGATGCAGTTCAATTCCCATGGAAGCAGATTCACAAAATGAAGTGGGGACCTGCTTTGATGTAGCAAACTGAATCAGATGGCTCCAAAGTGGTTACAGACTCCATGGCTTCTCTGCTGCTTTGGAGACTTTTCGCAGACAAAATGCAATTTTGTTTTTTTCACTTCCATATATGGAGAAGACTGGGGGCGGATGGTGTGTGTGTGTGTGTGTGTGTGTGTGTGTGTGTGTGAAATATTTTCCCTGACATTCAGTAAGTGACTGGCCAATGAGTTTATCGCCTCATTAAATTCTCTGCCTATCAGAGCTCTCTTGGGGTGATATGGGTGGCAGTGCTTCAGGCTTCGCTCATTTTCTTAGTACTCAATGCTCATTAATGTGGCCTGCTAGAAGGCTTAACTCTGCTCTCTCCTGTGCAAACAGAATTAAAATACACGTTTGTGGTGATCCTGGCAGCCAATTTAGAGTTCTCTTCATTTCTTAGCATTTTGAATATGGTTTCACAGCTGACCAGTCCAGCAGCCCTTTGGAGCCGTATCTTACTTTTAAATTCTGCATGATCCGTGCTGGTGTAAGTTTCTCAATTACGAGTGAATGGATTAACATTTATTTATTTATTCTTTCCCACTTCTAAAGCTGCCCAGCTTCTTTCAGTGACTAAGGGCAAATACCAATTTAAAATCAAGAAAGAGACAGGATTCGTAAGGGCTAGCCAAAATGTCCACTGCTTTTAAGAATAAGAAGACAGCAAGCCTACCAATGCCATTTTTTTTGGGCCAACCTGTTCACGGCCTGCATATCTCTATGGCCTTACCACAATGGGCCAGCCTACTTGTTATAATGAACTGATTGAACGGCAATCAAGCTCTAAAAGTTTATCAATGGGCTTGTCCAGCCTGGTATCCCATTCTGAGAGGTTTCTTTTCAAGAGCAGCCACGTTTGCCATCCAGCTATCCCAACACACGTGGTATTTCAGAAATCGTATTGATTAGAAGGGCAAGTCAATGGGAATCCTTCACTACAATGTGAATCTCGGGATCTCAGAAAATGAAGAGCCTGGAGTTTAAATGGTTTTTGAAAAATAATACATTTCATTTGGATACAGGATACTTTCACCATTAATTCAACCTATCTCTATAGGCCCCTTTAGGGAACAATCTGCTGTGCCGTCCTTTTCCCATCCCTGTTAATCTCTGCCCTAAAAGAGCCATCAGGGAAATATTTCAAACATTTAATGAAGTCCTTGACTGCATGTGGCTGAAACGAGGCAGGGTCAATTCCTTCTAAAAAGTCTACCATTTTATTCTGCCAAAGAAAAGAAGGAACAAAAGCAGCTGCAGGCATTTTGATGCTTGCCCATTACTGAATATGTACAAATCTGTTTTGAATTAAATTTTGAAGTAGCTTGGATCAGGCCTGTTTGCCCTCAACTTGCAGATGTACAACTCCAAATCCAACCAAGACTAATTGCCCAGAAGTAGTCTATTTTTATTCTTCTTCATAAATATATTTAAATGTTAGAGAACAGATATTTACGGCTCTATTTTTCTAGCTAGAAAGTCATCTTTGACCTGAGAAGAAGAGTTTTTAGAAAGCACATTCTTCTGTATGGCATATAAGATGAATAAATTATGGTTATAACAAATACAACAATCATTCGTTGAAAACTAATTATGTCTTTTAACATAGCTGTGAATAGAAAATATTGGTCATCATAAAGACATCACCTTCCTCCATATACAAGACACCTAACAATGAGGTTACACTACCAATTATCAGAGTCACAATTGAAGAAATTATGCCTAGCACTTGAAATAAAATTCTCCAACGAATTAACAGGGACAGTGTGAAGTCATCTATGCCAAATGCTGATGTAAAACTTGAGTCTTCAATGCAAGATCACAAAGTTCTGCATTATAATTAATTTTCATGCCAGTCCTATTAATGATCCACTTGCAGAGCGATTTGTTGACAAGAATGTGTATAGTTGTCAAAAAGATCATTAAACCCTCATGATAATGAGCTCTTTTGATACAAGCTCTCTATTTAGTAATTATCATTTGATTGATTTATCACTGACTGTGGCGTTCAGCTTCATAAACAGATCATGAATTGCTCCATTTAAGTAATGTAAACATGTTAGAATTCCGTAAACTGACTCTACAACAAACCTAGTCAGACAGGATCAACCCGTTTTAAATGCAACCACTCAGCTTGAGGGATAGACCCACAACCATTGCGAAAATTACATTGACCACCAAAGACAAGATTGTCTTACCTATTTCTGCCATGGTTATCCCTGGAGCTAATTGTCCGTTGTTGCAAAAGCTATAGGTAAACAAGTTTGGTACAGAAGTGAGGTCATAAATAGGTTCTTGCTTGATCTGTTTGATTCCGGTCATGTCTAAGCCAGACTGGTCTGGGGAGGGCTGAGCAGAATCCACACTGTAATAACCCTCGGACTTCGGCAGGTCAATGACGTGCCCATTTGAATAAGTGCCATCCGTTTCATTGTTCAGGTTGCTTAAGCCATTGCTGATGCTACTGCTGTAGACTCGGGCCAAGGCTTCAGCCTCGCCACTCTGTTGCTGGCGCTGCTCCTGCAGCCGCTGCTGATGTTTCTGTACCTCAGCATAGAGACTGTCCCTCTGCTTTTTGGACATTCTTCCAAACTTTACAGCTGAAACAAGAACAATTTCAAAAATACATTGGTATTCTTATTTTTAGAATATCACTTTGACTTGTATGCCAGGTGCAGGGTACTAAGTGTTTCAAACTGATTAGAGATCATTAATCTTTAAAGACTATGTCAATCTGTGGTTTAATAATGGTTATCGGATAAAGCACAATTGAATGGATTTAGGCCATATGAAGGAGTTTAAGAAACCACATTTGTTGAGAGAATTTTTATATGGTAGAAGATGTCCATCACTAAAAGCCTGCCTGCCTGCCTGCCTGCCTTTCTCATTCATTCATTCATTCATTCATTCATTCATTCATTCATTCATTCATTCATTCATTCATTCATTCAGTATAAGCACCATGGCACCTGGGAGATTACTTTCAGTATGCAATTTTCTTTAAAATCATTGCATATAAATCTCTTATTTTGTCCCAATTAGACCAACAGAGGAGTATAGCCCTATATATTTGATTCTTACTGTGCAGTGGTTAAAATAACCTGTACAGGAACTCAAAGAGAATTAATATTGAGCAACTGTGAACTTATATATATTTTAATGGGAGAGAAAATTTGTTCATATAATAGTTCAAGCAATTAAGTTTTGCTTCTGCTTGTTTAACTTCATGGTGAGAAAAGCTTTACTTTTATATACTTATTAAAGTACAGAATCAAAATGTTTCTGCATCATTCCCTTGGAAATCTCAGCAACTTTACCTTAAGACCAGTAATCATGAGATTAATCTACTAGAAAGTAATGGACTAAAGTATGACTCCAAATGCAACAAGCTTTAACTTCATTCCATTTAATAAATAGTTTGTTAGTTAAATTAATGGTCTGTCCATTACAGTAAATTGAAGTTTTACTGCATACGCCATTTATGTCAATTACATAATTACATATATAATATAAATGGATGCAAATTAGGTAATTTGGATTTAATGGAAATTTGTATTTAAAAGATCCATATTCATTGTTGTCATAGATTCACATATCAGGGTTATCAGGATTGTTTTGTAGTTGATTTCTTCTTCAAAGTTCGGTAAATTTCAATCAAAATATTCTGCCCTGTCTGATTCTTCTAGAAATCCATTTTATAGATGAAATATACATTCATTAAAAAAAGATTTAGTAAAATAATGATGATTCCCCCCCCCCAAATAAATCAGCCTGTTAGTGATTTTATAATATTTAGGATAGCAGTTAAAGTTGGTCACTATAAAGAAAGATTATTTTAATTTTTAATTGATTGGCTTCCACTAACACAGTGGAAGAACATGATGTGATATACTTTTCTGCAAATTTAGAACTGTAATAATTCCAAATTATTTAAAAATTCAGGTTTTTTTTGAGTTAAACATTCTTTTTAATTGAACTTGAGATTTCTGGAGGAAATGAAGAATATTTTAAATATTTTCTTTTAAAACACACCCCAAGATAGAGTCTGACAGAGACAGTTAGACCATGGGATATTGTCATCCAAAGCGACAACCTGTTGTCCTTTTGTGCCCTATGTGTACGCTTTTGCTGGTTGCCTTTTGCTGACAAGGGAGCTGTAGGGCTTAGTCTCCCAGGATACTCACTCCAATTGCTCACCCTAGTCTAAGTTCCTCTGAAACCAAGAAAATATTCTTCCTAGAGTGCCAAGCAACCACCATCCTGCCGTGCATAATGAGGAGCCTGACAATTGCTTTTTCATCTCCCCGTGTTCACTGTGCCACAAACCAGGTCTCTCTAAAAATGTTCTCTTCAGATTTATATCCTGGGTGATTTATCAATTTTCTCCAAACCTTTAATCTGTGCACTAACAGGATTAGTACTTTTGGAAGATAACAAGCCCCCAACTCCCTATTATCACAATCTGTCAACGGGGCTGTTATCTTCACACACACTTTTTGGGGAGGTGGGAGAGAATGTTATACAGGTTACAGGGAAGGGAAATAACAGACTAAAGGAAACACTCTACAGGAATCACACTTCCTCTAAAGAAGCACAATTTGTGGATTACATCCCAGAAAAGTATTTGTCACATATAACCTTAAAGTAATAAAAGGGTTCGTTTCTTGTGACAAGAAAAGGGAGAAAATTGCCAGTCATAACGCAAAGCAATATCACCATCTTCATTAGCCATTTTTTTCAATAGGCCGGGACAGAGCTGGGGACAGCATCATGCAGGAATGCTTGCTGTTTTCGTTAGAATGATGAAAGCCATGTCAAACTTTGCAAGCTTTGCTGCCTTCCGACATGTGAGTGACATCAAGACCCGCATTCCAAAGGGGCAGAGCTCATGTTGTGTGCCACAATGTTGCTTTCATCATTCTGACCCCCTTTGTTGAGAGAGAGAGAGAGAGAGAGAGAGAGGGAGGGAGGGGACTGCTGTTGACCAGGGAAAATGTTGAAATTGCTGGACTGAAACTCTTATCAACCCAAATCCTTAGCTAATTTGACTGGGATTCATTTGATCTCCAATCCAAAAACATCTGGAGGCATCACCCCGATCCACAATAGACACTATAGAAGACACCTGTATAAATAAACATTTCTTTCAAGCTTGAGATAATATTTGGCCACAAAAGTGACATGACACTGGATAGGTACACGTCGTCTATGGAAATCATCCATGTCACGGTTGTCCCAAAGGTGCATAGTTACATGTCCTTTCTCTGGGGAATGCTCAGGAAGCAACATGTTACTACTTGAAAAGGGACTATTTCTGACATTCTGGGATCTTTCATTTCATTGTCACTATTTGAGCCGCTGCCATTATGAGGGCTGGAAGAGATTTGGTCTTCTTAATTAAAATAAAATAAATAAAATATGCAGGATAAATGCTTTTACACTTGCGAAAAAATGGAACAGAGCAAGGACGCATCACTAGCAGCTGCACTCAAGAACTTTCATATTTACTGCATTGGAACCCTTAAGAACACAATGGAGGAAACCTTTAACATAACATAATTTCTATTGAAAAAATGCAGCTTCTTGTATATTAACGTTATTCAGTCATATTCTTCCTAAAGGGTTATTGAAAATATTCAAGAAATTGCATTTATTTTCAAGGCAAAATGTATTAACTGTAGTAGATGCCCTTCTCCCTTGCATTGCATTCTAGTTCAGTCCCCTGTGTCCTTAAAAAAAGAAAGTCCCAAACAAGCTGGTAATTCCACCTAAGTTGTTTTTACAATGTGCATTTAACCACACCTATTTTCATATCATTTTGCTTTCAGCCATATTGGAACATAATCCAATCTCTTTCTTCTTCTTCCATATTTGCAAAAGACTGACTCTGGTGAACAACAGTAAAATGAAATTATGGACCAATTAATCAATGAAAAAGCAATGGTTAACCAGGAAGAGGCAACCCACTATTTGCCTTGTGCACCCAGCTTCACAAAGTAATCCTCCTTTCATTCTAGTCCAAGGCCTGGAGGAATAGGTAAAGGTTCCCCTCACACATATGTGCCCTGACTCTAGGGGGAGGTGTTCATCTCCATTTCAAAGCCAAAAAGCTAGCGCTGTCCGAAGATGTCTCCGTAGTCATGTGGCCGGCATGACTAAATGGCGAAGGTGCACAGAACGCTGTTACCTTCCCACCGAAGGTGGTTCCTATTTTTCTAGTTGCATTTTTACATGCTTTCGAACTGCTAGGTTGGCATAAGCTGGGACAAGTAACAGGAGCTCACTCCGTTATGCGGCACTAGGGATTCGAACTGCCGAACTGCCAACCTTTCTGATCGACAAGCTCAGCATCTTAGCCACTGAACCACCGTGTCGTAATAGCTGAGTCTTTAAGACTTGTCTGAAAAAGATCAAGGTTGGGACTATACAAATCTCTGTGGGAATGCTGGCGCAAATGACAGATATTGTGACAGAGAAAACACACTTTCGTGATTGCATCAGATGACATTGTTTAATGGATGGACCTGCAGCATGCTGATTCTGTCTGAATAGACAGGATGGGAGACAGACAGTCCTTCAAATAACTTAAGTCCAATGCTGCACTAGACCAAGCAGTCACTTTGGTCTATGGTTAAGGCACTAAGTGGGACACTGGATTCTAGTTCTGACTTAGGCATCAAACCATCTGGGTGATCTTAGGCCAGACCCACTCTCAGTTCTAGGAAGAAGAAGACAATGGAAAAACACTTGCAAAAATCTTGCTAAGAAAACTGCATGGATTGACTCAAAGGCCAACGCATACATGCTATGGAGCTTTATAAATAATAAGCAGAGCCTTGAATTATGGCCATAATCTTATTGGCAACCAGGGCAGCTTGTAAAAAAGAGGAGTTGCCTGGGCATATGGAGGAATGTCCATTACTGCTTGCACTACCGCACTGTGGAACGGCTGCACTTTTGAATGTTCATCAAGGAGGTCTCACATAAAGTTGCTTTTGCTTCCTTCCATAATGCCCAAAGTGCTTATGATACCAATCAGGGTTGAGGAGTTCTGAAAAATGCTTCTGATTGACAGCACTTTCAGCCTGTTGTTGCTCAGCCTGTGCTGGGCAGAGAATTCAACCAATCCAGGCTTGTTTTCTCCTCTTTAAATTTGCCAGTTGCTAAACATTCTGTATCCCAGTTAGTAATGTTACTTTACCCTTTATTTCATAAAAACCAGAAGAAAATAAACAAATATGTTTATTTATTAATTAAATTTATATGCTGCCCATCTCACCAATACTATTTCCAAGCATTTGTCCCTGAAACATGCACAGACAATACAAGCATTTGATCACATTGTCAATTGCAATGATTATGATTGGGGGTTGAAATTTTCTTTTTTGTGTATTTACTCAGTGCACTAGTATTTTATTTCTAGTTGTGCTTCCTTACAGTATTTTTTAATTCTGAGTTTTCTTTGATTTTGTGGCCTTATCCATAATCTCTCTCTCTCTCTCTCTGTCTCTCTCTCTCTCTCTCTCTCTCTCTCTCTCTCTCTCTATCTATCTATCTATCTATCTATCTATCTATATATGAAAAGTTTAAGCTGCCCATCTCAGTCACATGTGGACTCTAAATAATAGTTAAAATAAATAATAATTGTTTAGGGAGTTAAAAACTTTCATCATCATACACTGCTTTTGGGCCTGCTGTGAGCAATGTTTGTGTTTTGAAAGTAAAGTATTTTCTCAGTTTAATAGACAAATGGGGGGGGGGCATGGGAAGGGACCTGTTAAATGCATAATGCCATATGCATAAAATAGCAAACACTGTATTCCAAAGTCTACTCAAACCAAGATCTGGTAAATCCCATTATAGTGGTTGGAAAAATTTAGCTTAATGCTTATCAGCAATTCTGTTCCAAATTTCCATTGTGACATCTTGTACTTGGATTAATTTTACTCTCTGTTTGACATCATAACCCCTCTAGTTACAAAGCCTTCTGTTTGGGAAACAGCAGGGATCCATGTCACCGAACAGAAAGATGCCTTTACTTTGGGAAAGGGGAAACAGACTGCAAGGAAAAACGGTTCCAAAGACTGATCTGTGAATCAGAAAGCTAGGGCTTTACCATCTCGAGACATTCCCAGGGCAAGACACTTCTGCAGTCGGCAGTGTTGGCAGCGATTTCTGTTGGTTCTGTCAATTAAACAGTTTCTCTGCCTTGGGCAGGAATATGAGGCATTGTTTTGCTGACTCCTCCTGAAGAATCCCTAGTGAGAAGAAAAAGAAAGACAGCTAAATCTCTGTATTTAAGGCAACATCTCAGAACCATCCTGGCAATTAGTGTCTGGATGCGTTATGATTTTTGAAATTTTGCCAGGTCCGGATAAAGTTGGGATAATAATGAATGTTAGCCTTAGTGCTTTAACACAAGTCTCTACTAAGCTACGATACTCTTAATAAGGCTGCTCCACCTGCATTCTCAAGTTAAAAGTTTCTCTCTCAGTTGTTGCAAAGGTTACATTAAGATACTTTTAAACACACCCTTTCCCCTAGAAGCTCCAAAGATTTTGGAGGGATTGTCAGGATACAAAAGTGAGAAATTAATGATGTCATATAGAAAAGGGTTTCTCAACCACAGGACTTTTAAGATGTCTGAACTTCAACTTCCAGAATTCCCCAGCCAGCATGGAATTGAAATCCACACAGCGAGTTTCAGAAACATTAATGTAGAGTAACAGATTCCAGTCAAGAGTTATCTCCAAAACCTCTTGACTGGCAGAGCTCAATTGTACAATCTATAAAAATGATGAAGCTACTCCTTTTTTTATTAACCATATCTTCAGAGTTCTAGAAAACTTGATATCCTTTAAAAAAAGAAGAAGAAAGGAAGAAGTAGCATGATCTGATTATGAAAGAGGGAAGGGTATTTTTCAGCTTTGTGAAGTACTGTTCAAATCTTAAACTGTTATTACTCAGAGGTAAATAATATGAGTTGCTAAAATGTTGTAATCTTATATATGCTTACCAGGTGTAAACCCTATTCAATAGAATGATATTTCAGAATATGTACAGACTATGCAATGCCTTCTTAAATAGATGTTTCTGTTCCATTTCATATTCAACACATTTGCTCTCCCCCCCCCCGCCCCCCGCAATCTGTGGCAAGTATGGCAAACTGAAACATCCTGCTGCGCTGGCAGTTTTTATTTCCCCTGACTAAGCCAAATAGAGGGGAACTCAAGTCTTTTTCATTCAAATGTCATAATTTTTTCTCACTCATTTGAAATAGGAGCTAGAAGCAAGACTTGAGCTAATAAGATGTGTGCATTTATATTTGTTGAGAAGCTGTTTTATATTTACAGAGAACGAGTTCTCTTTGCGCTTCTTGTACATGTCCTCAAACATTTCAGAAAAATCACATGTGTAGTCTTGAGATCATGAAGAATGGCTGACATTTTTGTACTGTTTTGAAAAATCCTTGCTGAAATGACTTGCGTTTAATCCAAATAGGACGGAAGCTGCCACAGAATGCAGTGACACCACACAGACATACAAACATTGCATACCTTGCAGCCTTCACAGGTGATGACCCCATAGTGTATTCCAGAGGACTTGTCACCACAAATTTTGCATGGTATCACTTCGATTTGTGCTGGAAAAGAAAGAAAGGGTTGGTGCATGTTTCTGCATTTCTCTCTTTTTCCTTAATTTTGCATCATGAAATAGATAGCAGAGGAAGCCCAGCCCGACACTATGGAATTCTATCCTCTAGTGCTGTGATTTCTCAAACACAATTTCACTGTAAATAATGTAGAGTTAATCCAATTTCTTTTTTCAAGCTACTCTCATCTCTTTAGACAGCGTGCTCCACAGATTTCATCTTGCATTTACTTGTCTTGCTGATAAGTCTAGATTCTTCTTTTTGATAATTACGATGATATACGGGGAATATGACAATGATATTCTTCTCTAGAAATTAGCTTCTTGCTTCTTGTCAACCTTCTAATAATTTTTAGGCCAAAATCTTGATTTTTCCTACAGCCCTGGATGATGAGTAGAGAAGTAACAACTCCTTTCATTTGCACCTGGCAGAGTGCAGTTCATATCATGGTCACAATATTGATCTACAATTTCTCCATAAACTATTATAATGCAGATATCCAGGTCATCATAAGACAGCAATCTATTTATAAGCTTCTGTGAACGTTTACCCTAGCTGCAATACTTTGTACAGGAGAAGTCAGTGCAATTCTATTTGCCCATACTTCTTTCTTTTCTTATATATGATCATTTAAGCCAGGGGTGTTCAAATTTGGGAACTTTAAGACTTGTGGACTTCAACTTCCAGAATTCCCCAGCCAGCTATGCATAGCTGGCTGGGGAATTCTGGAAGTTGAAGTCCACAAGTCTTAAAGTTCTCAAGTTTGGACGCCCCTGATCTAAGCATTATCAAGAAAAAGGATGAGAGTTGCATTAAAGCCACCCTATAATAATTTACCAGTTTGGTATAAATATCAGTATAATGTGATGCATAATGAAACAGCCATTATGTTGTTAGCCTTAGTTTTTGGTGGCCTCTTTTGGTTCCTGAACTTTTCTACGGGTCTCACTGAAGGACTTCGGGCCAATCATTAGCTTTCAGTCCAAGCCATCCCACAAAGTTGATCAGAGGATTAAATGAGGGATGATTTCATATAAAGAGTGTTCAGCTTTTCAGAAGAAAGCTGAGATCTATGTAAGGACTAAATAATGGAAATGGAATTTTCGAACAGGCCGTTACAGTACTGTATCGATTTGCTTCTCAATGGAAATTGTTGACAGATCACCTCAGATTCACATTTTATTTTCTTGTAGATTTTTTTTTAAATCTAACCATGGCCTTTCCATATAAGATTGCCCTAAGACATTTTTTCCATTAATTGGTTTTAATGGGGAAAAAAATCTTTACTCTAGCATCACAAGTATTGTCCATGGAGACATAAAATTACTCATAGAAACCTAAAAGCCATGGCAACAACAACATATTTACTCTAAAGCTGGTTCAGGACATCTTTATGAGGCGTCTGAATGGAGTTAAGGATATAAAAGAAATATGTGATCTATGAGGCAATAATGAATAAAGCATTCATCCTTCTGCATTCAAATGTTCTTGTGAAGAAATGTTTATATGCATTTCAGAAGACATTATTTACACTACTTGAATTCAGAAAATTGTTTGAAAAGCTCCATATATTAGGAACCAATGTGCACAAAACACTCGATATTAGTGAAAGTTTTGAATATTAACAAATGAAAAGTTTTCAAAAGGTATATAATCATCAGCTGGATTTCAAGTGGTTTGTGCATCCCTATCTGAAATTGTTTCCAATAAGAAAAATTAAGTAATGTGCTAGAGAAAATAGCTGGAAGCTAGATTTTCGGCTGTTAACTTTTGATTTTTTTCCATTTGGGGACTATTTTGTACAAACAGGCATAATTAGATGATAAAGCTCATCACATGAGAATTCTACCCTGTTAAAAAGTCATTTACGAGTCAGCCCTAAGGACTTCAATCAAATGCATTCAAAGGTAATATGGATCAAGGCCCTTTGTGTACATGCTATATAAGGAAGAAATCTCCTGGTGCCATGCTTCACAGTTACCTAATAGACTACTCAGGAAATGATGCCTATTAAAAAAAAATCCAATAAGTATGCAAGTACATTGCCTGACAATAAGGATGCATGGGGAAGGTTTATTACTATATAAAATGATAATGTATAGCAATGATTGCTTTTGGACTAACTTATAAGCTAGAGTCACAAATGATTTATATGCGCACATTGTACATGCATGAATGCATTCATTATGAACAAATGAATTACACACTGCAATCTGGAATATAACAAGAAAGAGGTTTACACGGGAGAGATTTAAGAAGTGATTGAACCCCCAATTGTCTGAAATGGTATAGTGCTTCCTGCTTGAGCAGGGGGGGTGGACTAGAAGACCTCCAAAGAGTCTCTTTCAACTCTGTTACTCTGTAAGTCAGTTTTGTCATTTTGTAATCCACAAAAGTACACTTTTGTACACAATACATATTCAGAGACCTATGAGGGTTTTACAGAGTATCATGAATTTTCTTGAGATAACCTCTAATGTATAGAGATTGATAGATACCAAGGCTTATTTCCTTCCAGAAAGGAACCAAAAAGTTTTTCTTGAGTCTCTTATCTCCAGCTCCTACATCAGATATACTTGTATGCTCTGATCATATTAGTGCCATCAGACGATTCTCTCTTTCTTTGTGACACCATAGCATCTAACTTCAAGTCTCAAGCCAGAGAGTCCCATGAATGAAGAGCAGTATAATGCTTGGCTGAAATGTCTTATATTGCTCTTGACAGCAGAAATGGGAAATGTTACTACAGTCATGTTCTGCAGCTTTACAGAACATATTTCTATTATTCTAGAGACAACTAACACAAGAGAGGAAAGAGAAACAGGCAGCCTTCATGTTTTGCAATCACAAACATATGCTAGAAAATCCAGGCAGCAACATCCCCCCCCCTCCCCCAGACTGCAACACAGTTTAAGGACTTGTAACAGAAACTTAAATCAATTAACGGCTGAAAGAAAAAGAAGTGACTATATTCCTGAAACATCTTGAATTACTGTAATTAACACACAAGGTACCAGGTTTCCTTTGCAGATTTAATGATGGCCAGCATCTCCTACATCTTGTTGACATTGCAACTTTGACAATTGAGAACAAGGTGTCCCTCCGACTCAGTCCCCCCCCCCCCCAATGGAGGTAGGCAGATAAGTGATAAATTAGTTTAGCCTATGCTTCTTTCCATTCATGGAAATGAAAGGAAAATCCCTTTTTCCAAATTTATCCAAGCATGCACATTTGAAATTTTGCACAAGTTTTGTGGAACAAGGGCTTGGTTTATAAAGAAGGCATGCTGAATAGGGATCTTTTTATCGGGCGAATGCAATCTGCTGAAATAATAGAGAAGGAACAATGTTTTTCTAATTTTCTTACTGTTGCCTTCTATGTCATCTTATGTAATGTCCCAGATGTCCCTCTCTTGTACTTTATGGTAGGAAAAATGTAAAGCAAAGTTGCATAACCCAATCCAAAATCCTGAATTGAATTAAACCATGTTGATTAAATTGGATTACTATTTAAACCCTCTTGTCAATCAATCAGACATAAGTAACTATTAGCAACTACAACTATGAAAAATGACACGGCAACACCATTAATGTGGATGTAAGTACCTAAATCATAAGTATGCATTCATCACTTGTTCCCTTTGCTCTTTGCTGTGCCTGGTTCTGTAAAGATCTAGATAATTCTTTTAAAAAATCTTCTTATATTTTCCTGCATATCATAACACAGAAAGGGCCAATTTGGATTATACTGTATTAAAATATAGTGCATACTGTTTTATAAATGGAAGTGTACATGTTGCTGTCCATGCCTTTTTTTCTCACTCAAAGCAACATTAATTTATTCAATTTATTAGTTACTTGAGTCAATTTTTATGTATTTATATTTCAAATTTCTGAACTGCATATCTTCCTCAAGGAAGGTCTGTGGGTGGTATATAATAAAATATCGAACTACAAAAACAGTATATAAACAAGTTAAAAAATTAAAATTTGAAAATAATAAAATATTTAATGGGGCAAGAATCATTAGACTCTTTTCAAAATTATTTGACAAAGACAGAGCGAATGTTTCTGGATACCTAAGGATATTCTGGATATCTAAGGAGGATTTGAGCAGGCATATCTCAAAGGGTTTTTCCTGTCCTTTCAGGTAGGCAAAATTCAAAGATTTAAAAAGTGCCAATATTGTAAAAACTAAAAGGCTAAAATATTTATAGACTAAAGAGTCTGTACCTGGTGCCTCAAGGATAAAAAAAAACCTAGGAAGTCTATCTTGAGAGATACTCCATTTTCTACTTTTTACTAGATTCTTTACATAACTGTAAATGAAAACATAATGACAATTTATCATTAATTAAGCCTTCGTTTGCAAGCTAGGGCAATCAAATAACAAGGGTTCAAGTATGAAAGAAGCACTCAGTGTTTTCTTGAATAAAACTAGGCACTGTCCATATTCTGGATTTTTAAAATGTACTTGTAATAGTAGACGTTAGAGACCAGAAAATGGAAGCGAAATAAGTATGAACAAAAATAGAATGCTGTTTGATACAATTTATCACCATTTAAGGTTTCCTGTAAAGATGTTTGGATAGGAGTCGCCACTGACAAATTACAAAGTAAAAGTGGATGTGGTGGCCTATCACATTTTGTAAAATGAAGAAGGAAAAGGAGAAAAACACATCCACTGCTGGAGTCTGCTGAACATATGTGAGCACCAGAATTGCTCGCAAAGCAGCACTGTTTTTGGTAGATTTTTTTTTTTTGTCATTTAACATAGTATGATTTGTTCAGGGAGACGGGAAGAGGGAAATCTAACCAGAACTGTTTGCAGACAAGCAGATGTTAACTGTTTGAGATGAAATGGTTCTGCCAGAAATTTCTGTTTTATTCAAACAGCCTTAATAATAATAATAATAATAATAAATATTTATTTCTTAGCCGCACCCTCTCCCGAAGGACTCGGGGCGGCGTACAACAAACATATGAAATAAATATGTGAACAAGACAAACATATAACAGAGACATATACCGAGACATACACAAGGAGGAGGTCGGCTGATGAGTAAAAAACAATTAGAATACAGTGTTTAAAACCCCTAAATAATTAAATATAATTAAAATACCCAGTTAAAAAACCCGTCAGGAGCGATATGGTTAGATCAAAGTTGAGCCAGGCCAGCTACTTGGAATAGGTGGGTCTTAAGCTTAATACGAAAGGAGCGGAGGTCAGAGGTATTCCTAATATCCGGAGGGAGGTCATTCCACAGGGCTGGGCCCGCCACAGAGAAGGCTCTACTCCTAGGCGCCGCCCCCCGACACTGTCTAGTGGACGGCACCTGGAGGAGGCCCTCTCTGTGCGAGCGGATTGGTCGCAGGGATGTATGGGGCAGAATACGGTCCCGCAAGTAACTAGGTCCTGAGCCATGGAGCGCTTTAAAGATTGTTATCAAAACCTTGAAACGCACCTGATAGACCACAGGAAGCCAGTGCAGCTCGCGCAGGAACGGTGTCACATGGGAGTACCTAGTACTCCCCATAATTACCCGCGCGGCTGCGTCTGGACCAACTGTAGCCTCCGGGTGCATTTCAAGGGAAGCCCCATGTAGAGAGCGTTACAGTAGTCCAAGCGAGACGTCACCAGTGCATGAGTGACTGTGCGTAAGGCGTCCCGGTCCAGTAGGGGGCGCAATTGGCGCACCAGGCGAACCTGGTGGAACGCCCCCCTTGCCACGGCTGTCACATGGTCATCCATGGACAGCCGGGCATCCAGGAGGACGCCCAAATTGCGCGCCCGCTCCACGGGGGCAAGTTGAATGCCCCCGATGGCCAATGATGGAATTAATTGGCTGAACCTTAAACTGCAATCCTGAACATTCTGCTGCTTACTAGGAGCAAGCTCTATTAAATACAGAGAGATTTATTTTCAAGTAAAGAAGGATAGGATTGCAGGATACTCCTACACTTCATGCAGTTGCAATTTGAATGCTAATCAAAACTGAGCTAATATGCTCTATGATACTTTGGATATAGGAACATGGGAATAGGAAATGGTTTGGTAGGAGCAAATTTTTCCCAGAGTTACAGAGGCTAATTTCTGCTGTAATCATATAAAATATTATTGGTTTTATTATATTGGTCAACAACAATAAAGCTTATTACCACCTACTATTACTGGCTTTATTTGAACAATTAAATATATATTGTTAAGTTTCTTCTTCTGAAATTGATCATTGGTAAATGTGATTAACTTATGGTTCTGGAGCTTGCCAACTCCCTTATGTAGAATAGTTCTATGAATTCCTAATATAAATTTACAGTTTGTTACATATTTCTCAATGTAGGCATTGCAGCATTTTGGTACCAAAGCCTACATCTTCAATTCATCTTGAACAATCAGTTATCAAAGTTCACCCTTCAGAATTGGTAAAATGTGATATATCATCCAGTAATTAGCAATCTAATTTATTTATTTATTTATTTATATTTAATGCTTCTAGACTGCCCCCTCTCCGGAAAGGGACTCGGGGCAGTGTACAGTTCATACAAAATATAACAGGATACAATAAAAATTAAATATGTACAGTTGACAGTTGACTTGGAGGAGGTTAAAATGCAATTAAAAGAACTGTACAAAGCTAATATAAATATAAGTTTAAACCCCTAAAACAGATACAGTAAATTTAAAAACCCCTAAAATAACCAGATATAATACATTTGCCAGGAGGGACAGTTGTAATTATGCCAGGCCTGCTAATCGGAACAGGTGGGTCTTCAATTTTTGCCGGAAGGAGCGGAGGTCAGAAGTGGTTCTAATGTCGGGGGGGAGGTCATTCCAGAGGGTTGGGCCCATCACAGAGAAGGCCCTACTCCTCGGTGTCGCCCGTTGGCATTGCCTAGTGGACGGCACCAGGAGAAGTCCCTCCCTGTGTGAGCGAATTGGCCGCAGGGATGTATGTGGGAGGATGCGATCCCGCAAGTAATGGAAATGTATTATTCATTCAGGAGGATATATAATCATTGCAGTATCTGAATGGGATGTAACTAGGTGTAATAAATCAAAACTATGCAAAACAAAATGTAGTTGTACAAATATAATCCTCACCATCATCACTATTAACAATCCAGAACCAGTATGGGATCAGTTAGTGCTTCCAAAGTCAAAATATTTTAGGGAGTATGACCTTTTTACAATATGTTAAATCTCAGTCTTTAAGCCAGTCTGGATACTGATCAACAACATTTACATTTTCAATCTTAGCTCATCATATCTCCATTATCCAACTTGTGCAGCCCAATTCTGGAATATAACCAGGAAAAAATATTTCTAAGATTAAAGAACAGAATGTTAAATAGAACAACTGGCAGAAAGAATTTTGCCTTAATTTCCCATGAAGACCAAACACCTAAATCATTTTTCTGCAATCCACCACTTCCAGAATTATTGGAGCTTCTGTTCCTGAATTCTCAGCCAGCCAGCACATACTCCTATCACATCCGAAAGACAAAGACTTGCCTTTAAAGATCACCCATTGTATACTGATCAGCTCTATCATGCGCTGAATTAGGATGTGCCAGTGAATTTTATTTATTTATTTATTACTTGAACTTATTAGTCGCCCCCTCTCCCCGCAGGGACTCGGGGCGACGTACAAAAGTATTATATAGCGTACAGAGGAGGTAAGAATAAATAAATAAGTTACAATACCTAAAAAAGTTAAAACCCCAGTGAAATTAACCCTTAAAAACTAAAATTACCAATTAAAAATGCCCTGGGCTGGAGAGATTGTAGTATTATGCCGGGTCAGCTAGTCGAAACAGGTAGGTTTTCAGCTTCATACGGAAGGAGCGAAGGTCGGTTGTTGTCCTGATGTCTGGGGGGAGGTCATTCCAAAGGGTGGGGCCCACTACAGAGAAGGCCCTACTCCTGGGCATCGCCCTCTGGCACTCTCTGGAGGACGGCACCCGGAGTAGTCCCTCTCTGTGTGAGCGGACGGGTCGCAGGGATATATGGGGCAGGACGCGATCCCGCAGGTAACTAGGCCCTGTGCCATGGAGCGCTTTGAAGGTGGTAACCAGCACCTTGAAGCGCACCCGGTAGGCCACAGGAAGCCAGTGCAGCTCGCGCAGGATGGGTGTTATATGGGAGAACCTCGATCTCCCCATAATTACCCACGCGGCTGCATTCTGGACCAACTGCAGTCTCTGGGTGCACCTCAAGGGGAGCCCCATGTAGAGAGCGTTACAGTAGTCCAGGCGAGACGTCACCAGCGCGTGAGTGACTGTGCGCAAGGCCTCCCGGTCCAAAAGGGGCCGCAATTGGCGCACCAGGCGAACCTGGTGGAACGCCCCCCTCGCCACGGCTGCCACGTGATCTTCCATAGACAGCCGGGCATCAAGGAGGACGCCCAAATTGCGCGCCCCTTCCACCGGGGCTAATTGATCGTCCCCGATGGCCAGCGATGGCATATGCTGGTTGAACCGGGAAGCCGGAAGCCACAGCCACTCTGTCTTGGAGGGGTTGAGCCTGAGCCTGTTGTCATCCATCCACACCCGTACGGCTTCCAGACACCGGGACATCACTTCAACAGCCTCGTTGGGGTGGTTTGGGGTGGAAATGTACAGCTGAGTGTCATCAGCGTACAGATGGTATCCCACCCCAAAACCACGGATGATCTCGCCCAGCGGCTTCATATATATGTTGAACAGGAGAGGCGAGAGGATCGACCCCTGTGGGACCGCACAGATAAGGGGCCTCGCGGTCGACCTCTCCTCTCCTGCCAACACACATTGCGTCCGGCCAGAGAGGTAGGAGCGGAACCATCGTAATACGGTGCCCCCGACCCCCAACCCCTCCAGACGGCGCAATAGGATACCATGGTTACCAGGATACCAAGAATTATTTCTTGTCTCGTTGATCTTCCTTGCTCCAAGGATATCGACAGATAGCTGCATTTAGCAAGAGACTTAATAATTCCATTTATTTTCGCAGGGCATCTCTTACCCATTTATGACCCATTGGAAGGGTAAAAATAACATCATCTTTTGCTCTAGCAAAATGGGCAATGTTTGGATATGATGATAGCATCAGTGAGCCTTCTAATCAATTCTTAGGATATCTACTGGTGAAGTCCTTAAAAAATAAGATCCAAGAGAATTCAAGCCCTGTTAGCTCAAGTCTCCCTGTCAGAAATACTGATTGCTTGGTAAAAATACAGATTTTGAAAATATAATGACAAGATAGTACATAGTATTTTGATACACACACCAGGAACCATCTTTATACCACATTTAGCTTGTAATGGGATGCTTCTCCTTCAGCATTTGTTATCACTGTGGGAGACTGCCTTTCTTGCAAAGTCTTTTTATGTAGCAGGCTTAGTTGTAGTCACTTTCTCTCAGGAAGAAAAGCAGAGACTAGAAAAGGTACAAGAAAAGGCAGATTATCAGGGGACTGAAAAATCTGCCCTTCAAGAAAAGGTTGCAATATTTCATTTTAAAAGTTAATATAATAAATATATAAGATTACGCATGGTAATGGAAAATGCATATGGAAAGGGTTTTTTCTTTCTTTCTCAGAATTCCAGAATCTGAGACAAAGTACATGATGAGCAATAAATGGCATTTGGTAGATTTATGGAGGACAATCTTATCCACATCTTATCAAGGTGTTACCAATAGGTTCAAAGGCAACATAGACCTTATTTTATATGGGCTTTGAGTAGATATTTGGATAGTAGCTGGTGTTTTAATCCAGTGGGCTCTGTTTATGTTTTTACCCCAGTGAAACCCAAGGAACTTTGCAGAATTGTGAAGCTATTTATTTTTTTCTACAGGACAGGCAGAACTGAGTAAACTACTAGATGTTGTAACTGCAGAAGCAATCATCATCATCCATGGCACTGATTATCAGACCTTCTTTGGGAGTTTGTCTGACAGTGGCTTACAATTCCAAGATTTCATATTAATCCATTGCCAAATGTAATTTACAGAACTTTAAAGAAAAAAGAAAGAAAGAAAAAAAAGGGGGGGGGGCGGAATCCCAAGTATCAATCTGATTTTTATGAAAAGTCTGTAAAAGGCTTTATATATTTCTGTATAAAGTAAAATGAATACATTTTATAAAGCACAATGGAAACAGGATAGTTGACAATATGTAATGCAGGGATTCTAATATCTGTGTATTTAAAATGTTCATTGTGGATTCAATTAGTAGAATTCAACTGCAGTGTAACATTGAAGACTACCAGTAATTGTTGTTGTTTTTTTTTTTAAAAAAAAAGAACAGCTCATTTTTCCATCACAAACATAATCAGCCTGTG
Source organism: Natrix helvetica (assembly GCF_964273705.1). NCBI lineage: Eukaryota > Metazoa > Chordata > Lepidosauria > Squamata > Natricidae > Natrix > Natrix helvetica. The sequence continues at coordinate 71,761,566 of NC_138552.1, forward strand.
GAGCTTCTGTATACAGTTTTTAGTTTGGGATTGGATATTATTTTTGCAAGTAAAACTGAATAATAGCTTCCAGTGTGAAAGAGAATATATCCCCTTGGACAAAAACTATAGAGAATTAAGTTATTTATTTATAGAACCCTGTCTTGTCTCAAGTGTTTGGAGTAATATATGGTAAATATAGGTTCATAGGTTGGATCTTTACCATGCTATGATAGTTATATTTGGGTCCCACTGAAATCCTTTTGAAAATGCATCCATAACTCATATTAAAACCCTTTCTTTGTAGCATCCAGTGCACAACATAAACATATTGGAAAACCACACCTTGTAGGATCATTATTTATATCATTATTTTGAAAAGCAGATCAAAATATAAGACAATGACAGCTGGTGAAGTGCTGCTGAAATAAAATATGACAGGTAAGAAGAAAAGACTAAAATTCAAAGAGCTGTTTCTTCTTCCTTTGGATGGCACACAGTCCAAGTCACATTAAAATTGCTTTAAAGCAGCTTGTCAATCTGAAACTGGAGTCTATTGTATTTCTTTGGATCCAGACCAAGGGTGCAGTTTTCTTAAGCCCAAAGGCTGTGCTTAGCCTTTGAATGGCCAGGGGCCACATTCCAAAAAGAATGCTCAGCCAGAAAAAAAGCAAAGCAAAGCAAAACAAATTGCAATAAATTTAATTTAACCTTAAGGAAAGCATGCATTATACTGGTGATAAAATTAATACCTTTCAGAATGTGTGAAAAAATATCTGGCCAGTTTAATATCAAACCTATGGTGTATATTGTATAGAAAAATAAAGAAATAATATCAACAACAACAAAAACAAAAACAAAAACAACAACAATAATACAAAGACCTGCAAAAAGAATTAGAACAATTGTGGCAAAAGAAAATGAAGATAATACCAGTAGTAATAGGCAACTTGGTGCAATCCTAAAACATCTGGAGTACAGTTTGTACACCACTGGCATTGACAAAAATCAACATTGGTTAATTGTAAAAGGCAGCATTGCATGGAACAGCTTACATCCTGCAACAGTACCTTTAATGTCAAACAACAACATCAGTCTAAACCCAGATTGCTGAGAAGTACCTGACAGGTGGACAAAAATGCCAAATCCAGTCCAAACATCTGGCTGACTGTGCTATAAACCATAATAGTAACTCAACAATGTTGAAGGCTCAGAATAGAAAAGAAACAATTTAAAAATGATTTATAATTTGAAAGAACAAGCCAATGCATAACCAAATACTTGATGGATATAGAACGGAAAGTTGATTTTTAAAAAACCCTCACTTGGAGCTAGTTAAGCTCAGATGTGTTCTCCTGCTTCAGTAGGGGACTGGACTAGAAGACTCCAAGGTTCTGTTCTGTTCTGTTCTATTCTATTCTATTCTATTCTATTCTATTCTATTCTATTCTATTCTAAAAAGAAACCGAAGGTTTTATTTTAGCGGCTCAAGAACAAGACTTGCCAACTATTTGCATGAAAATTCAGCATATAACAAACCACAGGAAATGTTGCCTTTGTAGAGAAAAGAATGAAACAATTTATCGTTTCATCAGTGGTTACAGTTAAATTTCACAAACTAACTAATAGCAATGTCATGACTGAGTTGTCAAAATTATTCATTGAAAACTTTGTTGGAAGTTGGATTTAAATGTTACAAAATTTTCTGGGAACATCAAGTAGAGATGGCGTTGGTAAATGTGGCGGGTTAAGATCTTATGAGACTTTAAAATCCAAACAGACAGGCACCTTGTTTATAACATGCCTGATATAACAGTCATTGGAAAGAAGAAAGCCTGGTTCATTCATGTTGCTATTCCATGTGATGCTAGAATTAATGGAAAACAACTGGAAAAATTATGAAATCCTGGAACTTGCAGATCAAAGTTGGACACTTATGGAAAAAGAAATCCATCACTATATAAATGATTGGAACTCTTGGGGCAATATTTAGAAATTTTGAATTTATCAGACACGAACACCCTAATTATGTGTGTGTGTGTGTGTGTGTGTGTGTGTATGTGTGTTGCTTTTGTGCTGATAAATAAATGAAGGGAGACTAGTATAGATCTATTCAAGCTATTTAGCTCTCATCAGCTAGCCATACCCTTACTGGGAATTGAACCTGGGCTGTATTACATATCAGATGTGTTAGCCACTAAGCCACAGGCTCTCCTCCTTTATCAGCCACAGCCTGTTCTCCTATATTCTGCATGGATGGCTCCTAGGGTGAGCCGAAAGACAGAAAAGTGAAGTAGTATGCTCCCTCCCATAATTGGGCATACCAGGGGTTGTGACACAATACATACCTATTTCCCTGGCTTAGCTGATAAAGGAGGAGAGCCTGTGGCTTAGTAGCTAACACATCTGCCTGATATGTAATACAGCCCAGGTTCAATTCCCAGTAAGGGTGTGGCTAGCTGATGAGAGCTAAATAGCTTGAAATAGATCTATACTAGTCTCCCTTTATTTATGTATCAGCACAAATGCAACACAAATGTAACAAAGGCAACATAAAAAATGGCTTTATGTTATATATAACATCTCCATCTTGCTTGGAGTTGCATATACCCATAGGACTAATATGACATAATAGTTTGATTAGGACTTGAATTATTACGCTTCCTCCAGTAATCTAACTGCAGATTACTCAAAATAATGACAATTTCAGTTTAGTTAATATGCTTAACATGGTGTGTGTGTGTCAGAGGTGGTATTCAGCAGGTTCTGACCAGTTCTGGAGAATCGGTAGTGGAAATTTTGAGTAATTCGGAGAACCAGAAAAAACCATCTCTGACTCCCCCTGCCCCTATCTATTCTCTGTCTCTGAAGTCCCAGCTGATTGGGAGAAAAGGGGGATATTGTAGTAACCTTCCCCTGGAGTGGGGAGGGAATGGAGATTTTACAGTATCCTTCCCCTGCCATGCCCACCAAGCCACACCCACAGAACCAGTAGTGATTTTTTTTCAAATCCCACAGTGTGTGTGTGTGTGTGTGTGTGTGTGTGTGTGTGTGTGAAAACACTTCAAAGAGTCTTCTGCTTTGGCCAGGGAGTTGGACTACAAGACCTCCAAGATCACTTTCAGCCCTATAATTAAATGGTCTGATATGACTACTTAGACTAGTCTCTAAAGTGTTCCTAGCAACATTTTTGGAAGTGTTTTGCCATTGCTTCTCTCCTAGGGCTGAGACTGAGTGACTGGCCAAAGGTCATCCAGCTGGCTTTGTGCCCAAGGTGGGACTAGAATTTACAATCTCCTAGTTTCTAACTCTGTGCCTTAACCACTACATCAGACTTGCTCTCAACAGGATTATCCATTGTATATTTATTAATTTTCTTCTTTCGTATATTATAAACAATAATTTGATGATAATTTCTGGAAGGTTCTGTTGACCACTGTCAAAATTCTGGAATCTGAGTTTATGCTCCCCATTACCTTTTTCAAAAATACTACATCCAGTTTGAAATGCCTTAGTGGTCTTCCTGCAATTACTTTCAGTGCTATGTTGGGTTTTGGGATAACTCCCCCCCCCCCAAGATCTCATTTCAGTTATTAACTTTCTGCATCTCCGAATTACAAACCTCTTCCATATCAACTACTCACTGAAGTGGGGTGGGAGGATCTTAATTCAAAGTCCTATATGTCAGAGGCAGATTTGAATACTTAGGTCTAGATTATTACTTAAAACAATATTGAATGGCAAGGCCAGTGCCTGCATTTCCATCTGGCGTGGCTGCACTCTGGCTTATTAGCCATTCATAGCCTCATATTTCCTCGGACCTAATGATTTCTTATCAAGCAGCTGAAAAGATTCAGAGGATGTGATAATAGGTGTCCTTGTAAGAATAACTTTAGTGGCCACCGGAAATTCAAGATTACCACTGAACCCATGTCAGGCAGTGACATTTTGGCAGCATGCGATAATGCAATCTCACTTGGTGCAATTTCTACCGATACATCCAAAAGGGCAAAGGAACTTAAAAAAAAATATCTACAGCTATTTGACTTAGTTCTTACTACTTTTCCATTAATACAAGCTGGACAACATAGTAACCATCGTTCATATCCAAAGGAGACATTTTATTTTGGTGATGTGGAATATATATTTACTTATGAAATATGCACATACACAGTGTGTGTGTGTGTGTGTGTGTATGTGTGTAGTGGCACAAGGCAGAATCCCTCATCTCCATCCCCCAGCACTGAAATTACCTGGAAACCTTATAACAAGATTCTCTCTTTTCTATCTCTATTTCTACAATCTAATCATTTAATTGGCGGTTAGTAAAGTCTGAAGTGAAAATAATAGTCTTTTAAATACCTGGAAATGAAAAGCAAATTAAGTTAGCACAGTGTAAGAGCCAAGTAATGATATTATGTCAGTTCTGCTTTATACAGTTTAATCTTTAAAGTGTGTGTGTGTACAGAAAAAGGATATGTCAGTGAGGAAACTGTCGACTTCAAGAGATTCTTATTCTCCACCCGGCAAAAGGGGATTATTACTAGGAACAGTAGCATTTTTACTTGGAATGTACTTCAAATGCCACCACTAACGTGCTAGTTAGTGGGGATTTAAAGATGTCCCTTTTGCCCGTCACTCTCAAATGTCAACAACCCAAGGATGAAAATTTGCCAGCTTGGGAAATGGTTCTGTCTGAAAAGCCAATTTTAGCTCCCACGGTTTAGATGAGGAAGCACAAAGAGACACCGGCAAAATAAAATAAGAGGAAAGCATGGGGATTGCTACATTGGATCATTCTGTTCAGGGAGAGTCTTCAGGCCCTTGCCCAGAAGATGATATAGTGCTGATGACAAAATTACTGGCTTATGATAGCAAGGCTGTGGTCATCTGCAAGATTCAATTTCTGACATAGATATTTATAGTCCTGCTGCCACAGACAAATATTCTGGACTCTTCTTATGTCAGAGAAAAATGATCGGGGACTGAATGTGCAAGCTCTTGCACATGCTACTTTATATAAAAGATGAGTGATGATCAATAACATCTTGCACAAATTCAAAGATGAGTGTGCTCAGAAGTTGTAAAAAGCAACAGTATATTTAACTCTCTTTAACTTAAAGTGAAGGAAGCTTCCTTTTTAAGTCACCTTCACTATAAAGGTGGAAATGTCAAAAGCTTTAAACACCTTTGTTTGTGATTGATATAGTGCTTGCTACAGTTGAACAGATTCTCTGTTGGTCTTTTCGCTTCTGTCCTTTACACAGATCTCCAAATTTGTGCATAATGATTTGCATTCAAAAGAATCCTCTGAGCTTTATATACAAATGTTCATTAATTCAATTTCTCCCACTGGGTAGCGATTTTTTTTGGGGGGGGAGGGGAATCCTGAAAAGTAGAAGAGGAGAAATATTTGTCTGCTTCATTAGAAATAACGTTTTCACAGGAAAAATGAGTTTCACATTATCAAAGGGAGCTCACCAATTGCATCAGGCAACTCAGTGGAAAAGACCATGAAAACAAAGAGAAACCTTTTCAGGTCTTTAACCAATTGTCTTAACACTCTAGACAATTATTATTATTATTTGCAATTTTCTGATATCCCTATTACAGACTTGATTTCTGTCTTTCTTTATTACAGTGCTTATTGTGTCATTATTTTATGATAATGATATTTATAAAACATAATCAACATAAAAATTAAAACCATTCAGCCATCAAACCCACAACAAGGACATTCATATTAAAAACAAATGAAAAGGAATCTCAACATGAGCCCCCAAAATTCCAAGGAACAGCAACAACCAAAGGAACAAGACGTGGGCTGCTCCCAGTTCAGCCCGGATCGGCCAAACCGGTAGTGCCAGCAGGGGAGGCTCCACCCACCCACCCTGATGCTTCTGCACAGAAGTGTTGCACGCACGCACGAGCAAACCAGTAGCGCCGGGATTTGAAACCAACCTCTTAACACAATAGTTTCAACTGCTCTTCTTAAGGATTATTCATTTGGGCAGCCTGAAGCACTGGGGACAAACTGTTCTGTATGGATGGGGCAGCAATCTAGAAAATCTGTCACATACTTTTTGGAGGGAGAAGAAGATCCAAAGCCTCACTGACTTGACAGAAAGCACAGGATAAATTCCCTTAAGAGAAGACAGCCCCGTAGGGCTTGATAGATCAGATACAGCAACCTGCCCTACCTAGTGTCCTTCAAATGCTCTGGGACAATACATTTTAAGGGCACCAATTTCTAATCAGTTGAATAACTGTGCAGTATATGCACAATTTCATTTTTAATCATTTTCCTTGCTATGCAGTATATTTTTCTAATCTAGAAAATTTCAGATCTAGATTTTTTTGTGCAATCATGTCTCTCCTCTCCTTCCCTCCCCCTGCTCTGAAAATTTAAGCAAATTTTTATTTTCAGGTAAGGTTTTCAAAATGTGATGTTCAAAGTTCATCACTTCCAGACTGATGCTTCACATGGCATCTTTTTATTAACCAAGTTATTAAATGCTTTGCTGCAAAAAACTTACTTCATAGCTCATTCAAACTGTCTGTGTTTCTTATAACATCTATTCTCTTTGTTTAATAAATAGCATCAACACATTTCAGTATCTTATATTTGAGCTTGTCTCCATTGCTATATGGAACCATTCTCTTTGGGGAGATAACTGGTAGCTTATAGCATTTTTTGCAGGTCTACAGTCCAGGTTTCCTCACCCCCTGGTTGTACCCTATTCAGAACTGAAACATCCAGATGCAAGGCATTATAAATTCTATTTCAATTGGAGATGTCAACGTTACCCGTTTTATCCCTTGGTGTCCTTTAGATATTTTGGAGTATAATATAGAGTCCATGTTGACTGAAAGTCATCACATTGGCAACTCCAAAAGTTTCAAGTGCAGCACATGGGGCAAAGCAAATGTTTTAACTTGCCACAACCATTCAACATATGAATGAGATCTGACATGGCCTCTCTAACCATTGTTGCATCGGAGGTACTTATGATACATTCACGTAAATAAGCTCTGCAGGTTTTAATGCATTTTTAAAAGAAATCCAAGTATTTCATTCTGGATCATTTCATTATGTTCGGCCAGACTCTGAAATACATTGCACTAGATACTCCGTTATTAAACATCTGTGTATAGTGCTTGAAAAACTGTGAAATTTTACTTTACGACCTGGAAATGTATAACCTTTAGAAAACTGGATACTTCATATTGGCACTTCACGCTGACATTTTTTCACCAAACAGAACCATTGAAATCCACAAAGAATGCAGTAATACTTTCAGAGGCTAGACATACAAGGCCACAGCATTAGGCTTAGTGTACATACAAAGTGGAAATTGCAAAATCTTCTTTTGCATAAGAACATGAATGACATGAATTAAGGCCCTTTGGCTTTGTAATACCATTTGCTTTACATTAAACTAACATCATAAAATGATGAAAAGTGAGAGAAAGGAATGGCTGAAAGCACTGTAGGAAGAAATGGACTCCTGTTGGTGACAGCAAAAAAAGAAAGATAAAGAATCTAAGGCCATATATTTAGTCTAGGTTTTAAGACTGCAACAGAAGAGATAACATTCAGAGAGGGAGCCATTGGCTATGGAAAAACAACACAAGATCCATAGGAAGACAATAATAAAAAAAAACCTATGGAAAAACTGAAGCCTCCAAAATTGTAGCGAGTGAGAAAAACTGGGATACCAGAAGTGGATATCGGTAAATGTTCACAATAACAATATGCACATCTCACTGCAAGAAATGATTTTCTAAGGTTTAATCTTGCACAGTAAGCTCCTGTAAACAAATGGACTCAAACATGTGTAAAAATACACTACAGAGGATGCTCCTTCTTACTCCTTAAAGCACTTAGCATGCTTTAGAAAACATGAAGATGGCATCTATCTACACATTTATACATCTGGGAAGAAACTGTGCTATCCCCCAAAATGCAACTATTACCCGAATTGTGGCAACTCTGGAAGTTTTGATAAAATGAAGAATTAGAAACTCTCTTTAAAATTCGTTCAGGAGGACAACAGACTTTCAACTATTAATAGAGAAGTAATATGGCTTAAATTGAGTTTCAAAAACTTCATACCACACAGTTAGATTATTACCCTTACTGAGATTTTTAACTTATACCCCAAAGGATGCTCACTACTTGTTTTGTGTTTTTTCCAAGTCAACAGGATATGGAAAAGAGATGATATGAAGGGGTAGAGATTCTTTTTGCTGTCTCTAATTGCAAAGAAATGGGCCCAAATTTGCTGTGGCAAGTGAAGCTGGCAACCACCCCCAACAACTTGGAAAGTTGTTGATTTCTTAATTTTAAGCCTGCATCTTTCCTGGTCACATGACCCACAGCAGGGATGCTGTTAAGGGAATGGAAAGCATTCCACAAAGCATGTTATTTGTAGTCCTCCCTACCTTATTTACGAAGCTATGTATTTTGAACTGCATTGTTATACTTTTTAATTAGTCATTTAAAAATTAATAAAGTTTAAGCTATTCCTACTGAAGTAATTATATTTTTAGCTCCATAATGGGACATTCATAGGCAATGTTTATTTTCAGTTCAAGGGGATTATGGCTGGATAAGTAGTTACAGGATTGCATCCAACCACAAGGATGACACATTGAACAGAGAGACAGTCTTTAAATTATATTTTTCTAGCTGACGAACACAAATATGCCAAAATTGCGTTATAATGTGTCCATATGATAGGTTAAGTAGAGGCATATTGCTTCACTTATAAAGGGATATTAGGCAAAAACTGCAGGCATGTTACTGATGTCTTGGAAGAGATACAGTAAATGAACTACTGTATAGTCAACTATTGGCTTTTTAAATTACTGTGTCACTAGATGATGCCTGAATGGCATAAAGTCTATATACTTATTCCATCAAATGTATTCTGAATAGAGAATTTCCAGTTGACATAAAATCATACACATTTTTCAGCTAACGTGATAGCCAAATATAAAAACATCCTGGTTGAACACATCACATAGCTATCTCATATTGTCTAAACAACTAGGATCTGTAAATACTGGAAATATACAGTATACATTGGATTCATTTATATGTGCCTTTTTATCACTGTTGGCTGCAATATGAATAAAAGAGTAACTAAGACCTTCTATGGATGCGACACCAACTTATCCCTTTTCATGGTCTTTTCGGCAGTCCCAAGAAGATTCCACAACAGGGGTGGGTTTCAAAATGTTTACTACCAGTTCTGTAGGCGTGCCTTGTTTGATGGATGTGGGTGGGTCATGTGTGGGTGGGTCATGTGATGGTAGGCATGGCTTGTTGATCATGTGACTGGGTGAGCGTACCTGTTTGGTCATGTGACTGGGTGGGTGTGGCCAACTTGATGTCACTCACGTCAAGGGGTGCCTTGCCTGGCGTCTCCTTCTCTGAAAGGCCTCAACGAGATACAATTTCTCTGTCTATTTATTTACTACTAAACATCTAAAATATACTATTTAATCCTATGTATATATGCCATATGTGTCCATGCATATTACATAGTATAGAGTGTGTATAGGCACACAAAAAGATACATTATCTACTATATGTACTATGTGTATATGTATACACACAAACACAGACACACACAAAGAGCTCTTTTAAAACTATACACATTGAACCTCACTTACTGCATTTGGAAAAAAATCACCCAGAGTCCACTTTCTGCTACACATTTAACTATAACTTCTGTACATTAGAACATTGCACACGCCTTCAGATGTTATTCCCTAGCTTGCACATTGACTGTTATGTGGTGAAAATGTGGTGAAACTCACTTAACAACACTCTTGCTTAGCAACCAAAATTGCGGGCTCAATTGTGGTCATAACTCAAGGACTCTCTCTGCTTTCCTCTGCACAGCAACTTGGGCATGGCCAGACTGCCATTACTACCGGTTCGGAGAGATTTTCACTACCTATTCGGCCGAACCGGTCCGAACCAGTAGGAACCCACTTCTGTTCCACAACCATTTGCATTATTCAGGTAATTCTGAGTGCACAGATAAATCTCCAATTGGCTTTTAACGACTCTTAGAGAGAATGCTAACAAGATGATTTCAAGGAATATAACTCCTTCCATTCTCCACCATTCAGTCAGTTTCTTAGATGAGAAGCGAAATGTCTTCAAGGAAAAGCTAAGTCAGTTGCCTTTGGAAAAAGCACCTTTGGGATAACCATGACCTGGATGATTGAGAATCTACATAGAAACTAAAACAAATATAATTCCAGATAAATTAACGTAATTTTTACCTTAGCCTATCTTTTGAGAGGGGGGGGGGGATCCTTTGAACCCTACATTTATAACAACAAATAACTAAGAATTGCAGCTATAAAAATGAAGGGAAAACTGGCTGCATTTTGAGTTTATTGAAAATCTCTGAACAAGATTGACTAGAGCTTAGATTTTGAAGCTTTGGAAAATCACATTCTCATTGTATTATAATCAGAGGCCCTTTAAGTTCATGCTGCATTTTCTAATTTCTAAGGCAATGGATGGCATTTAGGGTTATTGCACAGTGGGGAGTATGCAATTTGTAGATTTTAAAAGAATAGAGGGCTGCATTCACCATGCAGTTCAGTTATGGAAACCATTTCTACCATGAATCGGCTGAATTCTATTCCTTTAAGATCCATAATCAACGATGGTTCCAAAAGGAAAAATTGATACTTATAGCAGCCCTTTTTACTTGCTCATGCTGATGGCGAACTACTGCTAAATCAATCTGCAGTCTGAGGAAAGGAAGAACTAACACCAATCCATATACATGGGGCATTTGCTTAGGGCAGGGGTGTCCAAACTTGAGAACTTTAAGACTTGTGGACTTCAATTCCCAGAATTCCCCAGCCAGCTGGCTGGGGAATTCTGGGAATTGAAGTCCACAAGTCTTAAAAGTTCTCAAGTTTGGACACCCCTGGCTTAGGGAATACATGCACAAAATTCTTGTCACTTAATCATCTTGATTGTCAGGTAGCACAACTAAATACATACACTGCTTTAATTGGAAAACTTACCACTAAAACATTAACATGCCCTAGTACCAAGCTGTGGAACATGCTATTCATGTCATTGCATTAAAAAAAAATATGTCATATAAGTTCTATTTTGTAATTTGTATCAAACCCAATACGACTGTTCTGAAATGTAATGGATTAAATATAAATCCTGTATATTTGGTCATTTAAAATATTAATTCACAATGACTTCTAACATAAAAAGGCAGCCAATGAATTGTCACTGGGAGTTTTAAAGAAGAGATTGGACAACTATTTGTCTGAAATGGTATAGGGTTTCCTGCCTGAGCAAGGGGTTGGATTAGAAGACCTCCAAGGTCCCTTCCAATTCTGGTATTCTCTGTTCTGTTATCATGCCATGGATTCCTAGTCAATTGTCTATATTTTGTTGCATAAAAAGGGGGCAGGAATTTTTTGAACCATTGTTTCAGTAAACAATTCTATTAAGAGGCGGGGAGAGGGGGCGGTCTAGAAATCAAATCAAATCAAATCAAATAATAAATAAATAAATAAATAAATAAATAAATAAATAAATAAATAAATAAATAAATAAATAAATAAATAAATAAATAATAAATAAGAGGCAGCTAGCAGCTTGCATTAACTAATGTACTGTGGTTTCACTTAGGCAATCTGGCCTCTCAACTCATTGGACATCCAAAGACAGTAAAAATATCAAGCTCAGCCACAAATGAATTTTTCTTGAAAAACCAGTTGTTTGGTTGCACAAAACTACTTTAATAAATGATGAATTTGCCTGGAGTAAATATTTCATTGAGATCTAGGGTAGACAAATAGTTTTTACAGAAGACTCATTTTTGCAGAAATCATATCTACTATATACTGTATGTATCATTTGTATCTATAATTTACAGATAAACATGTGTGTGTATGCACTTTTGCATTTATCTTGTTGTCTGTGTTTAAATAAATGCTTCTTTTTAAAATATAAACTGCTATATTTTTAAGCATAATAAATATGCTCTGACATAGGATTAAAAAAGCTTTATAACATCTTTTTTAGCTTGGTAAACCATCCATTTTAGAGACATCCAGGTAATAGGGTCGAAATGATTCATATCACTTCTGCAGGTAGCTAGTGTAAATTCAAAATGGAAGAAGAAAACAATCTAGTTCACAATCAGAGCAAGCATTGATATATAATTAGATACACAACTGTATATTTGTATTTGATATCTTCCTTCCTTCCTCCAAACAGAACCATAGCATAAGTGAATAATACTCCACCATTGAATTACATTTACAGTTAGTACTCAGCCCAGGCAAGACTGATTCCCTTGGTTGGGCCTATATTACAGGCACCTCTTTGTCCCAAACCCAGGAACGGAAGTGAACCACCTGCTGCTTTTGTCATCTGAATTGTTTTCTCTTTACACATTTTCACTCCATAGAAGCAAATTGGAAGTACTGTGCTTTTAGCTGAGGTGCGAATTTGAAGGAAGTAACACAAAGGCCATTCTGCAATAGTGTCTGTGAAATGTTGCTTAATAATAGAAAAATCTCCTGCTCTGACAGAAAGGATTTGAAAAAAAGAGCATTTGAGAGAAATCAAACCTAGAACTGTCTCTTAGCACTTTAAAAAGTCCCTTTATTTTCTGTTATTATTTTTAATGATCTATCTATCTATCTATCTATCTATCTATCTATTATCTATCTATCTATCTATCTATCTATCTATCTATCTATCTATCTATCTATCTATCTATCTATCTATTCTTGTTCTAGTTCAATTTTCCATCCCATGGAGAAATAGCACAAATGATATAAAGTGTATAATTGCACAAATGTGAATTTGTGAGATCTTCATGACATACATCCTCATCAGAAACCTAGGACTGAATAATACTACATTTAGAGAGATTGGTGTGCTGAAACCTCTCCAGTTTTATTGTTTCTCAGATCATCTTCTGAAATAATAATTCATAAATTTTAATATGCACTTATAAAATACAAATTGTTACACAAAAAAGCACATTTTGGTTCTGATTCAGAGGGCTTCCTGGACTCCACTCAAAAATATTTCCATGTTAATCAGGCCTGGAATATGGAAGTTACATTGATGAAACTATAGATGTTTTTTTTTTTTAGCATGTTCCTTACACTTAAATCCTCTAGCCAGAGAACACAATTTAACTTATAATGATTTTATGCAACATGCAGAGGTAGCAATTTGCAATTCATTTATCTGGTCATTTGCAAAAGAAGGGAGGGAGAAAGAAGGAAGGAAGGAATTTTGAAAAGCAAAAAAATGAGAACTTGCTAAAAGGAATTGTTTTGAATGCAAAGGTACATTTCATGCTTCATTTAAACTCCTATTTAGGTTAGAAAGACAGAAGATGGGCATTTTAATGTATTATTTTATTGTAAACTATAAATAGGTGGACTACCTAAAATCTTATCTGTCACAAGGCCGTAACCTTAAACCATATCTACATTTAAAAGGGGGATTTTACAAAGAACTAGACTGAATGTCTTTGACTAACCATAGCCTAAAACTTAATGCTCATTTATGTTTTCAAAACAGCTAGAAATTGTTTCCTCTCTGTCTTACGAATTGGTGTCATTGAATACTGATGGCACCTACTTTGCCAGGAAGAAATCTTCTGGCTCCATTTTGGGACTGGCACAATAGAATCAAATCAAGTCTCTTAATTTTGGTCATCGACGAGCACAGACACGATTGATTGATTGATCAATTGATTGATTTATATTCCTGCTTTGTTTTTGTTATTGCAACTGCCTTATCTGCTTCAGTTTTCTGGATATGCGAAACCTTTTGTTCTCTTTCTGGTTATTGTCTTCAAAAGAGTACCACTCATCTATTTAATTATTTTTCCCACATAAACTAAATACTTAAGTTTGCTTGTTTGCATTTTTTTAAATTACTGATAATCCTTTCAAAAAGAAATGGAATTATGGGTTTCTATATTTTCGACTGCTTATTCTTGCTTTTAATTTTTATGATTGTAATTGTTATTTATGACTATTGAAATTGTATGCGACAGATGTAACGATTTTGCACTGTTGTTCTATCTGTGCTGGGCTTTGACTTAGGAAATATAAATTTGAGAAATAGATTAATTAAAGAAAAAAGCATTTCCCCATTAGCATATTCTTTGGTTTGTTGAAAGATTTTAAACCTATAATTAGGAGGGGTCATTTTATTTTATGCTAACAGTGACAAAAATATACAGGAAAAAGAAAACAAACTAAAACTGTGGGCGTTTCCTAACTCCGATATACCAATTTTTATCAGCAAGCTATTGCACTTAGTACAAATGAATCTTTAAATACAGCACGACAGGGTTTCCTATTTCTAGCCTTGCTGTCAGGTCAGATCAGCTACATCACTAGTTTCAGCAGCAGCTAGGGAATCAGGTATAACTTTGGGTTTTTTTTTTCCATTTCATACAAAAGTGGTTTTTACATTCAATTTATACAACTGTTGTGTCTTTTCAGCTCCCTATTTCTATCAATCTTTCTTGCCTTCCCATGCCCATCCCATTGCAGGCAGTCCTTGACTTACAACCATTTGTTTAGCAATCTTTCTAAGTTACAATGCCACTGAAAAAAAAGTGACTTACAATCGGTCCTTGCACTTACAACCACCATAGTTTTCTGACCCAGCTCCCCAAACGCAACAAACCCTCTGGAGTTGAAGCAATGATTCCTTTATTGGGAGCACCAGCAGCCCCGGCAAAAAGTTTCTCTCTTACAGCAGGCTAACAAGTATGTCTGGCAGGGAGATTAGTAGCTGTCTGCCACATCTACGCCCCCTGCCTTTTATCCCCAGGGCTTTGCTAGCAGTGGTGGTTCTTCCATCCCAAGAATCGGTCCACAGATTTCCACAGCTCTCCTCTCCTCTGCCTTCTGCACATCCGCGCATCAGTCTCTGGACCTATCTGTTCCTCCTCTTTCTCATCAGCCACTTCCAGACCTGGGGGCTATTGACACCTCCATCTGAGGGCTGATGGATGGCCTAGGCTCCACCTCTGTCTGTCTCTCTCTCTGACAGCTCCATTCCCTCTTCCCTCTTGGAGCTCTCAAGTTGCCTTGATGCTGACCCTGACTCTTATGCCTCCTCCTCATCTAATTTGGCTGCTGGAAGGGCTGGCAGCCGAGAAGCCACAACATGTAGCACCTCCACAGTCACATGATCATAATTTGCTTGCTTGGCAACAGGCATGTATTTGCTGGGACCCTGGGACAAAACAGTTGCTTTTTCCCAGGGTCATGTGATCATTAATTGTAACCTTTCCAGTTTGCCAAACAAAATCAATGGGGGAAGCCAGATTTGCTTAATGGCTGCACGATTCACTTAATGGCTGCAGTGATTCACTTAACAATCACGGCAAACAAAAGGTAAACTAATTTCTAGGATCCAGATTATGGTTCCCCTTAATGAAGGAACAGAACTGTGAATAGATCCCTATCCATAATCCATCCTTCTTTGTGATTGTGACCAAGTTAAAATTCAGATATACCCATGGATGGGTATAATTGTGATACCTCATCTTTCTTTTGTCATTTGGGTTAATGAAGATGTTAAGCTTGCTGACAACACCTTTGGCATATTTATATAATAAGAGAAAAATTAAATGTTTACACATTTAACAAGTGTGTGAATGAATATTGAAGAACTGATGACAAAGGTGATAGACATAACCTGGATGAGACTTTGCTAAAGAAGAAAGGGGTTATTCAATTGTGCCCTTGCCTTTTCTAGATGTGTTACATGGATTAAAATGAAAGATTTTTCCACTGCTTTGGTACCAAGTGAAGTGAAGTTAAAAGTTAATTCAGACAGTATATTTTTCCTGCACAAGATTTGTAATCAAATGCTAAAATAAATATCTTCTTTATAAGTCTGAAATCCCATTGTTAAAGAAAAAAAGGGAAGATTTGTCATAATTATAACAATAATTACAACCCACACTGAAGCACTATCTTGACATTTATTGTAAGGATTGTGTGCTCTGAGGAAGATGGGAGCTATATCAGAGGTTCCTCTGTCAATAATACTGAACAAATCAGCCCACGGCTATGAAATATTGAAATCATTTGCTAGGCTATCCCACCTCCTTTTCATGTATGATCTGAACCTATATGGCAAAGCACCACCTGAAATGGAATTGCTGCTCAACATTGTCCTAACAAAACAACCAAGAAATTGCAATGGAGTTTGGAATGGACAAATACGCCACTTTCACCAACAACAGGAAAAATAGTGAAAACTGAAGGACTCAAGATGCCTGTTGAAATAACATCAAGAGTCTAGATCAGAGGTGTCAAACTCAATTTCATTGATGGCCTCAGGGTTGTGTTTGATCTCAGGGGAGCTAGGGTGGGCAGGGCCAGCTCAACATCACTCATCTCGGGGACACCTGTGGTGACTCTACCAGTGAAAACAGGCTCCCGAGCTCCATTTTTGCTGCAACAGGCTCCTGCAACCCTCTGCCTCATGAGCTCCATTTTCTCTGGCAGAGGCACCACACGCCGGTCCTTTGCTGTTTCCAGAGCCAGATTTAAGCACCCCGCAGGCCGGATCTGGGCTCCGGGCCTTGTGTTTGAAACCCCTAGTCTAGATGAAGATGTTCATTGCAAAGACGATGTTGTCCTTTGGGCTGACAACATCAAGCACACTGAAGTCAAGAAAAGAATTAGAAATGAATACATTAATAGAGTGAAGATCTTAACATCCGAATATGGGGTGGAAATACCATCAAGACAATTAATACCAATACCTGTGCAATTCTGGTCATTGGATATATGAATGGAATTATGATTTGGATTTAGGGTGAAGTAAAGGCCCCGGATAGATGGACTAGAAAAATAATAAAAATGAAACATGTCTTTCATTCATGCAACAATGTTGACAGACTGTTAAAAAGAGGCGCAAAGGCCATAAAATATTGTGAGTCTACCAGATAGTCAAAGAAGAAAAAAAGCCATTGGGAGAACACCTGAAAGACAGTGAAGAAGATGCACTAAATCTAATACACCATGAAGATTTTTTGAATCCCAAAAAGACTAAACTGACCTATACGAAAGACTAAATAAAGAATACAGAAGAGGCATGGCAAGGAAAAGTATTACATGGCCAGTACATAAAAAGCAAATGCTGCTTCTATGAACAAGCTGAAAAGCAAATGCCGCTTCTACAAACAAACTGAAAAAAACAGTGGACCCCTAATCAGTTGCTGCAAGAAAATGTCAAAGACTGATTACAGACAACAGCATGACAACATAGCAATGATGGTGCAATGGAATCTCGGCAAGACGTAAGCAAGAACTTATGGGACCACCATCTCCCACCAGCACGGCTTTCTAAAATGTTCAAAAATCTGGCCCCAAATTGTTGGAAGTGTAAAAAAACACCAGGCACTTTCTACCATATGTGGTGGACGTGCAATGAGGCAAAAAAATATTGGAAAATGATCCAATCATGGTTAGAACAAATGGTGGGAGAACAAATTATGTTTAAACCAGAAACGTTTCTCCTAGGCATAATACCGGAGGGGTTTAAGAAAGATACACTCTATCTAATTATACATATACTGACTGCAGCGCGCATAACCTATGCACAGCATTGGAAAAAAGAAAATACACCATCAGAGCTAGATATAATCAGAAAAGTGTTGGCCTGTGCAGAAGCAGTTAGGCTCACTTTGGAACTTAAAAATAAAGGGGAATCAGAATATTTTGAGGTATGGAATAGATTTTATGACTGATATAAGTTAAGATGACAAGACTGGAACAAATGTATATATTGTGATCGAACAGAAGGACAGACAATGTATTAAGTAGAATAACTGTTAATGGTTGAAACTAGCTGTACATAATGTGAATATATGATCACCCCGACTCCGCAGCATTGCATTGTTTTAAATGTAAAAACAATAAAAATATATTTTTTAAAAAAAAGAACTTATGGGACCACAAAATAGAAAAATAGCTTATTCCACATATTAGACTATGAAGAGGCTATGATGCTTCTGGGACTTTAGAATTCAAATAAACTTTAGAATTTAAGCACATGCTACCTAACAACCCCGACTTAACCACTACCTATAAGAAAGACCAAAATGTCTGGATAGTGGTTATTGTAATGATTGGAGACAGCAGAACAGAAGAGGAAGAACTGGAAAAAGTCACAAAAATGCAAAAAAATGAATTTGCTGGTGATGCTACATCTGAAAAACCCTATCTAGGTGGCTTCTGCTGTAAAGTAACAGAAAATGATGCCATTTTGGGAGGGGGGAACAAAAAAACATTCTTTTTGGATTCTATCATTCCTATAATATAACTATAATTCAGAATATAGCTGGAAGGGAACTTGGAGGTCCTCTAGTCCAACCCTTGCTCAGGGAGGAGACCCTATACTATGTATTTAGGCTAAAAAATTTATATTGTACATAAAACTGTAATTGTTGACAATTAATGGTTGCCCCAGCAATGCTAGTCAAGCAAATAATGACAAAGAAGTTATTATAGATGTTAATGAAACTTCAAACATATAATTCTTAATTTTATACTAGCAGGTAAATAATAATAATAATAATTAATAAAAGTTATCGAAAATGAGAAGGTGAAGATCTTGTGGGACTTTCGAATACAAACGGATCGTCATTTGGAGCACAACACGCCAGATATCATGGTTGTAGAGGGTCGAAGTGTACAGTTTATTGATATCACTGTTCCAGGAGATGCCAGAGTCGAAGAAAAAGAACTAGAAAAAATAATGAAATATCACGACCTGGCCATCGAAACTACACGGCTATGGATGAAGCATGTAACAGTGACACCCATTGTCATCGGGGCACTTGGCACCATGTCCAAGAATTTTACAAGATACATCAACAAATTGCAGTTTCCTGCAATAACACCAGTGGAACTGCAAAAAACTGCGCTACTCGGAACATCTTATATTTTAAGAAGGTACTAAGTTGATACCTAGGATGCTGGCAGCAAACCGTATCACCCATTAGCACCAGTCACTGGTATTTGTAATGCATTTTTGAATGTTCGGTTGGCTAAGTTTCATGTTTAATGAATAAAGTATATAATAATATTTAAAAGTCAAAACAGGTCACGTTATACTTCAAGGAAAACAAAACAATATTTGTCTACCAAAAAAGAGATAAATGTGCACATTACTGTACTGTATAGGTATTTTAAAGTTCATAATCATTTTCAAGTCCATGATCTGATTGCATCATATACATTTCTCTTTGCTGTCATTACTTAAGAAAAGAGTCATCCTTTATTTGGTTCAGATTCAATGTGTTAATTCTTCAGATTTTTGAGTTTTCATTTTAATAGGCTCTTCTGAATCCACTTTCTGCATTCTCAAATTTACTAGTGTTTTAAAACCCAGTTTTGATTCCTGTTGTTTGATTCCTATCATTCAGACTTGCCATGTATTCTGTATAAACAAATATGAAGGCAATATGCATTGTTGTCTTATTCCTTTCCCCGTTCTGAACTATTTTACTTCTCCAAACTTAGTTCTTAAAGCAGTTTCTTGCTCATTGTAAAAATTCTTCTAAATACAGTAATCAGGGATTATGGCTTACACTACCCTTAATAGATTCCACGTTCTTGCATGATGTAAGTATTAACGGCATAGCCGTGGTCAATAAAAGCAAAGGTAAATTCCTTGCAATGTTTTCCTCTTTCCATTATCTATTTTATCTTAACAATTTTGTATCATGTCCCTCTGTTTTATCTGAATCCTGATTGTTTGGATTTTATTCTCTTCATGCGTTGCTAAGTGCTTTGTAAAACATTCTTATAATATGTACAGGTTTTCCTATACTTTGGCAGCCCCGAGAGTAAGTTCTTGATATAGAGGTTACTGCCTCGTATGTTCACCTTGATACATTTCAGATTACAGTTAGTCTCCCTTATTGTACATTGCAATCTGGAATAAAATCAAACCCTTTCTAAGTGATCAACATAAAAACCAAGTGGTCAATTGTCAAAAGGTCAGGGATAAAAAATCCTTGATATTTCACACAGTGAAGTATCAGTAACTCTTGGTCATTTGGTACAAAACAGCTAGAAATCTACCAATAGATCTTTATATACATGGTGTATAAATCTATGTGGATACTGAAAAATCAGAATATACTTGGCATAAAACAAGTACCAATAAAAGTACAGTAGCCTTAAAAAAAACCCTGCCTGGGGAGAATCTAAACCTATCATCTGGCAAAAAGCCAACAGTCAATTTAGTCTCTAGGACAGGAAAACTAGATTCTAAGTGCAATTTCTATTTCTGGTATTCTTCCTTTAGTGGTTTGAAACTGAGAATTCTGTAAAGTTCTCCCTCTCTAAAAAAAACCTGTGGGTCTTTATGACAGGCAATCTAATATAAAGTTCAAATATGAAAAGACTAAAAGAACATGAAGACTTCCACAAGAACCGAAGAGTTCACTGTTGGAAATGTATCCTATGTCCCTATTACTCATTTCCTCCCACTTAAGACTGTATGACTGTAACTTTGTTGCCAGTAACCTTCCGATTTATATTGATTGTTTCCTAGTATGATTTGATTGTTTATTTGTACCCTATGACTACCATTAAGTGTTGTACCTTACGATTCGTGATGAATGTATCTTTTCTTTTATGTACATTGAGAGCATTTGCACCAAAGACAAATTCCTTGTGTGTCCAATCACGCTTGGCCAAGAAAGAATTCTATTATCTATTATCTATTTTCCTTTTAGAAATCTGATTTTACTTCATCCCAATATTTGGTAAATTACAAATAGAAACACATTGTTGGTTGACATAAGCTATTCGTTTGTCTTCTTGTTTCTCTAAAGCTCTCTGAGAAAATTGCACAACTGCCTAAACTATTACAGATTTCTAAATATACAGTATATACATCAAAACAGAAAAAAACAGAAAAACAATACAGTGCAATTAATAAACAGTAGCATAGGATAGATACAGTATGTATCATTCTAGCATAAATACGGTATTTCAATTTAAAAATTAACCTCAAAACAGAAATAGAAATCCCAGAAGAAGGAGAGGAATGTCTCCTGCTAAATGCTAAATGCCCACTCTCTACGGGCAACTTTATGGGCAAAGATGCATTTTCCCCTGTAGGAGCCTACAACCTTCACTTCACTTCAAAGGATGAATATCCCAAAGGATGACTGAAAAGCTGACCCAAGGAAAGGGATCATCTTTGAAATCAGATTGTTGGTCTTTAAAAATTACTACTAAAATGCTGAATTAAGTACTGGCTTTGATTTGTACATGTCAAGCAAGGTATCTTTGCTTAGTCTTCTTTAGGGATGCCCAGAACCGAGACTGTCCTTTCTGTATGTAAATTAAATACTCCTTCACTGAACAATGCCCCATCAGAGGCATATAACAATAAAGCAATCATGCTGTGCTATTCAAGGATTTCCATGACAGTGGGACAGATATGGCCAGATCACATGTTTTCTTGTTCCTGCTACACTAAATCTTAGGTTATATTACATCATAGTTTAAATTTTAATGTGAAACGTGATCAGTGAAGAACTCTAGGATATAAAAGAGCTTCATGTATACTTAGGTAACTCCCAGAATTTTCTGGAGTTCTCATCCTACCATATCTGGATGGTACCAAGTAGCCAATGCTTGATGCAGAAAATGTTGCTATATTTTGCAGCAAATTAATATATGTAGCCCTCATTAATATACGCAACCATCAACCATTAAGAAGCATCATGTTTGTGCCATAGTTCATTTTATTAATTATATTTGTCTGCCCTTCTACCGAATTGTGATATTGTCCTACAACTTATTTGACAAGATGAATCATTAGTTAAAAGGCCTGGGAGTCTGCAGATATAAGAGGCATAGCAACAACTATAACCCAACCATAAATGCCTTTTGCATGAGCAACGCTACATTAAGAAAAGCAATTCTTTTGTCAACCTCATTAACTACGGCAGAAACAATATGAAAAAGATGACCCACCTCTATGATTATAGATCAAATTGCTCCTCTTACACTGCTGCTATTTAGCCACCTAGAAGAATCTTCTTAACAGTAGAGAGCTTATTTAATGTAACATTATAGCCTTGAAATTCTTTCTCAATGGAAAGAAAAAACCCCACATTTCTGTACTGCAAAGTGGAGGGATGGGAAAGTTCCTGTATAAATAGAAGCTCGAGTTCAGTAACGTTACAAAAGCTTTATGTAACAGTGGACAAAGGAAACATCAGTGTCAAAATCTTCATTATTCAGCCCTCCTATGGTGCTTGAGGGACACAGCTTGATCGGTCACCAAACTGAAACGTTTCATTGTGTGTGTGTGTTTAACAAGAAACAATTCATTAATTTTGAAATTTCTCTACTGACTTTCTTTTACCGAAAGAGTCAAAGCAGATTATAATTTGGTCGAAGAAAATAGTATTTCCCAAGATAATGGAATCTGAAAGCTTGCACTTACGGCTTTATTTCTTTTAAGAATCATAGAAGACGTGCTATTAAAATGTACTCTTTCTTTTCCTGATCTTCCTATACTATTTCTCTCTTGTGACCTGCATTTTGAAGGGTTAGAGTAGAGATATTGCGTAAAATCATTGAAATCAGCCTTCCTAAGCAGAAGCTCACTATATGTGTAGGGACTACAATTCCCCAAATACCCTAGCAACAGAATCATAGGCAATGGTGTTTGGAGATTTTAGAACATTTCCAGTTTGGGAAGGCTGGTCTAAACTACAGTATATTGTATATATCAAGCATCTTATACATCTACAAGGAACATCTTGGTATTTTTGATTTTTGAACTGATTAGGGACATAGATTTGAAAAGCTTACTTATTTATTCACTTGTTAATTTGTAAACTGCTTAATTCAGATTAATTCCAGAAAACGCACACAATAAAAAGAATATTAATAAATATAGGATTATAAAATGCAGATTTTAAAAAAAGAATGAGCCAGTTGATGAATCTGGCCAAGAGCAGCATATTTGCACCCTATAAGGGACTCCAAGCATCCTACCTTAAAGCCTGGAGGAAGTGACAAATCTTTAAGGCCCTCTAGAAGAGGGTGGGGGGCACGTAGATCGTAGGGGAAATTTCATTCCAGAGGGCAGGGATCATGGCAGAGAAAGCAGGCTCCCAATAGATGGCACTGCTTGATTGAAGGAACGGAGAACACACCAATGCTGTCATATTGAACTGGTCCAGCTGATAATATAGGAGATAATCAGTTCCTCAAGTAAGCACTTGAATGGCACCCAGAAGTAAACTGGTAACCAGTGTAGCTCTTGAAGCAGGAATGTCATATGGGCATGCTTAGACAGGCCCATCACTGCTCATAGCACTGCATTGTTGAGCAATTGAAGCTTCTGGATAAAGTGGTCTTCAAGGAAGCCACATATACTGTAGAGTGCCCTCACATGGCAATTTCATGTAGGTGTTGAATAAAAGTGCAGAGAAGCTCAAATCCACCAAGATGTGGCTGAAGGAGTAATCTCTCACTTCTAACCAACATCAAATGAAAATGGACCCCTAAGAAAGGAAGAGAATCACCAATACTTTCTCTTGACTGAACTAACACAACTCAGTTGACTTAGTCTGCCACTTCCAGATTGAATATTTATTATGTTAGCCCCAACTCTCTCCCAAAACAAAGGTCTCACAGCCACAAAGGAGACAAGGATGTTTGTTACTTCACAAAATTGGCAGTTGTAGACCTTACACAACTGGAGGATGCTACGCAAGAAAAGGCTGCCCTAGAACCTAGGAGCCTATCTACTTCCCTTTGAATTTCTATTGATGATTATCAGACACAGACCTGAAATGGTCCCAATATTTTATACTTGCTTTAAAGGTTAACTATATTGAGACTACAATTCCCCCACAATTACATACCCAAATTCATCTGCTACATCAAAGGTGACCCATCCTACCAAACATTTTGGAAACCACCGTGCTTTAATATTCATAATTCTCCCAGTCAGACGACTTGTTTCATGGCATGCACATTTAAAAATAATTCTAAAGGCTTGCGATGATTACAAAGCATCTTGCATGTTCTCTCCCACTGTCACATTATTTAAGAGCACAACAAACATGGTTGTTATGAAAGCAGCCCCCAACCCCCACAGCAGCCTCAGGAGAAAATCTTGGGATAACTTTTATGTTTTTCCTGTTAACCCCAGTTCAGCAGTTCGATTCGATTCTGATGAAAGCAAACAACGTTTTCCTTTCTGCCTCATGAAGTTGTATACCTCATTAGTGGGCCTTTGCTAATTGCTTTTGATTTAATACCAATGTACCACAGTCGGGTGTGAGCACCAATACAAATGTAACCCTACACATTAAGCCTGATCGTTGGCTGTTTCTGCTTGGTAATGAAGTTGGTTAGATCAAGTTCCCAGAAACTCTATGCAACCATCTCAGTTCTGGAACAAACAGAGACATGGATCTGTTCAAATATAGCATGCACAAATGCTGCTCTGGATGATTACTGGGTACCCAAACTTTTGCAAATAAAGTTTATCTGAAAAGCTGCACTAGCTAAAGCATAATGTTCCTATTTAAAAAACAGCATGAAGAAATGGCTATGTTCTTCAATCCATTGATTTTTATATGAGGTTCAATTACCCATATCCTGGGAGCTTATTCACCAGGCAACTTAAAAGCAATAACAACAATAATAACAACAACCCCATCAAAGAATCAACTTAAAAAATTACTACCATTTGTACACCTTGCTGATATTTTCTCGGAATTTAAATTAAGTGCAACATCACGCTAGCTGATTCTTCAAAAAGCTTCTGAGGCAGGGGTGTAATCATGTTACCATATGGAGAAACAACTTGTCGGACTTTTTGAACAGCAAGGCTAACAGTTGAAGATGAAAATGATAAACATTTTAAGAAATGTTTCTAATAAACTACCCGGGTTCATGGTATCATAACGAGGTGTGATCAATTGACTGGAATCAGTATTTTTTTAATTGCTTCTTTCTTTTCTAGAATCAATGCAAAGTTGCTGTTTATTAATACTGAAGGGACAGTTTTTTCAGGTTTGAAAAATAATGGAAGATTTTTTTTAGTTCCTTAACTGTGTTCATTTCATTCCATCTGCCTAAATAACTTCTCATCATTATTAGACCTGTTTAACCAAATATTTTACTCCTAACTGGGAAGTCAAAATGAATGTTTTCAGTGGACAAATCTATATGATATTTTCTAAAATAAAAAATGGTAAATTCATGCCCTGGAAATTCTACAATGTAAAAATAAGCATGGGGGTGGGGGAGTGGGGAAAAGGAGAGTGGAAAGGATATAAACCATGCATCATGAAGACATGATCGTGTAATAAACCGTGGTGATAGAAACATAATCAAGTCTTGTGTTGTTATGTTTTGACACAAACCTCAGTCTTGCTTGCTTATGATACATGCGTGCCCCACTTGTCCCGTCCTCCCTTCCCAGAATCTTTTGGCATTAAAATTAGTTAAATAGAAACTTACCTAAACTAATTTTTTAAAAAATTCCCAGTTTAGAAAAATGTTGGAACATTGAGATAATAATGATGAACTGCCTTTCTATTTCCACAAATACTTAGAAAGGTAATTATTCAGGTTTTATGCTGACTTCCTTGATGCAGAGCTTACCGGCTTTGCAGAGGGATTCAAAGGAAGCCATCACCAATTGCACTTTGTGAATGAGCTGGGGTATATTTTCCAATAGAATATATGCTTCTTCATTCTTAGGAGTATATAAAATAAAATCATCATTTAATTTATAAGGATCAAGATTGTAGGGGGCATATATAAACTGCTTAGAGAGGGCTATAAAGCACTGTGAAGCGTTATATACAGTAAGTCTAAGTGCTATTGCTATTGCTATGTATTGACTATATATTGCCTATATTATAAATATTGCTAGACTATTACCTCTTGGAATTAATTTATTCAAGCCCTATTCACTTAGTTTACTATGAAAATATTGGCAAATACACCAGAAATTGTACTAGGGTAGTCCAAAAATATGGTTCAGAAAAGTAGAACATCGTTTTTTTTCCCAATATGATTTCCTTCTCTTGAAATTGAGATTGTTTGAGGAAGTTTGCCGACAAATTATTACCAAATCAACTCACAGCACAAAGAATTCTCTGCAACTGCCCAGTTCTCTCCAACATGCTCCCTGCCAAGGTGAAGATCCTCGGCATTTTATGGGGATTCTAAAATAGTCTTTAAAGCACAGAATCTTAATTGCTAAATATTGCAGCATAAGTGTCCGGTGCAAGGAACCAAACCCACACTGTGAATTGACCAAATTATTTATTTATTGTTGCAATGCCTATTTACAAGAGTCTCGTCAGACTTACTACATTTTCTTGGGAATAGTGAGATAAGGCTTCAGGGATTCTCGGGCAGGTAAAGTCTGTGCCACTTTTTGCTGTATGAGGACTCTAAGCTCATCCCCCTCTTCACACCTACCTACCTACCTACCTACCCTAGCTCTCATTTTTTAAAAAAATGTTTTTATAATAAAACGGTAAGAGAGATTATAGTGGTACCGTGTTTCCATGAAAATAAGACAGGGTCTTCTTTTCTTTTGACCCCTGAAATAAGCACTTGGCCTTATTTTTGGGGAGGTCTTTTTTTTTTTTGAGGTGCAGGAGGTGGTGAGCGTAGCCACCTCATGGCTGCTGCTGTGTTGCAATATTTTTGAGGAAGGCTTATTTTTGGGGTGGGCTTATTTTTGGGTATAGCTTATTTTAACGCATGCGCTCAAAAGCCCGATTGGGCTTATTATCCGGGGAGGTGTTATTTTCGGGAAAAGAGAGTATTAAACCACCACATAAATAAATAAATAGTGTCGAGAGATGTAACTATATTAATCTGCTGCAGCAAAATAAAATAAACACTCTAGCACAAAGAGTCAAACTTTTCCCTTTAATATTAGAATAAGCATAAAAATAACAAAAAAAAGGTAACCGCATTGAGATCTTAAACCAAGCAGGATTTTTAAAAATAATATAGAATGAGCAATGGCACCGTCTTCTCAGTCTGCACACTTGTCAGGTTGAACATGAAATGGTAAAAGGATCTCTTCCTTTTAAAATTATACGCTTCCTTGACCTTGGGAAGACATTTTTAAACCATCAGAATCCCTCACAAAGATTTCAGTTCATAGTCAAGTGTGGAAATGAATCTTGGACCACTTTCTACTAACACTACCAAGTTCAGGAGAAAAAAAACAACAAACTCTCTTTCTTTATACGTGTTTACAGATAATATTAAGGCTTTACACTTGAGTCACACATTTGATTCAGTAAAACTTGGCAGCATAATAGTGACGGTTCACTAAACTGTTGCAAAATCCAGCTATCAGCAGCAGGAAGAGAATTAGGTCGATGCATATAAAATGGAGTTCTGAAATCCAAACTGTAAATTATCAAAACATCTGTTTAGCAAAAGAGAAGGAAAGGGCTCAAGCTGTTTTTCCCGAAAATGCTGCTGCTGCTGTTAAAGGTCTTTGGGGACTCTGAAAAAAAGGTAACAACATGTGCAAAAGCAGCCACAAGACTTGAGTTGTCTTGCAAAACAGATGATTTAAGACTACAAAGAGTACCGATAGAAAAGAACATTTGTACTCAGGATTGAGCTGTAAGGTCCTTGGTGCTCTCTGAGCTTGGCAGTTTTCTTTTGGATGTTTCATTACCAAACAAGATAACATCATCAGGACCCCACTACTGAGAGTCTATTGCTACAGTGAAAATACCTTGTCCATTGTTGAATTCTGTAGAGATTCTCAGTTATCCAGGTCATGATTGTCCCAAAGGTGATTTTTCAGGAGGCAACTGAAAGTCCAGTTGCCTCCTGAAACAGCACCTTTAGGACTTGTCCAATGTATTTCTACTTTTTCTTGTGGTGATGGTGGTAATGAAATCCTAATTAAGCAGATGTTTTCTGTTCTCCCATTTCTTATTCTGACCAAATAGTTCATTTATGTGCAGCAAAGTATTTCTCTTGGACCGAGAACTCCCAGGTTAGAGTCTCCCAGGTTCAACCATGGAAACTCACTGTTTGATTTCTAACAGTTCACTCTTTCTTGACTCCAGGAATTTTGGGCATAAAAATGTAGGGAGATTTTCGTGCAAATCACTTTAAACTCATCAGGAACAGGCAGGATACAAATCTAAGAAACAAACAAATATTATTTGTCTAATGCCACTGTAATTTTGATATACTTCAGTGTCAAACTATATCAGGTATATGGGACTGATAATCTGACTGCTATATTTTGCCACATTCACTTTCTTCAAACTACAGCTTTTCAGCCTCATCTACTGCAGATTACTGTAACCTGCCAGAAACCAGTAATCCTATCATGTAAGGATCTTTTCTTGAACAGTATAGTGTTAAAAGTTGTGAATAGCTACTTTTATGCCTCTACATGCACAGCAAATAGGTGAACCTTTTGAATGGAGATTTAGGTAGCTTTATTTGGCTCAGTGAACTCTCCCTCTTATGCATTTATTAAGGCTTTAATTACACCTCCATTCTTCAGATATGGACTGAAAACCTGTAAAACATTTATTATAAGCATGGTCAATATAATCACTTGAAATTTGGTTTCTAAAAGGGACTAAGTGTCTATAAATATTATAAGTTTAGCAGATGCATAAAAAGAAGGAAGTCAAAATCCCAGTCATTCTTTTTTTATTTTCTTCATTTTTTTTTATTTTTTCCTGATATTTTAAACCTTAAATTTGCTTCATTTATCTAGTTTTTACTTTTATTTTACACACACTCACATACACTATAATGGACATTTAATATTGTCACCAACAATATCAAAACCTTTAATGTAAAGAAATACTATGATGCAATTTGCAGCTCTTTTTTCACTAATACTCAACTTTAGATGGAAAAAGTCAAATAATTTAATGCTTGTAACATTGATATCCTAAATTGTAATTAGTTGAATGCTTTTTCTCTTTTTTATTTTCAACACTCCAAGTTATCTAAATAATAGGATGTTAATAGTATTTAATTGGGCCTTTATGGAAAAAAATAAAGCACTCCTAGATAAACCAGATGATCTTACAACTGACACACAGGACACGGGAGGGGCCGGAGCTCTGCTGGCGGGGGGAGATGGGGCAATACCGAGAAAACTCAGATCACAAAAATGAATAAGAAAATCTGCTTGACATAAATTGATCGAAATTATTAATTGAGCTTATATGCTGACTATATATTACTATTTAGTAATGAATTTTGTGTAAATGTATACTATGAGTATGGAGGGAGGGGGCACCTACCGCACATCGCAACTGCCAAAATTTGTAACCTTTCCACTACCTTTTTCCTTGTTATTTTTTAAAAAACCAATAAAACTTTGTTTTAAAAAAATAGTATTTAATTGCTATTGTACAAACATCTCTGCATTGAAACAATATAATGTTATCAACATTCACATTTCACAAATATATAGTATAAAGACAAAATATTATGGAAAGTTTGTGTGTGTGTGTGTGCGTGCGCGCGTGCGCGTATTAGAGAGAGTGGGGAGGGAGAGAGAGTGGGGGGGATTTTAATACATCCAGCTCAAAATGCTTCTGTTATTATGTTGTTACAATGAATAACAGAGTAACCTGAATAAATAAATTTATTTTCAGTTCTGAAAATACATAAGCCAGGCAAATTCAACAATAAAAAACTTATCTGACAAATAGCACTGTTCAGGGCTCAATGTTTATTCATTTGTTAAAAGTGAACTTACTGAAATGCAATGAATATACTAACAAAAGTATTATTTGGAAAGTTTCATAGCGCAGAAATGCAGCCACAAATACGAATAGTAAGAGGAGTAATAGTAGTAACCTTTATTACGGTCATTGGCCAAGTCAAAACCAAAAAGAAAACAAATTCTGAGGCAGCAAATGAAAATCAAAGTCAAACTGTTCAAACTTAATAATGATAAAACTGATATTTTCAAAGTATGGTGTATTTTACAAATGGCAAAACAAAACGTACTCGCTTTTTGAGACAATAGAATCACACTGACCAAAGAGTAGCGACTGTAAATAAAATAGATTTGCGTAACCTAGAAATCTGACTAAATGAGTAATAATCAGCTTTATAATAAAAGCAAGTAACAAAATGTACTTTAATTTTTATTTGAATGAGGTGCCTTATAATTTCCTTTAAAAACAGCAGTTGGAAAGGCATGAAATATTCTAAATTTGAGGATCTTTATTTATTAAAACATATTGTTTAGGTGAGCAGCTGCCCAAAAACAGCCAGGTCTGATGGTGCTAAAATATAAATAATATTTCTTTTCCCCCCCAAACATCTTTGTTATGGGTCAAGACAGTATAGAGACCATTCCATCCCACAACCATAATTTCATTATGATATCACCCTTGTATGTTTGTTCAAAACTACCTAGTAAATTTTCTTTTTTGTTTTTAGTGTAAAATACAAAAAAATAAAAAACAAATAGTAGGAAAAATAGGAGAGGGAAAGGGGAAGGGAAAAGTGCAGAAAATAAGGGAAAAAGAAAGAAAATGCATTGATTTCCGACTCCCTTTGGTGCAATAAAATAAAACAGCAACATCTAACCTCAACTTTTTATTTTTACGTGGTAGTATGAACTAGTCATTTCTATATCAACACATCTATCTAATCAGTAAACCCAAAATCAAATTTTCATTTCCCCCCCACCTCAAGCACAAAGTCCAGAAGTGGTTTTCAAGTAGAAACAAAAGTACTTATATTTTTCTCCTTTTATCAAAGCAGTCAATTTAGCTGTCTCTGCTAACTCCATCAACTTTTGCAACCATTCTTCCATTGTGGGGATCGAAGTGTCCTTGTGCATAAAGTAACCTTGCTGCTGAATGTAGTGAATTTCCAAGTTGAGTGACGACTTCATCCGAGGATGATATTGAATATCGTGAACAAATATAGACAGTTCTCTGTGCTGTAAAAGGTATCCTTACTATTCTCAACTTTAAGACAGGTAGACTTCATCTGCCAGAGTTTCCCAGACACTGCAGTGGCAATCATTTAAAACATTCAATTGCATGGTGTATAAATGATCAACAGCTTCATTCCATGTCATAGAGTTTGAAAAACTGAGTACTAGCCAAAGTTACACTACTGGAGACTGTATTCAAATCACTACACCTATAATACTATACACACAATGGAATAAGTTCCACTGAACTCAGGAATGCAGAAAAACCTAATGTAAGCATTAAGTTGATGTTAAGTATAAAGGTAGTCATCTTTGAAATCAGTGAACTTTTCTTCTTTTTGAAACTGATAGTTATCGTGCATTTTCTTTTTGTGTGTGTTTCAAACTATCTTTTTGTCTTGAAGTTTTTTGGCAGCATTTTCAGCAGTGATATACGATGGCGTCTTCTTAATTGTATAAAGTTTGCATATAATTCCAAATCACAGAATTATGCACTGCAATATAAAAGGTCTTCTCCATTCTCTCTAGGAATGGAAGGAAATTGGCTATGTTATACATTGTCTCCAATGATCTCCTGATCAGTTCCTGTTCACATTTTAAAATACTCCACAGAATGATTTATGCACCTATGTTCCTTGTACCTATGCAGAGTTTGTATGCTCGGTAGCTTTTGATAAAGACCAACCTGCACTTAGTTGAGCACTGTTCTGCCATACTTAAGCATCTCCAAATCAGTACCAGTTTGCTTGGCAGGAGATATTTTATAAAAGGTAAGCTCTGCCAATGCCAAAAATTAAATTTTTCCCACCTTTCTTTAATTTCTGAACAACACTTCTACTATCTGTGTTCAGTAAAGGAATGCAAGATGCTGATCACAGTAAATGCAACTATGATCCAAGATGCTAAATACAAACTCAGGAAATCCGATTTCAACTCTGTAATCCATAAACCTAAGTGTAATTGCCTTGTTGATCAGCAGCAAGCAAGCAAGGATAGATCATACATATAGACCTGAGAATAACTTTCATAAGATAAGCAGCCTAGAACGAAAGAAGGTGGAGCTAAGATAAAACTTAGATCAGATCTAGACTTTAAGTCAAATATTATTAGGAACAGGTTAGATTACTTAAATGCAGGTAACATCTAAATTTTATAGGGAAGACTGATTCTGCTCTGATCTTCTGTTTCTACATAGGAGTAAAGGCTTTCTTCAGATATTACTGGCCAAGATGCTCCCAGTTTCTAGGTGGTCAGAAATAGGAACAGTTAATGCTGTAACATCCATCCTGAATGAATGCATGACAGAAAGAGGGAGAGGGGTTGTCACAAAACAGCAAAAGCAGAAGACAACAGGCACTGTTATGTAACATTTTACTTTGGAGACTATGAGCTGATACTTGATACAGTAGCTGCAAGTGATGTGATTTTAAGGCTTCAATCTACGTGTACCTCAAAGGTTTGGAATTGTGTGTTCAACAGTGAGTTTTTAATGTGTTCTTTTTATGGAAAACTTCTGATAGACATAGAATGTTTCTTCTTCATTCTTCTATACTGTTTACACAAACTGCCACATCATCTCTGCATTTCAAAAGGATAAAAGACAGGACTGCACATTTTTGTTTGCAGCTGCCTCTAAAAAAAACTTAAATTGGAACTCTTTAGCAGAAAAACTTTGGTTGTCCTTAGTTCCTGAAGTTTAAAATATTTAACCAGTAGCAGTTGGCAGGAAGAATCTTCTGAGTCTTAGTAGATTCAAGATTTAGACCATGGCTGGCTGGGGAAATCTGGGAGTTGAAGTTAAAGTTTCCAAGGTTGGATTCTTGGATCTTGATTTGGATCCTTGGACAACACTAGCTAATGCTTTCACTATATAGTCAGTTCTAACTAGGCTTCTAACTGCTCCAGAGAAGGACTGGGCACAAATGTTTTTCAAACTTCTTCACCAAAATTGTGGGCAAAAGAATTATTTGAATGATTTGTCTGAATTTTTCAAGACAAAGAAGAAATTAAGCAACAATAAAAATAGCATGGCAATTGGAAATGCCCAGCAGCGGGAGGTTCCTTATATGTCTACAGACTTCGAGATGATCACAGGCCATTTATTTTGTGATCACTTCTTAAAGATAGAAAACCGACACCGGACCCAGAACAACACAGGACGCCACCACCAATCACCCTCACCAGACTCAAACCCAAACCCAAACCCATCCCATAGACGAAATGCAACCATCACCCAGAAGCCAAACCACGGTGACATCACCAACTGCAGCACCCTCCTCCGACCCCCACACAAAGCAAACTGACACACGCCATGAACACATGGTCAGACCGCAAACTCGGAGCCAAACCAAAGCCCGGGATGTTACATCACAGCCATCTGCTCAGGACATTACATCACAGAACTCATAGGTTACAACGCAAAGGCTCAGGATGTTATAATGCAGCCAACTTCACTACACTAGAGCTCAGGATGTCATCACACACCCCATTACCCAGGTCGTTACAACACAAAAGACTAATGGGCACACAGCTAGTACCTCAGCCACACAGGATGTTACGAAACTGCTGACTAATCTGCATACATCAACTGCATCAACTTATCAAGATGTAACAACACAGCCAACTAACCCGCTTACAGCAACAAATCCAGCACTCCACACACCTCCACCAATATTTATAGAAAGACGGCAGCTCCAATCACACTTTGCTCGCACAAGCACGAAGCCGAAGGCACCAGCCTGAAGATGGCGAGTGGGACATCATCGAAATGTCACCAAGATACTCTCAATCTTACACGGGAAAGGCGAATATGCCAATACCTGCATACCTGTACCCGTGAAAATCTACGAAAACAAATATATATGTATGTATGTATGTATCTATGTATCCACTGGTGGGATTCAAAATTTTACTACCGGTTCTGTGGGTATGGCTTGGTGGGCGTGGCAGGGAAAGGATATTGTAAAATCTCCATTCCCTCCCCACTCCAGGGGAAGGTTATTGAAAAATCCCCATTCCCTCCTAACTGGGGATTCGGGAGGCAGAGAATAGATGGGTGGGGGAGAGTCAGAGGTGGTATTCACCGGTTCTCTGATCTACTCAAAATTTCCACTACTAATTCTCCAGAACTGGTCAGAACTTGCTGAATACCACCTCTGTATGTATTGCATTCTATCCAAGAGAATCAGTTTTCTTTAGCTTTGAAAGAACTTAAGAACCATAACATTCTAAACCGAAAGGGATATTTATGCCAACAAGTCCAATGGGCTGCTTTGTTCAAGAATCCATATTATTATTTATACAAGAGGAACTCCCAACCTTTCTGAGTGATTGATTTCTAAATCACAGAATTATGCACTGCAAAAATCTTTCACAGCACTTGCTTTTTATTCTTTTTAATTGGTAAATTGAGGTTTTCAACAGAAGTCGCCTGCAGAAAAGGCATATGTTTTCCCATAGATCATTAAATGCTTCTCTAGAAAAATATAATTAATCTATGGAATAGTTTTATAGGAGACTCTTCAGACAATGCTGAATCAATAATTTACCCTTCCTCATCATCATTCCTTCACTTTGTGAGCACTGACATCAGAAGTCTGTTGAGAAGGAAACATATATTTATATTTGTAGGTCCACAAATTTTCATGCTTCTATATGAGCCTTCTTCTTTCTATTGGATTTTGAGTTAACAGTTGCAGAATAAAACTATTTATTACTTCCATAACATATAGGTGCATTTCCTTCCTTCCTTCCTTCCTTCCTTCCTTCCTTCCTTCCTTCCTTCCTTCCTTCCTTCCTATCCATCCATCATCTATCTATCTATCATCTATCTATCTATCTATCTATCTATCTATCTATCTATCTATCTATCTATCATCTATCTATCATAGAAGATCCCTTCTAGCCCCATGACTCACTCTCTCCCTCTCCCCATACATACATACATACATTCTATGATATATTTACTTCTGTATAAGTGCACATAACCTAATCCTTAATGATACTAGTTTGAAATGAATGGGCAGAGTTAAAGTTAATCCTTCTTTCTTTAATTCACAAACAGGATCCCCCCCTTTTTTTTCCAAGCAGAAAAGGAGCCTTGAATGAACTATTAGAGAGCCTG
This sequence comes from Natrix helvetica, assembly GCF_964273705.1. Taxonomy (NCBI): domain Eukaryota; kingdom Metazoa; phylum Chordata; class Lepidosauria; order Squamata; family Natricidae; genus Natrix; species Natrix helvetica. The sequence continues at coordinate 71,796,716 of NC_138552.1, forward strand.
TTTTTCTTCTTTCTTGGATTCTTGTGACATGAGAATGGGAATTTTTGGATCAAACTTACTGAAGAAAGAAAACAATCATAAATCCATTCCTATTTGGATTGTGACTCTGCACACTAACTTAACACCAAACAACAGGAAGAGATAGTCTCAACTTTATATAATGTATAACTTGATCCTTGGATTGGAATTTGATAGTAACGGAGATGTGTTACTGAAAACAATGGAGCTTATATCTGAATAGGCTTTAACTGCAAGTAGGAACACTGAAAAGATTTCCCTGAGTCAAACAGCTTGCTTTTTATAGCAATCTGGAACCCTGCCACAAAAATAAAAAAAAGTCAGAGATTTGTCTTCCCTAAGTTTGTAATTACAGAATATAATTAAACAAAACATACAAAGTAAACTGTATTTTATTGAGAGGTTTTCAAAAAAACAAAATAGATTTTTTAAAGCTGTACACTTAGTGTTATTTGCTTGCCTTGAGATTAGTGATTTCCTCAGTTCTTGGATCCCTGCCCTATCATAGTCTAATAAAAGAACCTAAATGTCGGACAAAGGCTGCTACTGTAGTTTAAAGAAAAAGATTTAGAGTCATATGCTATGCAGAAAGCTGAACAACCTTCCTGAATGAAGTAGAATACATTACATGTGTGACAGACTGATGCAGAATTGTAGGCATATTTGAATGTAAACCTATTGATCCTGCTTTAGCTGTCAAGAAAGCAAGGAGAGATGAGAGAAGCAGCTGAGAAGACAGGGTACCACTTGCTTTAATTAGTGGCGTATGATATGCAGTATTCACAGGTTTTAGCACGTGCCAGTTTGCATTTTCTTCTTTGCTTTTAGAAATGCAATGGTACAGACAATATGAGAATGGCAGGAAGTCACAATTTCCATTTTAAACATCCTAGGACTATTAGTTATGCTGCTTTATTGTAGGGAAAGAAAGAAGAACAGAAAATAACTATTTCAGGGAAATGCTGAGTGAGGGCTTCCAAATAAATCTGGATTATTGCTTTCTTCTTGTCTTCCTTTACCTTCATTGTATTAACACATTCTTTGACAAAATCGGCTTGTATCAAAATAACAATAAATGAGTAATGAAAAAGGACACCAGTCTTTCACTCTTAAAAAGAAGAAGTAAACAGTAGGTTTCTTCAGAAACTCAATCTGGCACTTTAGGATCTTCTCAGGTTTACCTCATGATCTACTGGAGATTGCTGTCTTTAATTAATTATGCCAGAAGGAAAAATAGCAAGCAATGGTAGAAGTTAACAAAGTAAAATTTTGGCTGCAAGCATATATAGACAGGCAGCAGGGATTAGCAGGCAAAGTAACACTGCTTTTAAGGATATATTTCTGATCCAGCAAATTTCAAATCCGATATTCTATTTTAAATCAGATTGACAGAGTAGAGCCAGGAGCAGATGGCATTGTATAGTACTTACATTAGAAGCAGTACGATGAAGTCAACATTTACAATCCTAGTATGGCAGGTTTGAATCCTTTTAGGAAGTATCACAAAAGAAATAAACTTGTCAAATAATTGTTGCTGCTGTTACATTTTCTAAAAGTATTAGACATCTCTTATCTACCTCTTAAAACTTTGACTACAGTATGTGCTTGTTTCTTTGTTTGTTTTGTGTGTAAGAACAGACACTATATGAAATTAATTCTGCTTAATGAAATAATATGCCTATCACATTTAACCAAACCTAAAGGATCACTATTTGGCAACAAATATGGTAGTTGGTTGTTTTTACATTTCTTTGCTACCAACTATTAGTCATCCAAAGTTTTGCAACCCAAATATGCTAGTGGAAGAAAAGAAGGAAGGAAAGAAGGAAGGAAGGAAAAAAGGAAGGAAGGAAGGAAGGAAGGAAGGAAGGAAGGAAGGGAGGGAGGGAGGGAGGAAGGAAAGAGGCTGCCATAGTTGAGGGAGAAACTCAATACAAACATAATGCAATCAGGTGGACACACAATTCAACCTTAATCAAAGCTTGGAGGAAAGATGATTTAAAGGACAGTCAAGGCAAGTACCCTGATAAAGTCCTAGAAATAATGAAATTTATTCCTTCAGGATTCTGAGATTCTCAAGCTTAAATTCCAAACTATTCATAAAACTTACTTTCAGCACAAGTATAGCCATTTACTTATTTATGAGGTACATCTCATCTCAGTTAGAAGGGTCTCTCAGCAGTTAAAAAATGGTAAACAAAACAATAATGCATTACAATAACAGTCATAAATTATAAATTTCAAGAATATACTATATATTAAGAAAAATAGGCCCTGATAGATCCACAACTGATCTCCTCATGTGTCAATTACTGCCAGATGAAATAAACAATACTGACCTTAAGAGTCATCATAGTATAAGTTTCCTAAAATCTCACTATACAGGATTGTGAGACAAAATGGGGAGATCTTGTCTTTGTATAGTACAGAACCTTTCATTCCATGGGAAGAAAGGTATGCCTAGTAGAAATAGACATTTTTCTTCAGATGTATGTTTTTATCTGCATACACAACTATCAAATGAAACCAATAAATTAGGTAAGTGATAGTATTGCCCTATACTTGGGAAAATATCATTGAGTTTAATGAGCAAGTATAGGACTGTTGCAACCTCAAGCCTGCATTCAGGAGTACCTGAAGATGGCAGATACAATTGTGTCATTAAAGCCCCAATCCTTGATGACTATGTGATAATACCTATTAAAAGAAGTGAAGGTTTCATTGTGTGATTGTGCCCCGCAGCTTAACTCTTTTTAAGCTGTCTGTATTACTTGATAAAACTGATACATGCTTTCAAAATGAATTAGAAGTTGTACTTAGGAAACTGCTGGAGTGCATACTCAGCATATTTTTAATGAAGCGACTTTTTTTGGGGGGGGATTCTCTGTGGCCTTAAAAGCATGGCTACTTTAATGAGCTGCGTTAAATGCCACAATGATGATGATCTTTCACATGTGCCAATTTTCAGGCTTGTGTAGAAATGAAAAAAACTTGGCAGCACTAAAGAGCATTTGTGTGATTCTTTAGAACTGAGTCATTTATTCTGAATCATTTTTGTAATATGGACAGACCTGTTATAGTGTGAAGTTTTGTGTACTTATAAGAGTAACTCAAATTTAACAGAGTTTATTTCTGGATAAGCATGTGTAGAATTGCAGTATGTGACATGAAAAGGCAAATGTACCTTGGCTCAACGCACTCTAAATCACTTCAATCCTGAGACTATAGCTAAAACGGAAAAGCTGTAAAATTGACTAGAATCATGACTTGGAATCTGGCTATTAGTTTTGAGTTGCAGAAATCCAAATATTCATTTGAAGGCAGTGAAAAGTCACAGCAAACTCTAACTCTTTGTTCTCATCTGATCAGTGGTGGTATTCGCACCAGTTTGGGCGAACCAGTAATGGTGGCGGTGCAAGGCTCCACCACCCCATGATGTCATGAGCATGCCCAGACAAGCATGCCCGCTCCCACTACCTAACCAATAGTGAAGAAAAGAGGATACCATTACTGCATCTGATGGTTATCTGGAGTTTTTCAATCCAGATTTGATAGCTTGTATATTCAATTATAGGTTCATGTGCCAGCTAAACGAAGTCAGAAGAGCTAAAATTGGTTTAATCTTCTAATTCTTAAGCTATACATGGATCCCTCTCTTACTCTTACTTAACCATGACCTCCTGGTAAAAAAATATCTTGCAGGCATGTTGGATATTTTGAATTTTGTCAGTAATTATGTGCAGGCCCATAAACTGAACTATAGATTTGCAGGATAGACAGATATTTAAAGAATGTCTATATTTTAGCAAGTTAATGAGGGCAAAATATGTCATGATATTATATGGAAACTAAATGCATCTCAAGTGTCAAATGTCTTTGTTCCTTATTTGGCAAATTTTAACAAATCATTTTTTTTAGCAGATTACTTCTGTGATACATCACAAGATCTTTTCTTAAAATTCTGGGACTGCTGTTTTTAAAGAAAACACGACTCCTGCTTACTGTGCTTTAAAGTAATGCTAAATGATTTTGAAATTCTTTTCATAGCACGATTATGAAGTAGTTCAGAGTTTTAAACTAGCTTTGTCCTTGGCTATGTCTCAGTATATAAAAGGACTCTGTCATCTATAAAGGTCTGTCTAATGGAATTTATCCATATTATGGGATGGGAGGTTTTTTAAGAGTTTGATGTATTGCAAGTATATAATAAAACCTCAGGGGGGGTTCCATGTAATCTAACAGTAACTGTTCCTTCCTAGCCTCAAAGAGTTTCCCCTCTCAAAAAAAGTTACCTTGATATCACCACAGATAAAATGTATAAAAAGCAAAGCGGTTTTATGCTTTTATTCCTTCTGAAATGGGCCTAATAGCTGACACTCATTTTCAAATGCAGCCCGACCTTGTAGTTGGTTTTGAGAAAAACAGAAATCTGTGCAAGAACCACATGGTGGATTAAAGGGGAATGTAGATTTTGTACAAGGTACAGAAAGTATGTGAAACAGATTGCTGTCTTCCTCTTCCAGTTAGGACAGGGTCCCCAACCTTTTGGGCACCAGGGACCAGTTCCATGGAAACAGGTTTAACCACAGATCACCGGGGGGGGGGGGGGGCTGGTTTTTTGGGCTGCCTACATCGCACAGAAGAGATGCTTGTTTGTGCGGGCCAGATTCTTATATGCTGCAGACCAATGCTGGTCCATGGTCTGGGAGTTGGGGACTCCTGAGCTGGGAGTTCTACCATGGCCTGTGTTACATTAGCAGAGAGAAAAATCACCCTACATGGGAGACAGGTGATTAAATGTGCATCACTTAAGCAAAAATCTGAGGGAACCAGATAACACTCTTTCAGATTAATGCCTGTGATTAAAAGGTATAGCCATTTGTGAGCTACAGCTCCTTTCAGCAGAATATTATGGAGTGATCTACAGCTCACAGAAGCTTATGTGTTTTAATAAGATATGTACAGGTGTTCCTCACTTCATAACTATTTCTTCAGTGACCGTTCAAACTTGTGACAATGCTGATGAGTGGTAGTTAAGGATTGGATCTCATAGGTCTGGCCAACACAGCATCACACAATCACATAGTTGCTATTGTGAGTTTCGTTGCTGATTTCCTCCAAGCAAACTCAACGGGGAAGGAGGTTCCAAATGGCAACCATGTTCTCCCTTAAAACAGTGTATGATTCACTTAATGATGGCAACCAGGAAATTCCAGAACTGCTATCACTAAGTGATGCAATCATGTAATATTACACTTTACAATCATTAACAATTACAATTGAAATTCTAGTCCCAATTGCCATTGTTAGCTGACAACTGTTATAAAGGTGCTGACTCCTTCAGGTTTTTAGTGATTTTAAACTAATACAGTTCTCCACCTACAATGTAGCCAAGTAACATAGTTCCCATTCCCACTCTTGCTGGAGTAAGTGCCCACCATATTTGGAGGGTCATTCTGACATTCTGTAGAAGCTAGGAGGCTGCAGAAGTCCAGCATTATAAAAAACAGATTAAAAAAACCTTAATTGTACATCAGTTACCGGTAATTTCTTCCAATGTTTTACTATTTTACATTTATGTCAAACTAGGAACCAGAAATACGTATTTGTGTCAAAGGAAAGCCACAGGCTCTTACCCTCTCTTACTTGATTTACAAATTAACTGCAACTTTTGATTCCCCAAAGATTAAATGGAATCATATAGAAATACATATGATCTGTTCTTTTTCCTTTTCTGCCTATATTTTAAAACAGTAGAAAAGCCCCATTTGCAAATGGGTGCAAATAAGGCCACTGTTATGGAAAAGGCTGCTGTTCTCATGTAAAATAAATATATGTTTCACCTTGTTCTCCAGGGCTTCAAATTGCCAAGCATGTGATGTGCTGTCACTTATGCGTGACTGGCTGGTTATAGTTGCTGATCTATATGAAGAGGTGAGAATTTCTCACTGTGCATAAGCAGAAAGATCAGTTAGATACAGCGATAGGTCTGTTCCTTGCCTGGGTTCATCTGTTGCTATATTAAGGAGACTCAGCAGCTGCCAAATCAAATTCTGTGCCTGGTTTTGTGGTTCAAAAAAGAGAAAAAAACTCCTTTAGGACACAATGGTAGAAATAATGATGTTTTAAACTTTCTACTGTGCCAAACTATTGTAAGCAATCACCACTTTCCAAGCCTCCCATAGGAATCCATTTTTCCCAAATTGCATTTTAAAACATTTTTTAAAAGAATTTAATAAGCCATAGATAACTGCATGCATTTTATTTGATTGACTGAATATGATAGAATACCCTCCAGGCTAAATTCCTCTGGTTACTAGTTTCATTGAGATTTGGGCAATCTTTGAAAAAGACAAAATGCAGGTAGTCCTGACTTAACAACCACAATTGAGCCCAGAATTTCATTGTAACACATTGCTGTTGTTAAGTGATTGATTTAAGCTGACTTGATTTTATGACTGTTTTTTTATTATGGTCATATAGAAAGTCGCCATGGTTATTAAATGAATCATGTGATTGGTAAGCAAATCCATTCTCCTGAAAGAGGAATGTGTTTTTTGCTAACAAAACAAAAAAACAAAAAAAACCCACCAGAAGCTGACAAAAAAATCACAAATAACAATAATGTGACCACAGGACACTGCAACTGATCATAAATGAGAAACCTGAAATGCCACCACATGACCATGGGGGGGGGGGGGGCAAGGAAAGTGCAGCAATTGTAACTTTAAGAATGGGGATCATAAGGAACTTTTTCGTCATAACTTCAAATCGTCATTAAGTAACTGAGCACTACTCGTATCTCATCCTTACTACCAGTGGTGGGATTCAGCCGGTTCACACTGGTTCAAACAAACCTGTTGTTAAATTACCCAACCTCCTGCTATCAAAGTGGATCATGGGCACTGCACTGCAATGGAGGAACAGGCAATGGAGCAGCAGGCTCAAGGGAAGGAGAAGGCTGTTTTCACTCTTTATTTTCCCTGCTCTTCCTCTCTCTCTCATGCCAGCTGCTCCATTGTCCATTTCTCTATTGCAGCACAGCACAGTGCCCAGGATCCACTGATAGCGGGTGGTGGTGGTAATAATTTGTCTGACCAAATTAACCCCGCTGTCTCCCTTACATTGGGCCCAGCTTTGATCTTGCTGCCAACTTAATTCCTTGCCCCTCTCACTTTTGCCCACAGACTGACCAACACCCCCTGCATGCAGCTCCATGGGGAGGGGGAAAACCCTCCATCCACTTCTCCACAATTCTTCACCTTCCCATGGGAGCCCTTTGGGAGCATCAACTCTTTGTCTCTATGGTAACCCCCTCTCCTCATTCCTCTGAAACCTTGCCTCTTAAAGGAGCCATGTCCAGAAGGCTGAAATAGCCGTGAAACCAACATGTAGACAAGCACCCTCAGAAACAGCCTTTTGACAAAGGGTGGAAATTTAACAATCAATTCACCCATGGTCAGGTTGGCCATCACCAGAGGTTCGTCCCACATGTGCGGTGGAGCTGGAGGATGGGGCCATGCCTCCCACAACAGCCAACCTGACTCTGGGCAAACCGGTTGTTAAATTATTTGAATCCCACCACTGCTTACTACTATGTGCAAATATTGCTACTGTTATACTTTAACTGTATGATTATGTTATCTTGAAAGTATTAATTTACAGTGTAGTGCAATATAATCCTGTAGAATTTCTGCTTGGATATATCGTATATATCTCCTTTTATAATATAATTTTTAAAAAGGCAACAATGGTACAAGCTGCAAAATTTTATATATCAGGTTGAATGTGACTTTGAATTCTTCCTCCATTTGTTGGAATATGGGTGAGCTTCAGCAGTTAGTAAACGAGACAAGAAGCTCAGATGTCAACATAATGAGTAACTGCTTTGAGCTACTGTAGACAATCATTTATTTAATAATATACCACAGGTAGCTTTTTACAATGCTACATGTTCTAATAATGTAATCATCATATTACAATGATGGGACATAATTGGATGTAAATGTATACGAATTCTTGTTTTCTCAAACAAGGTGTTCGGTCTGTTTTACTTAGAACATGGCTGCTTTGTTCTCTGTTATGATGAACTATTTTCCCATTTCATAAGAGCTTGAAAACAAAGACCTACTTAACTGAGACTTTTCTACCAGCTTCAACCTGAAAATGGGAAATTCCTACATGATGTGAGGCAGCAGCTCCTTTTCAGCTATAATATATAAAACTGGATGTAATGAGTAGTAGCCACTATTTTACTACTTACCCAAATGAACGATAATATAACAGTTCAATCCTTATCATATCTGCTCTAGGCACTATAAATGCACTATATACGTATTCCAGTATAAGAATTAGATTAAAAAAAAATCTCAATAGAGGAAGATGCTCAAAGCAAGGTAGCAAAAAAAAAGCCTACAAAATCAGAATCATTTCAAATATTACTAATAAGTCACTTGAGCATCCCCTTAAAAACTAGATTTGTTCAAATAAATCTTCAAAGAACTGAAACTGAATCTTTCAATCAAATCCTTAAAGCAACTGAGTGTATCAAAGTGAACTATGTGCCATTGGTTCGATTCAGAGATTAAGTTAATTTTCTGGTGCTTTGTAGGGTCCCAAACATTGTTGCAGCTTTCTCTTCTTATGAACAAAACTGGACAGGAATTGAGTGGTATGATGGATTTCTGATAGAGCCACAATAGAAGGGTTATCACCTCCATAAGTTTTGCTTCTCATAACGTTAGGATGAATGCAGTTTTGCGATTATGTTTCATTCTTCTAGTGGACCTGGTTAAGCAGGTTTGTTGGGAAGAGTGCAGGAAAAGAAAGAAAATCTGTCCCCCCCCCCCTTTTTTTAGGTATAGTCTGCCTTTCTGCCAATTTGTACCATTTAGCCTTACTCTTCCTTAGCTTTCAGCCTTCTGGTGTTATATGTGGTACCTTTGAAACTGTGTGTGTAATTTGTTGACAACTCAACTTTTTCAACCTGATTTCATTCCTATGATTTTCTTCATTTCCCCAATATTGCAAAGCAGTCCCCTCCTCTATTTTAGTTTTCTTATTTTTCTGTCTCTATCTTATTTTGACAATTTATTGTATGAGTCTGAGATAATGAGCTTGCAGTCAGAGTATTATGCATAATTCAGCTTATTCTTTGTATCTTGAGAAATATTGTCAACAAATAATGATATGTATACATTCTCAACAGTTTTTTTTAAAAAGAATGTTGCACAAGCAGCGTTTTATATATTGTTGCCAAAAGAGGCTAATATTATCAATGAACTTTGCCCCAAAGGCTGCCAACTCAGGAAAGGAAAAGGACAAGCAGCAGGACTGTCTTTGACCTTTAGTAAGAACAAACTGTTTAATCAAGTTTTCAAAAGGATGTTTTTGTTTTAATACCAGAGGGTCATTTTATGATTTGGTTCAATACAAGTCTTCCATAAACTTGTCAGTGAACAATGGAAGGATGAAATGTTATCCTTTCCTCAACAATTCTATTTCTGCATTAAACAAGGTGTGAAAGGATTTTTTTTTAAAAAAAAAGAATGGCAGTGAATTCATTGAAGGTATCTAGCTGAAACTTGGCTGGGTTAATTGTTCTGAAGAGTCTTTCATTCTTGCTATTTTCAACTTCAGTCTGCCAAAAGTGAAGCGACTGCAGCCATTTTGACATTTTTCCATTGTAGCATTGACTAACTTTTTATCAATTCACATATTAGATTGAATTTTCTTTGCCCCTGAGCATCAGTCTTGAAACTTACCACCTCTGAATCTTGAGCTGGAATTATATCTGGGCTGCTTCACACTCTCCTAAAAACTGGCTTTAGAGAAGACAAGAAGACAATTTGAAAAACTGAGTATTGAAAAGAAATAAAATGGCAACCGGACATACTGAAATAATTACATTGAAATTTAAATATATCAGAACCATGATGGTGGCAATTCATTGTCACTAATTAATCCTGTTACCAGTAGTCTAGTTAAACATATTTATGTGTATGTATATCTTTGAATTTAGAATAAGGCTTCATGTGTCAGAAGGAGTAATTATATTTCTAAAAACTTGTATCTTCACAAATATTAATTTGTTAAAAGATATCACAAAGCTCTTCTTAATTTTATTGCAACCAATCAAAGCATTCACTATTCCAGAAACTATCGCATATGAAATAAGGCTGTTCTTTTTTAACCTTTATCGTTCTGAAAGGGAGCTACGGTTTTCCTCAAGAGGAAGATTTGTGAGTTAGAGACAATACAATTTTTCTGGCTGATTCATACTTGCTAGAGCGTCGCAGTTTCATCCAGTTATTTGCAAATTTTATTTGAAGCAGCAGTTGAAATGTAGCAATATGATTGTTCCTCTTCCCTTGTAGAAGTGAAGCAGCTTAACGAAATGCTTCACAGGATCAAAGCAATGAAACAAAGCAATGTCTTGAAGATCTTCATAGCTCCACTGATTATCAACTGTTTACTTCTTGCCTATAATTATAATGTAGTATAAAGCTCTACAAAACAATCATACACTTTTGTAATTCCCGTGAATGGCTGAGATAATATGCCTCTTCATTTCTTACATATTTGTAAATAGATACCAAGCATTACAATATACATCATATTCCACATTACAAATTACACTATAAATTGTAAATGCTATTATTTGGAAGTGACCAAAATCTGTTAAGGAAAAAAAAATACTGTTTAATTTATTTACTAGTATTGTTAGAATACTGAATTGTTCTAATGCAAAAAGTATTGACCGAAATTCTGATTGCCCAATATTTCCCGTAATCTTGCTGTAGGTAAGGAGAGATTATCAGAATATGTACATTTCAATGGAAATAATAGTTTAAAGAGAGAAACAAAATTAGTCATTTTTTTTTTTAGTTTTTAAGAATGAACCTTATACATTTTTATGTATTTTATTTATTTAAAATATTTATATAGCTGGTGATTTTAAACCAAACTGAGTGGTTTCTAATCTTCACCAGAAAACAGCAAAGCATGACATGAAATATCCATTTTTATTAGTCTTTGATTAATTAAGGTTATTAAAGGTAAATAGTTACTTTATCTACCCATTAATTTATCCACTGCAACTTCTTGTTGGATAAATATATGCCAGTTAATTTTCTATTGTTCTTGCTTTTTTGTACTACATGAGTGATTAAATTCAAATTACAAATATATTTAGAAAAAAATCCATATGCAGGTGAACAGAGGAAACCCATCCAATAGGATCAAAATATCAGTCTATGTTTGAATAATGATTATTCTGGCTGTTGAAAATTAAGGAATGAGGCTAGATTAAAATTAGAGGCTGGATTTCTGAAGATTCAGATTGCCTTTTCATATATCTATATTCAACTTAGATTATTTTTGTCCTATCCGTGACAACACAAATATTATATTTAACAACTTTTCTGTCACTTAAAAATGAGGTCAAATATATGTCTGATATCAGATGAACTTTTAATGTGGTAATGAAACTGTATAATAGGGCAATAAAAGTTCAACATATTTAATAGAACACGCACATTGTTAAGAAGATGATTGAATTATTGAAAAATAAATACTTAATTGAATATTATATTTTCATGTGAAAAGTCTGAAAAAATTTTCTGTGTAGCAATTTTCTCTTGCATGGCTGCTATCACGCCATGCCAAGTGAGCTTTTGGATAGATTTTATGTAAATTATTTGCTGGAGGATAAATTCACCTGTCAGGTTTCAAAAAAATTTGTGCGCTGTCTATAAAGGCATGTTATAGCAGAATAGGTCTGAACAACTCGCATATATAGATCAATTTATGTGGGTGTCTATTATTGTATTTAATATTTAATATTGTAATATTACCAAATCAGCAGCTGCACTTCTGGCACTGTTAATATGACATAAGGACATGTCAGCCAGAATAATCAGTAATTTCTTTGTGGAGACAGTTTTGAATTGATCACAAGTACACTCATTGTGGTAATAATGGGGAACAAGCATTCACATCTCTTTTACCAATTTCAGGAGACATGTGTGCTTTCATAAATTTCTGATCAAATCTTACTTTTAGTGGATTAAGTGTCCTGCTGTTCTCTGTGATCAAACAGAAAACTGTTTTCTTTCTAGTACAAACTGTTCATACACATGTACTAAGAAGGATTTGCTCTGTTCAGCAGGAATAAACGAATCCTAGCACAAGGGTTGGGGAGGGGGGTGGTAATCATTGTCAGCAAGGAAAAAGCTGAATAAGTGAAGATACTGACACAGCCTCTTCATTCAAAGGTGTCTGTTAAAATTGAAACACTTTGAAACTATCGATAAGCATAGTCACCATTTTAAAAAAAATTCAGCAAAAAATGTAGTCTTAAGATTTAGCTAGGATTAGGGTTACTGCTACGGTTCAGTATTCTTAACATGCATTTTGAAGACAAATTAACCACAAGGAAGCCTAAATAAATGCTGGCACCAGGTTTATTTTTTTCCCCATGTTCCACAAAGTCACATCAATTTAAGCACATTGTCTGATTGCTTTAAAATATTTCTTTTTCTTTTAAACTGTAAGTCTGTTAGGAAGAAAGAACCATGAAGACCCAGGGAATTACTTCAGAGTAGTTCTTTACACACCTATAGATACAAATCTTGCCGGATTAAAGAGGCCCTTACCTCTCTGATTCTGGCCCACATTTTACCACAAAATCCTTGCTTTAGTCAGCTGCATATTTAATAATAATAATCACTTGTTATTCTGATGATGATGATGATGATGATGATCATCATCATCATCATCATCATCACTCTAAACAGTATAGAACGAAGGACAGATTCCTGCAGCAGTCCATTCCATTTCTGAATGTTATCTGGAGGCAGTCATTTGGCAAACTATGAATCCACTGATATAATTGTTATTGTCTAACCACGTTTTTCCCATTTTATTAATGAGGTTGTCATGAAAACTTTATCATGATTGATTCTAACATGGGGGAGATGCGAAACACAGAAATAGGAATATATGACAATAATCTCCAAAAATAGACTTCTTTTCTGCCTTAACTTATCCAAGCTTTAGTCCAGCCATAGACAAATAGAGTTAGTTCCATTTCAATATTTTACTTCTTTTGGCCCGCTCCTATTTTTATTTCCTGAATATTTACTGTTCATCCAGCTATCTCAGATTACTCCATGTTACAACCTGCTTGTATTCAAGGACCAATCCTGGAGGCCGATGGAGTTAAATGCATCCTCTGATCCTCCAGGGCAGTCCTTCCTGTTCTCACAGAAGAGGAGGAGATAACACAACATCTTGGCTTTACAATATTTAAAAACAGAGCAAAAGGAAAGCCTGTTTAAAAGATTCTAGCACCAAGTGTCATTAAAAAAACAAAACAAAACAAACGTCAAACCTTGGTCTTCTCATTCTTATTTTTTAAAGAGCTCAAACCATGATTGACTTAACTAAAGCAAAGTGCTCTTTTGATCCCCTGCTGTAGTCTACAAAAGAATCTCAGAAACATTACTACTTGCTGCTGTGGAGTTTGAATAGGATTTATCCTGCTTGCAAACCTGTAACTAATAATGAAAAAAATCAATATACACTCCATCCTGTTATAATGCCTGAATTTTACATTGTCAAGGGTTTAATAGTGCACAGTAGGTATTAAAGAGAGACTGGGCACATCTTGTTGATTCTATTCACACTTTTATTTTTATTTTTGTAAAAAGAGATCTGTAAAATCTCTGTTATGTGTTTTCCAGGCATATCAAACATTTTAAAAAGTATTATTCATCTGTTTATTTGAATATTGTAATACAGTTTCAGAGTAAAATGTTTTCTATCTCTTTTTAACAGAATTATAGAACATTTAAAAATTAAATTATTTAAAACCAAAAATGGAAGGGAAATCCTGATTCTGTTATGATTTGAGCTACTACTGAATGTTCAGTTCTGTCACTATCATTAGTACTTAAAAAGCAAGGGAATAGTAATAGAAAATTATCTCTGTCAGACAGGAGAACATCTGTTGGGAGGAACATTTTAATATGTGTTATTAATATTGATATTAAGCTCTTTTGAAAATGTAAAGTACCATTTGCAATCTAATAATTTAAAATATAAATAAAACATAAAAGATAAAGGTGAATTTTTGCAAACTTTTTTTTATTTAATTAATGAAAAGAACAGTGAAAATCTTATTTTATGGGGAGGAAAAAAATAAAGGTTGTTACTGAGTCCCTGAGAAAAACAAAAATCCTAAATCTACAGTTCAGTATTTTTGTTGTTCTTTTCTATTAGGAGTAATAAAAATTCTGAAAAAGAATCTGAAAGCTTTCAAAAACAAAATGTTTGAGAGTCTGTAAGACAAAAAGTTAAGTATAAAAAGTGGAAGGAGGGAGGGGACATAACTAAGGCAGAATATCAGCAAATAGCCCAAGCATGTAAAGATGAAATGAGGAAAGCTAAGGCTCACAATGAAGAAAGGCTTGCCACAAAAGTAAAAAATAACAAAGAAAAAAAAAACCTTCTTCCAACATGTTAAAAACAAGAAAAAAGTTAAGGAAACAATTGGTCCATTGCTGGGAGAAAGTGGCAAGAAGGTGACAAGCAACAGGGAGAAAGTAGAACTATTTAACTCATGTTTTGCATCTGTCTTTACATAAAGGGATAAAACAGTCCAACCTATCAAAAACAGCACTACAAAAATCAGATTAGGAATACAAGTTGAAATAGGGAAGAAAATGGTAAGTGAGCACCTGTCTACCCTAGACAAGTTCAAATCACCAGGATCGGATGGATTATACCCGAGGATTCTGAAGGAACTGGCAGACGAGATCTCAGAACCACTGAACTATATCTTTCAGAGATCCAGTAGCACCAAGGAACTACCAGAGGACTGGAAAAGAGCTGATGTGGTTCCCATCTCCAAAAAAGGGAAAAAACAGATCCAGGAAACCACAGACCTATCAGCCTGATCTCAATACCAGGAAAGATTCTGGAAAAGATAATCAAGCAACGAATTAGCGAACACCTAAAACCAAACAAAGTAATAGCCAAAAGCCAACATGGCTTTGTCAAAAACAGATCATGCCAGACTAATCTTATTGCATTCTTTGATAATGTGACAAATTAGTGGACCAGAGGAATGTCGTCAATATAGTTTACTTGGACTTCAGTAAGGCATTTGATAAGGTAGACCATAACCTACTACAAGATAAAGTAAAAGAATGTGCATTAGACAGCATCACCACCAGATGGATTCGTAACTGGCTGACCAACCACACTCAACATGTAGTCCTCAATGGAACTGCATCTGCATGGAGGGAGGTATGCAGTGGAGTACCCCAAGACTCTGTTTTGGGCCCAGTACTCTTCAATATCTTCATCAATGATTTGGATGAGGGAATAAATGGGGAACTCATCAAATTTGCAGATGACACCAAGCTGGCAGGAATAGCCAACACTCCAGAAGATAGGCTAAAGATATAGAAGGATCTTGACAGACTTGAACATTGGGCACTATCTAATAAAATGAAATTCAATGGTGAAAAGAGTAAGGTTCTACATTTAGGCAAGAAAAATGGAATGCACAGGTACAGTATAGGTGGTACCTTGCTGAACACTAGTAACTGTGAAAGGGATCTTGGAGTCCTAGTGGACAACCATTTAAATATGAGCCAGCAGTGTGCAGCAGCTGCCAAAAAAGCCAACAGTTCTAGGCTGTATCAACAGAGGGATAGAATCAAGATCACGTGAAGTGTTAATGCCACTTTATAATGCCTTGATAAGGCCACACTTGGAATACTGTATTCAGTTTTGGTCACCACAATGTAGAAAAGATGTGGAGACTCTAGAAAGAGTGCAGAGAAGAGCAACAAAGATGATTAGGGACCTGGAGACTAAAACATATGAAGAAAGGTTGCAGGAACTGGGTAGTTTAATAGAAAGAAGGACTAGGGCAGACATGATAGTAGTGTTCCAATATCTCAGGGGTTGCTACAAAGAAGAGGGAATCAAACTAATCTCTAAGGCACCTGAGAGTAGAACAAGAAGCAATGGGTGGAAACTAATCAAGGAGAGAACCAACCTAGAACTGAGAACTGAAAAATTTCCTGGCAGTTAGAACAATTAATCAGTGGAACAGCTTGCTTCCAGAATTTGTGAATGCCCCAACACTGGAAGTCTTTAAGAAGATGTTGGATAGCCATTTGTCTGAAACGGTATAGGGTTTCCTGCCTAGGCAGGGGGTTGGACTAGAAGACCTCCAAGGTCCCTTCCAACTCTGCTATTGTATTGTACTCTAGGGAGAGCAGACCATGGAAAGGAAGTAAGGAGATGACATTAGATGTTAATTTTGTTTTGTCACAAGGATTGATGCTATATTTGATCCTTTGGCCTAAGCAAGATGTTTTCTTTTTAGTTCTTATAATGTATGGCTGCAGGAAGCTTGAAATTATTAATGTTTAATGATGTGACCAATGATTAATTCAAGCTGCAAAAGTAGAAAGTAACAGCGGTAGGATGAAAAATAAGAAAATTAGAGGAAAAAATAGCAAAATGAGAAAAATATGGTGAGGGACACACACATAGAAAGAGACGGAAAAAGAAAAACAATTGGGAAATCATGGAAACAGGAAAAATTACACATGTTAATATGCATTAGTTGAAAGTAGAATAGAATAATTGACCACAATAAGTTAATTTGAGTGAACATATGTAAGGCTGAATTGTACATAGCAAGCTCAATATGGGATTTCTTTTTTTTTTTTCTTGCTCAATGCAAAGTATTTTAAACAAGAGAGGGTACAGGAACAATACAAATACTTTAAAGGTTTTTCTCATTTTAGTTTCCCTGCTTTGTCCTATGGATGGTGGAATAGTTTTGTCATGGAAATTTTGTGAAAATGTTTCACCTGGCCTAGAATGGCAGTGTTCCTTTCAAAATAATAATGTTAAAGTGTGGAATAAAATTGATACATGATAGGATGGAAGAAAGATTTATCTAGGTTTATATGAGAAGGGGGAAAAAAACAAGAGTTAAACCTGAAATTCTTCAAGAGGCAAAAGAACGAGGAGGATTGGAATTGTCTGATTGGAAATTGTACTTTTGCAGCCTGCTGTTTGGTTTGGATGAAAGAGTTACTGAGAAATAAAAGAATTTTAGAAGTAGAAGAGCATGACCTGAGGTTTGGATGGCATTTATGCTACCACAAAGTTAAGGTCAATGTACACTTTAAAAACCATTATTTTAGAAGTGCCATTTTGAGAATATGAAATACAGGCAAGCCCAGGCTGTGCTTAAAACGCCTTTGTGAATCTCACACAAGAAATATTTTATAAAAATGAAACAGTAGGTAAAAGAAAATCGCTATCATACCAAGAGTTAGAACAAGAACGTGGAGAATACAAGATGAAGTCAAAAGATCAATTGATTGTGAAGGGATTTAGTTTTCCATTGTTTTCATATGTTCAGTTAAGAAAATGATTTAAAGTAGATAAAAGCATATTTGTAACTGAACATAAGACAGAATTTGAAACTGAACTAAGTACAAATAATTAATTTGTGATTGCTAAAACATATAAGTTTTTACTTAAATTTGAAATGGAAGAAGAACAAATTAAAGACTATGAGAAAAGTGTCGAGAATGTTGATTATAACATGTAGATGGAACAATGGAAAATATGTGGCTGAAACCACTGAAATCCACATTGTGTTACACTTTAAAGAGATTTTTTAAAATAAAATGATACATTATTGATACATGATATTAGAAAACTATTTAGAATGTATAAAGTTGGTTGAATTCTATGTTGGAAATTCCCCAAATGTCATCTCTCTGCTAAACAACTAATTTCCACAAAACTGTCAAACTATTTCCTAAGACTGTATTACTATTCTTCTTCTTATCCTTCCTATTACATATCTCCTCCCACTTATGACTATAACTATGTTGCTTGTATTTTTATGATTTATATTGTTCTGTTGTTGCCTAGTATGAGTCGATTGCTTATTAATAACCTATGACTATCAGTAAGTGCTGTATCTTATGATTCTTAATGAATGTTTTTTCCTCTCTTTTTTCTTTTTTCCTTTTCCTTCTATGTACATTGAAAGAATATGTACCAAAGACAAATTCCTTGTGTGTCCAGTCCAGTGGTGGGTTCTGGATATTTGGTAGCACTCAATCTCCCATTATCTGTTTCCTGGATATCCTAGTATGCACTTATCCTTATAACTACTGGGATACATAAACCACTCTTTAGAAAAGTTTTTGTAAATAAAGGTTATGCTAGAGTTGATGCATTCCATTATGCCGGCTGCTGCCTGCCTATATTTTCCATTGAAATAATCATTAAAATTGTTAAACATACTAGGGAACTTGTAGTAGGATGCATGAGTACCACAGATATCATCTTCTCTATGACAGATTGAAAGGTTTACAAAACTAAATTATTTGCATGCACTAAAATAATGCCCCAAAATGGCAGTTAAAAAACACTCTCCACAATTATGATTTTACCTTTACTATGATATTACAAAATGTCACAAAGTACCATACACAGTTTCAAATTTCCCAGAACTCTTTGTCAATCTTCACTAAGTGAACAAAATAAATAATGCTGCACTGAATAGTAGAGAAAGTATAAGTGGATCATTAGATCATTAGATAGTTTATTACTTAAATAATAGTCATATAACACACTGCTGATGAGAATTTTTCTAAAAACTTCATTTGGAGGCAGGAGCCAAGATAAATTTCTGTAGGCACATTCTTGCCCTCAGTACCAGGCTGAATAGCCTTGGTATATTAGTTATATTTATTAGAATGCAGTTTGAAAATTTCAAGTTATGGAATTAGGTGATCAACTCAAGACTGTTTCATGAGGCAGTAGTGGAACATTATGTGCAAGTTTGTTGAATTTACTGAGAAACATGGGGTAGAAAATAGGTTTTTCTTTATGGTAATCAAAATAAAACAAGTACCAGTTGCATTTTCTCCCCTTTCATGATTTAGAAAATCAGTTGAGCCAAAATGAATACTCTGTCTGATGGCAGGACTAGCAGTATAGCCCTTTCAGAATAAAAGTATCATGAAAGACTTCTTCATGCTGTTACTCAGCTGATTCAATGAATTCCTGTCCTGCATTGTAAAAATGATACTGGGAAGTCAGAAAGATAACCACTTTTGACTCTGCATGCAAGAATTGTTTCTGCTAAACATTAAATTTCTACATCAGTGTTTTTCAACCTTGGAACTCTAAGAAATGTAGACTTCAACTTCCAGAATTCCTCAGTCAGAATCTTAGAGTTGCTAAGATTGAGTAACTCTGCTCCACATGACATGGATGCAGACATAGTGAAAGGGTTCCTACTAGATCAGGGATGTCAAACTCCTGGCCCAAGGTTCGGTTGCGTCACAGGCTGGCCATGCCCATGCCCGGTTTAGCCAAGGGAAAAAAAAGTTCCGATACATTATGTGATGCTGCCGTGATGACATTAGTTTGACACCCCTGTATTAGATAGTCCTTTATAACAGCTAGTAAGCTATTAAGTATGAACAAAGCTTTCTTATTTACCTAATTAGGTTAGTTTCTCCTAATTTTCCCAAAGAATATAACAAAACAATTGTTTCTTTGAATATTCCAAAGAATCCTAGGAAAATCAAATGCAGAAAAGCTCCTGGACAACTTAAATATTTTCTTCCCACCTGTTTCCCAAGTGAGAAGCTAAGCATTCCAATGATCCTCATCTGAATGTGGCTGATCTACCTCCCTGAGTTCATAAGAACTGCTGTATGATGTGTTTTTAACTCTACATCATATGAGAAGATATTGGGAGTTGCTAGTTTTCCAGACATATGGATTTCTATGCCTTGATGCTGGTTCCTTCCTTATTAGAATGGTGGTATGGGAAGGAAAGGGAACTCTGGTGCTAAACAATTTTTAAGTTGACTCAGGCTTCTTTCAGACAGTGAGTTTGATTATTGTTGACTGGGGGAAGCCCACCATTTCCGAATTTGCCATTCTTCCAAAGAATGCCCCTCCAAAACATTTCTAAGTATACGTAGTCACTGCCTTATGACATTTGAGTCAAAAATTTCCATTGGTAAGAGAGGCAGTTGAATTTGTCTTTTTTGCTGCAGTTGTTCAGGGGATCATGCAGTCATTAAACAAATCTTGCTTCTCCATAGATTTGCTTATTGGAAGCTGGCTGAGAAAGTTATAAATAGTGAACACATGGTCCCGGGACACTGCACTGTCATAAATTCATGTCACTTGCCAAGTACTCAGATTTTGATCATCAGGCCATGGGGATGCTGTATGGTCGTAAGGGTGAAAAATGGTCACAAGTCCCTGTTTTCAATGCTGTCGTAATTTCAAATAGTCACTAAATGAATTGTTGTTGAGGACTGCCTGTATATGATTGTGTAATCCAAACGGACACAAAATGGGAATAATGACCTTTCTGTGGTTTTGTGTTGGCTATCAGATGAAATGAAAAAGAATCACACATGTTTGGGTTTCTATGTACCTGTGCTTCTGATATTAGGAAAAGCACTCTTATTTAGAAACATACCATTTGATTTTACTTCATTTGACTCAGCTACTATATTGATAAATGGATGGGCTTTCATTTGAACCTTGCGGGATAAATGGCATAATTCTATCAGTGTCTATAAATCTAGCTGCTTAGCAACAAGAGCAACAATTCTCTCAGGGCAGCAATATGATACAAAGTATGATACAAGCTAGCACTCCTGGCACTGGTTCCTGCAGCAAGTCTATTTATCGGCTACTTTGTTTCATTGAATTGAGAAAATTTCTTAGACTTAGCTGATGAAACCAAAGTAGATATGGGCATTACTGGAAAACTTTAAATTCTTTATACTTTTTTATGCGGTGGCAGAAAATGTGCATTTATGAAAAGAAAAGTGAAAAGCTACGAAGTCTAGATACTGGGAAATGGAAAGAAAATGTTTTAAAGTGTAGAGCTTTGTAAGATCAGAAGGACAGTTGGGTTTGGAGAGATGAACAGAAACAAGTCCAATGTTCTTGCAACTTAGTCTTCTCCATGCTAAGAATATTTTTGTTTCTCTACATATTTATCTATATTACAATTTTCATGTGTGATCTTAGTCCATATATATATATATAATATTAAAATTGATAAAATGTGTAAATAATTAAAATATGTATACTATTATATAAATATATATTGTATTGATATAAAATTTATTATTTACACATTTTATCAATTTTAATAATATATATATATATATATATATATATATATATATATATATATATATATATATATATATATATATAATATTAAAATTGATAAAATGTGTAAATAATAAATTTTATATCAATACAATATATATTTATATAATAGTATACATATTTTAATTATAAATAAATAATCTAATTATTTAAAAAATGGACATTAGTAAATCTAACATACAGGTTTTTGAACTAGAAATTTGTGTTCAAATTTCAATGTGCATACAAAGAAATATGCACACAAAGAGAATGACTTAAAGACAGTTCACCTGGTTTCATTCTGCTAGTAAAAACACATTTCATAACTAGCCACAGAATATTAATGAATCACTCATGGTCCTGTGGATGACGATCAGAATGACACACTATATCCCAGCGATTTCTTTTCACAGCAGTTTAATTGATTGATTCTCTCTAAATATTATCCGAATGTGGACAATAGCTTCACGGTGTGTTTCCAGAACAATGAGGCTGAGGATCCAAGGGAAGCTTATGTAATAAGTATTGTAAAGGATGGATAAAACAAAATTGAACACACTCCGTTGGATGGAATTAATATGAGTTAACATGAAAAAGTCTTGGTGTCACTGTTCATTTGATTTTGATTTCTTTTTTTCTTTTCTTTTTTGTAACTAGATGACTGGGATATTCATGAAAGAACTTCACTCTCTTATTTGAAACTAAAAGAAACAAAGGGAATTGTCCACAATATGACATTCTTATCTTTGTTTTTTTTCTAGTATCTTATGTACAAATATCAAAATTAAAACAAAGCATATTGTTGTTTGAAAAGTCAATCATGCTGGGAATGATCAGCAGAAACAGGAGAAAGGGGTGCCCTAGCACTCACTAGCTGGACATTGTAAATTAAATTACTAAGAATAAAAGTTTATGTCCCTACCCCATCCCAATTCACTGTCACTATAAAAAATGACACTGAAATGACCAGGGCAAATCTGAAAGGGGCAGAGGGGCATAGACAGTGCTGATCCATAGAGTGGCAGCGGGTTGGACATAAATGAATGGCTGACAATGACAAAGACATTGTTAGTGTTATCAATATGACACGTGCAAGTTAATGTGTGAAGATGTTATGTTGAATAGTGGGCAAAATAATTGAATCAAGACATGACTTCAGAATTAAGCCTTACTCCCGAACATTTTCATACTCAGCAGTTAAATACAATTACAATATTCAAGTGCCAGTTTGGTGTAGTGGTTGAAGCACTAGGCTAGAAACCAGGGAAGTGTGAGTTCTAATCCTGCCTTAGGCGTGAAAGCCAGCTGTGGTGCCATTGGCCACTCACCCTCTGTCAGCCCACAATCTCAGGCTTGTGCAATTAGCTAGTCAGCTAATTCCTGTCACAACCAATGGATCAACACTCAGTTGATTTTTTTTTTAAAAAAAACCCTGTATTTGTGGGGAAAATACTTGGAAGGGGGGAAAAAAGTTAAAATTGTCATAAAATTCAAGTCAGCATTATTTTAACAGAATCTCTTTTAAGGACTTTAGAGAAGGAAATAATAAATGTCAATATTACCTAGGCAACCCAACATTCATTCTGTTCTATATTACACATTCTATCACTTTGAATTTCCTGTAAAATCCAAACTAAACTAAAAAAGGGTTGGCTACACTAAATAAGTCCATTGTGATTGGAATAAATGTACTTGGAGACACAGAGTGATTTGGTCATCAGAGTTAAGTATCTTCACATGTTTTTCAGTTTTTAAATCATCTTACTTAATTCCCTTTTCATAATTGGTGAAGGTGGTAGTGGTGAGGGAAACAACAACAAAAAGGGTCTCTTAACCATCATTCAAAACATTTACTGAATCAGACTAAAACCTTTGGCAAGTAAGTTCTGGAAATATTTGACATCCAGATATTCATTGTTTTTCTTTAATTTTTTTAAGATTGTTATTTCTAGAAAGGATGGCAGGTCGAAAAAAATACTACATGATCCATTACCAGCTGAATTCTTAGAAGACAGATATTACAATATTCCTATAAAGATTTGAACTTGATTTATGGCATAGGAAAGTTGAAACTTTAATATATGTTTTATTGTACTATTTATTTTGCCAAGTTGTTCATGCCAGCTACATTACTCTGCACATGACTAATGATCAAGTGGGTATGACCTATTTTATACATTTTTTCTTTCTCTTTATGGCAAATATATATCTATATCTATATCTATATCTATATCTATATCTATATCTATATCTATATCTATATCTATCTATCTATCTATCTATCTATCTATCTATCTATCTATCTATCTATCTATCTATCTATTCAGTTGTTACACTTAACTCATTTTTTTTGCATAGGTTGTACAGATCTAGGAATGGTTATTTCAGACTTGGCCTGATGTTTTTCATACACATACAGATGTACCTGCTCATGCACACTATGCCATTCCCACACAGGGAGAGAAGGACAGACTGATAGGTATCTGCACAAATTCAAATTTAGATTCTACTTCACACTAAAAAAAAGTTATATAAAAAGGAAATAAATCCTTTTTTTCCCCAAGGGAACATTTTTTTTCAAAATTGAAGAATACATTTCAGTATAATATTAACAACAAAAACAAAAACAACAAAAACAAGTGCTGATTCTGTTTGCAGGCTCTGAAGGAGGTAATATAAAAAAGAGGCCAAGGACAGGAGACGGCTTCCGGTTTCCGAAGGCGACGGACACTGGGCGTCCGCTGTTCGTCTCTCCGGCGGGCTCCTTTTAGGAGCACAGGCGGTCTCGAAGGGACCACCTGCTGTAGGGCGGCTTGCTGGAACCCCCAGAATCGGCGGCAGCCATGGGGAGGTTTCCAGCCTCGCCTCAGGAGCTGGGGAGTGAGGGGGGTGCATAGCGCAGCAGTCGGCTGCCTGCACCTTCGCTGAATGGATTCCGGAAGGAAGTAATTAATTAGAAGTTGCGGCTGAAGTGCTGGAGGTGAGAAGTTCACTCCAATCTCTTTAATCCTCGTTAACTGATGAGCAGCAGCCTTTTGTAAATTTGTGGATTCAATCTATTTGAAGTTGGAAGATTGGAGGGGGGTTCTTTCACCCCCCACAGGCAAAGTGGCACTCGGACTATCTCTCAATCTCGGAATGGAGAGAGAGAATCAAAGTTGAATTAGTCACTTGTACTAACTATGTGAGAAAGATTTATATCACAACTGCAAGAGGTGATTGCTGAGCTGTTTTAAAAACTTTATGGAAACTTTTGATGTTTTGCTCCCTGGTCCCCTGTGAAAGGGGGAGCCAAGATGGCCTGCTTCCATCTTCTTCTTCGCACTTATAAATGAAAATTGCCTTTTGAAACTACCTTAGAAGAAATTTTTGGCTTTATATTACTACTCCCCCCTGAAGGACTCCTGGAGCTTCTCCTGTTATGTGGTCTCTCTGGATTTGGATTATTTGATTCTCTTTTTTTGTGTGACTTTTTGTCTTGGAACTGTGATTGAGGATTAACTTTCACTTTTGGATTTGCCTGTCTTCCCGGACTCACCCAGGTGCACGCTCCACAGATGCCATTTCTTTTGCAAAAGATTTATACTCATCTCTGAACTCAGACAAATGGGGCCCAGAAAACCATCTTCAGGCAAGGCAGCCTCGGCACCCACTTCTTCTACATCCAGCCCAACGACTCAACAAACAAAAATTCCATCATTTTTACAACAAGAAGGGACTGGAGAGAGTTGAAAAGATTTATCTGTTACTCAAATGTTCCAGGCTCTTATGAAGGGACAAAATGAGTTGAAAAAAGAGGTGGCAGATTTTAGAGAACAGCTCAGAGGTGTACAGCAACAAACAACAGAAAATGAACAAAGAATTGGGGTGCTGGAGGAGGGTGACGTTGGGCTGGGGGAGGAGGTCAAGGCAGTCCAGAAGGGGAATAGAGAATTGGAAAACTTCATGGTAAAGATAGAACTTGAAAGAATGTCCTTTTTTCTCAGATTCCAGAACCTACCAGAGACAGAAGATGAAGATCTTAATTATATTATGAGTACAATCTTAGCAGAATATATTAAGAGAGATAAAGAACAGTTATGGTGGGATATGGATCTGGTTTACAGGATTAACTCAGCATATGCCAGAACACATAATGTTCCAAGGGAAGTACATGTTAAATTTCTTAGGAAGATCACAATGGATGAGGTGCTAGGGGCCCAAAGGGTGGGGGGCACTAAAATATAAAAAACAAAGAAATTACCATTCTTAAGCAAATTCCGAAAAAAATAAGAGATAAGAGGAGGAAGTATTCCTCCTTATCAAAGAAGTTATATAATAAAGGAATTTGGTTTAAATGGTTATTTCCAGAAGGAATGTTGATCTTCTGAGAGGGAAACAGAATTAGAATTAACACAGTTGTGGAGGCAGAGGCCTTCATTAAAAAACATAGTGCTCTCCTAGAGGACAAAAATATAAGAGGTAGTCAAAAAGGTGACAATACACAAGATATGAAGGAGGGAGGGGCTGCAGCTCCACCTGAAGACAGGGGGGAGGGAGCAATATCGAAAAGATTCAGGTCACAAAAATAAATGTATTTGAAATATCATTGTAATTGTTGATATATTAGAAAGTGGCAAAAGAGATGATTGAACACATGGTTGATACAATGTATAACAAGAAGCTGTTTCTGCTTATCTTTTGTTTTTTCTTTTCTGTAAAAGTTGTGAGATTTGGAGAGATTTCTACCTCTAGCACGATGGAGCTTCCGAAATTTTTGTATATCCACTTACCCTTTCCCATAAATGTTTAAAAATCAATAAAAAAAAGAGGCCAAGGACAGAGTATAGAGAATAGAGAAATATAAGCAAGCACAAAATTGTCAAATTTAACATTAGTTTTTATAATGACTGTAATTGACTTAGATCAGGCCATTAGCTGAGCCTTGGTGATGACGACAGGATATCGGTTCAGCGGGTCTATGGATGACTGCTAGATTCTAGAAGGCAGGAAAGTATTAGGAAGGTTCCATATGTCTTTACTGTACATTTAGCATCAATCTAGCAGTTTAATCCCAGGATGTTTGGTGGCAGTGAATGGTTAATATTAATATTACTACTATTTAATATTATTAAATGCTGGTTATTTAGTAATTTAAAATTTAGTAAATAGTGGTAGTGAATGGTTAAAAGTAAATGGTTTGGAATAAAATTTTGTAGCAACAAGGATTGTTGTTGTTTTTCCCCCTTGCATAGGTCATAGTCTCCTTCTCTTCAGGGTTCTTCACTAAAAACAGGGGCATTCTAATCAGCAAACATTTGACAATATTTGATAATTTGTTCACAATTTTCCAATTTGCTTTTTGGCTTTTTAATTTGTTTCATAACTACTACTAGAAAGAATGGAAGGTCAAAGCTGAATTGTATTTTGATTCTCTCTACTCACAAGAAAGGCACAAAAGCTTTATTTAAAAGTCTTAATAAAATTATTTAAAAATATAAATTCAAAAGCATTTTAAAATAGGTTGATACTTCAAAGTGTAAATCACATTTATAGTGGGCTCAGGAAAGAAGAAACCATCAAGTCCATTTTTTAAAGTTTCCAGTTATAAAATATCATTGGCATTACTGCTAGTTTATATTTCACAAGTGATCTCTATGAAATAGAGAAAGTAGGAATGTCTAGTAATTGCAGTTGCAGTGATATATTTAATACTTGATTCTTGATATTTAGTAATTGCTTGCGTTATCTTCATGTATTAACAACTGTGACTGTACTACATTTAGTATTTAGTGAACCTATATCATTTGATTTTCTTTTACTTCAGGCACTGCATGTATACTTTAAGATTTAAAATATTTTAGAAGATATTAACTTTAAAATAACTTTATGAGTGTTTGCATTGGACTTACTGACAACAAGTGTTATGAAGAAACATGATAATGCTATACTTGAAATCCATCTGACTTTGCAGGACCTTTCTGTGCCAGTAGCCTTACTAAAGAGTTTTGGACAATTAAAGAACTTAATCTAGTGGTATTTTGATGGGACGTAATGAAGATACTGTCCAGCTTATTTTTTTTTCCTTTGTACCAACATGAAAAATTCTTTTCAAAATCAGTGTGCAATTCCTAAAGTGGAATTCATCCTTATATAAGTAATTCATTATTATCTATATCTGACAATGCTAGTCATAGGTTGATAAAAATTCTTTTTTGAAAGTAGCAATGAAATAAATGAAAAATGAATAATCAAGCAATATGATGAGCATGCTTCTCTGCGCCAAGGTTTTTTTAAAAAAATCTTGATATTTCATGATAATGCTTCTTTTTTAAAAAATAAAATAAAAACCTTTAAAGCAAAACATTGCTATAGAAATGCTTTTGATAAAAAATAAGTTTCCTTTATAACTTCAAGAGAAACACTCATGTGAGTTTTTGTGTTTTCTGATTAGCATATATTACTGACAACTTCAAATATTGAAGGACAAAATAATTGCAGAAAATATAGTAGGAAGAATGAAAACACAATCCTCATTCTGCCATATCAGATAGATTTATGATATGTCTTACTGCATAACTTTATGCATTATGTATGCATTTTTTTTAAAAAAAGCACTGAAGTGTTAGATCAGGAGAAATCCTCTTGGGTATGGGAATAATTTTTTGCTGAATTTACAGCAAGGCAAAAGAGTTAAAATCACTCCTTATACTCTATGATTTAATTTCTAATATTCTCCCTATAATTTTGCTACCTTCAAACAATTATTTACAGCATTTAAAAATAGGTATTCATTTTTTTAAAATATTTGTGCTTGAATATTCCTTGTGACAAGATCAAAACTGCTTTTTTGCATTTAAAAAACGGTCACTGGAAGTGCACTGATTATTAAAATGTTTCAAGAAAAAAATCAGTGCAATGCAACTCGCAGAAAAGTTAATGCAAGTAGGGGAAGTAAAAATATTAAGCTAAATCCCCGAATGCAGACACTGACTAGCTAGTCCTGCCAAACTTTACTAAATGACTTTATATAAATATGTCCGGTTTGGGGAACAGGAAGAAAATGCTGGGGAAAGAAAAAAATTTGGGTACTAGATGGAGAGTTAAATCAGAGTGCTATCTAAGTGCCAAGTTTGAATGTAACAAGGCACATGAAAGGAAAGAAGAGGAAAAAAGAGAGGAAAGATGTTTGCAACCAGTAGGCCGAAAAAGACTATTTGTAAATAAGAAATGTAAGGAGAAGGCATGAGATTCACCCCTCTGCCCAGCTGGGATTCCATTCCTTACAGAATGGAAGACACAAAGAATTCAGGAGCATTCCTTGGCAGATAAGTCAATGTGGATGGAGAGATGCCAGTAAATTTTATCAATGAGATACTGACCAATTGATCGGCTGAAGGAAGGCTGGGTTGTGAAGAAATGTGGGGAACCCATTGGAGACCTGACCAATGAAATAGAGGTTAAGGAGTCAGAAAGAGAGTGACCAAAGCTACTCTACAAAGGTGGTTGTTAAGTTACTACGGGATGTTTGCCTGGGAGGAGAAGGGAACAGGTTGTTTGGATATGTACAGTGTTTTAGAAACATGTGCAACTTTAAGGAGACTGCTTACTCTATTATGTGAAGGAGACAGCAAGAATTTAATGTTATTAGTATATTTATGCTATTGTGTTTATGTGTCTGTATGCCATTCTTTAACTCTGGTGGTAAAATTGTAGAGTTCACAACTATTGAGGGAATGTAGCTTTCTTATTGTGATATTGAGGGAGAGAAAACACTCTTTGAAGTACTGTTCTGGCAGTAAGTTCATTTTAAAGAAGATCAGAATTTATTTTTTTTGTTCGAGCAGTCCTGGGGAGGGTCAGACTCCACACTGGCTTCTGAGTATCAACAAGCCTAGATTTCAACAAGATTTCAATTCAGAACCCTAACACTAAGCAAATCAGAACAGCCTGCTTCAAAAAAAGCCATTTCCAATTATATGTTCACCTAATCTCCAAATACATTTTGTTGCATTTTATCTCTTGATCTTCTGCTCAGTGGAAACCACTATTTGGACAATGCATTTTTTAACCAAGGTACTGGACACCCTTGGAGATATCACTCAATCCATTGATTACCAGATTGTTGTGAAATGTTAATTACCATAACTGTTACATGTAACTAAGTTCTACTAAAAACACAAGTCAAAATAATACTCTTCCTTGAAAGTAAATATATGTCAGATTTGGCAGATTAATCCAATGCAATTATGAATAGAATCATTTCATGACTTATACATGATGGAGAATTAGAAAAGAGAGAACCGTGAAAGTGATACATCATGGGCTTCAGAACAGGGCATTCTGTTGAGGAGACAATTTGGTTTTTAACAGCATAACAATTTGGCAATTCTGAGTATTTTGACAATACTTGGAAGCAGTTCCCAAAGAAAACTGCCATGAATCTATTTCTTTTCCTATCCTGGCATTGTAGAAACCCAAGAAATTTGAGCAATTGCAACAAAAGGCACTAAAGGCTGCCCATGTAAAGTACAAGCTCAGTTAAACATACTTCTTTGGGCTTACCACACTGGGCAAATAGGCAGCAACCACTCCAATGTTAGGCTTTATCCATTTAATTCACTGAGGAGAGTATAATACATTTTTATTGAGGTATAAATGCTGTTTCTTAAACAGCCTAAACTTATGTTATGGTTATTATTAAAATTCAGATGTACGTCCAGCATTGAGAAGCAACTGATTGGGCCATATTTATCACATTTAGAATATTATTTATTTTGGTTATCTTAACAAAGAACTCAAAATTTAACAGATCTTGGTCAGAATGCACTTGTGAAATTTCTAGCTATGAATGTTCCTCCTGTAGTGCTGTAAATGTAGTGCAGCCTGTTCCTTTGTATCTGGTATATTTCAGTAAATTTTAATCTTTTGGCATCATGTGAACTTATTCCCTAGATGAATGTATGGTCCAAATACATAATACCATCTTTCTTTTAAATGAAGCTGTACGGTGGGTCACTGCTATAAAACCTGCTGGAACATTTTTTTTTCTACCCTATATTGTAAGTAGAACTTCAAATAAGTACATAGTTAAGCAAGCATTCGCTTCTATCTCATTGAAATGCTGGTCGGCATTTGGAATACACAGTGTTGAAATGCAGGATTGAAGCCAGGATAACTGCCTTTGGATTGTACAACAATCTCAGCACGTTTACTTCCCTATAACATGCTCTTTGGATGTCAGCAGTCTTGAAGGCTTGTCAAATTACTATGATGAAAACTAAAACAGGGCTGAAAGGACTCTAAAGCACAGTGGCATAAGCTTTTCCCACTACTGTATCCCCCTAAAAACAGCGAAGGTGCTGGGGAGAGAAGTCCTCTCTTGCCAGGGCCTTTGAACGCTGGCCTTAACTGCTGAGGCTGCGATCAGGAATTTCAATTAGTGCTTACCGCAGTGCAGGATCTCTCTCTCTCTCTCTCTCTCTCTATCTCTCTCTCTCTCTCTCTCTCCCTCCCTCCCTCCCTCCCTCCCTCTCTCTCTCTCTCTCTCTCTCTCTCTCTCTCTCTCTCTCACACACACACACACACACACAAACAGGGTTTTTTGAGTTGGTGAAGAAAGTTCATTTGGAAGTAGACAGAGGCCACCAATGTCCAGAACAAAGACTAGCAAAGAGGCATATTTTAACTGCAAGGGTCAGTTGCTGTCTGATTCATAAGATGTATGGCTAGCCATAGGGTTTTGAATATGGGATGAAAACATGGGCTATCCAGATAGACATTGATTCTTTTTTAAAAAGTGTTGTTTTGATAACTAAGGAAAGACAAAGACATATATTACCCTTGTTCACTTGGCTTCCACTATAGGCCATGAGAGGTTCTGCAAAAGATTGTGATTATAAACAAACAAATACATGCTTGTTTGTTTTTTAACTTTGTGATTGTATGGTGATAGAACTGTTTACAGGCTATGACTACCTATCGGCTGCCCAATTTGCTCTTGCTTTAAATATCATAAAATGCAAATTGGGTAAGTTAGAAGTGTTTTTTTAAAAATATTTTTTGTGATTTTTCTGCAAGGCTTCCTTGAGATCTGAAAATTATTTTAAAATTTCCTCTCAGATTAAAAATATGGCATGCATGATTAAATGAATAAAAACCAATGGCCTTTTAAGCTCATCACTTGGATAAGTAAGTAGGTTTGAAGAGCCTTTTCTCCATAGTAAGTTAAAAAATTCATACATTCTTCACTGTATTATAGTAAAAGATGACTTGAAAAGTAAAAACAAAAGAAAGATCTTAGTCCTAATTTCTTATGTTAAATCAAACTTAAAATTATTTGTGTTCTTATCATTTTTAACGAGCTTGACACCATGAGGTATCTATCTAATGTGCTAGAATTTTATGTGGCAACAAACAAATGGTCCATTCCTATCCATAGAGGTAGTTGAGAGAAGAAGTGTTAATGAACCGCCATTCTGGTAGCCCAAATTGGAACCGTTTATCGTGAAGAGAAAGTAGTCAAGGTTGTAGGGGAAGCTGGCTGTGGGAAGTGCAGAACTACATTCCTTTTGTCAAATTATTAAGTCCCAAAGTACTTTTTTTTTCAAAGCAAAATCATATTAGGTGGAGCAGATCTGACTAATAAGCAAATATCTGAACCCTTCTCCATTGTTTTTCTTCTCCTACAGAGAGTTCAATTTTGTGGTATCTGCAGGGAAGATGTGTTGATGCATTTTAGGAAAAGTGGATATAGATATCCATATAAATGAAAAATGGATGAAAATATATAGAAAAAAATGAAAACTAACGTGGTATAATATTAAAAGTGCTGGATCAGAAGGAAGGAGATTGAGGTTCACTGTTCCATTAGTACAGCCGCCTGAATGATTTTAGGATTGAACTGGGAAATTCACAAGTATCTATTCACTAAACCATACTGGATCTGTGGTGGTAGATCATGGTCAATAGCCTTCAGTAAAGAGATCTTTGTTCTGCCGTTGTCTGATTTTTGTTAACTATTAATAAGAATAATTCTTTGGACTTGCGTTGCATGAAATCAAATCAATCAACCAACATAAAAAATATGTTGAAACAATTGTTAAAATACTTAGATATATTTCAGTTTCCAATTGACGATTACATATCATAAAAGCTTTTTTTATTTATAAAATAAATAGCATTGATTCATATTAAAAAGGCAGCCTGGCAACAATTAATATTCTATGCAGGCAGTGAAGCCCATTTAGAATAAGTAGAATACATACTGAATCAATTTTATACATGAAATATATCAACTAGGAATATAAAACAATCATACTGATACAGTGATGCTACACAGTCAGTTTGGCTACTTCAAGATGTAATTGAAGGCAAAACATTAGCAAGATTTCCTAATAAATGAATGCATTGGAAACAAACACTTCTTTAAAAAAATATTACTTAGCTTATTTTACACTGAATACAGACTTTTGAAAAAGACCATAATTCCTTCATCTTTTGTTTATGAGTGATTACCCAATTTCTATTTTGGAAATTGCAAATGTCAGTAAGAGATATGACTTTAATTTTTCCAATTAATTAATTGTTATTTTATTTTTAAAAAAATATTTGCGATGAGTAACAAAGCTGAAAATTTTCTCATTAAGCTTGAAAGGACAAACAAAATAAATAGGAGATGGGGCAAAGGAAGGAGAAGAGAAATGGATTACAGTATCTGAGCTTCAAAAGGCCAGATGGCAACTTGATGGCAGAAGAGCCATTGAAGGCTCTTAACTTGTGATCAGGTTTTTTTGCAGCTTAGATCTACTAGCGTAAGAAAGAAGAAAGATGCTTACCCAGGGTACAGTTTCCCTAACATGATGAAGATATGAGAATCTGCACATTTTAGCATATGGCAATGAATGTAATAGTTCATGAATTTATTTCGATCTAACAATCTGGTACTCATCTCTTTGTCTTTCAGAGAAAGCTCTGAGAAGCCCAGTGTACAAAGCAAATGCCGAGGAAAACTGAATATGCTTTTAAGCAGATGGTATCATGCTTAGGAACAAACAGAAACTGGACTCAGTAGGTTCTGATATTTGAGCGACAGAGCTGAGATTTGGATTTCGAATCACTGAAACAATATCATCCTAATCAGAAGGAATGATTCCAAAGCAGCTTCTCTTGGGAACATCAGCTGTTGCAAACACAAAAAGGCTGATGCGGTCAAGCAAGACGACAACTGTTTCTGGCTCTGGCAATCATGCACATGGAACCATATGTTTCCCCCACTCTGATTTCTATGCAACAGATTCAAGAAATCATTAGCAGTGAAGCATACACAACATCCCTCTGTGTGCAGCAATCCTTGGATAGTGAGGAGAATATCATTTTAGATCATTTTAGTGCTCACCAACAACTTGGCAATTTATGCATATGCAATGATCACATTCCCCAACCAACACACTTCTAACCTTAACACAAACATTCCTTATAATGTATCCATCAACACATTAAATATATACATTTAAATACATTAAAACAATCAAGAGGCTATCATCATCCATGTCTTTACTCCACGCAGAGCACTCAATCACACCTAATATCATTTAGGAACTTCAACTTAAATATTTGTGCAAAATTTTTCATAATCCAAACCCATTCAATTTATCTCATGCTTTCTCTCACAAATTTTTCATACATTTTTTTCTTAGGTGCATGTATTTCTCATTGACCTGCAGAAGAATAAAAAAGATGCACTTCAGTTACCAATTTTACTCATTGTTACCTCTGGTTACCTTTTGATTTTAAAATAAAAATTCTATCAAATACTTTCTCAGTCACATTATAGGCTTAGCACTTTTTCTTGCAACCTTTCACATTGTATAGGAGAATAGTAATAGTATACCTCAAGTCATTAGATAAATATGTCATTTCCTCTCTAAGCAACCCACTTATTCAAGCCATTTTGCAAGAAAATTGCATCCATATTCAATCCTTTTCCGCTACCCATCACCAGTAAGCATTACTGTTTTTCAACATTCTCATAGGATCTCATTATTTCAGGTCCATTCTTTGTCATTATTGTTCTTACAGGAATCTCTGAAATATCCTTTTCAGCATTCCTCTCTTCAGTTTTACCCCAAACAATTGCATAATTTTATTTCTTATTCAATTTACTGTGTTGGAGGGTCCTTGTTTAGTCCTGTTTAGCTAGTAGGCAAACCCATTTTTGGGGGGGGGGGGGCTGCTGGGATCTTCATCTCCTGCAATGAGATACTGTTTATTGTCTGGACCAATCTTATTGTACCCCACTCTGAAAATTTAACCAAGTAAGTTAGCCTTACAGGTGCTGTAGCTGACCCTATGGAAAAACTTCTCAACCTCATGCTCACAGACTGGAAAAAAAACTATCAAATAAAATAGTATCCCCCCCCCTCTCTCTCTCTCTCACACACACACACACACACTTTTGACTTGGAGGAAAATGTGATAATTTTTACATAGAGGTGTCCCATTAAATTGTTATAGAACCAAAAGATGGGTATATCCTTTCAGTCATCCTTTTCCAAGAAGGGCGTAGATTAAACATTTTGGACAATATTTAACAGGCACAATAGTTAACCTTTAGCATTCTTACCACCACAGTAGAACCTTGAACCTGAACTCATACCCATCTTTGATTATCCCTGGCCTTTATTCTCAGCCAGCATCAGGTATGTTTTCATTCACTACATCTCTGACAGCTCCTCAATATGTCAAGGACTTCCTTGATTAGTAAGCAGGGAGAGCAATCAAGAAATTTGAATATCAAACCCGTGAAGTAGATCATCCTAAATTGGTCCTTCCTCCCAATAGATCATCCTAAATTGGTCCTTCCTCCCAATAAAGGTTGACAGTCCTAGTCAACCCTTTGGTTTTTGTGATTTGTTCACAAGAACAAAATCGACTAGATCGACCTCATTTACAACAGGGGTCAAACCAGAAATGACTTGGGATAAACCTATAGTTATCATGACAGCCTTGAATTCTTGAGCTGCCTTCAAAGAAGAAATGTTAAAATCACTCAGAGTTAGTAGTGTCAGTGAATTCAAAATCAATCCACTGAACAAAAAATTCCAGCAATTTAGGAAGGGCAGCTGGGAAGATTGGGCAACTATTTTACAGTTAATTGTAATCAGAAAGCCTGTTTCAATGTTTTGGTGGGGTTTTCCTTTTTTTTCTCAGTGGACTGCAAGATATTTTAGGAAGAGTTTAGATAGATTAATAAGGAATTCTGCTGCAGAACATTTTTTCATTTTGTTTTAAAGGCTAATAAGATGGATTTTACCCTAAAAGACTTATTTAAGCCAATCAGTTCTACTAAGTTTTCACCTTTCACAACATTCCACCTAATGTTATGTTAACATAATGCCTTAATTAATGGGTTTTACTAACTGCACAGATTAAGGACTACATTTTAGAAATGTAAAATATAAATACAAGACACATTAGATGCAAACATAATGAATAAGTTTATACAATAAATTATTTCTATAACCTATGTACTGTCCTCACACTTCAATCATCCACTCTTTAATTCCTGTTTCCCCCTTTTAAATATTTTTGTTACTTTGCATTTTATCTTTGTTTGAAATTTAATAAAATGGGTGTTGTTACATGTTTTGCAACAGACATTTTTTTCTTCTTCTAAATTAGACTGATTCGGTTGGATTAACAGGGGTGTAATGAATCTAGCTCTAAATTTCTGATAAAGTTGCATTGTTTGCAATGGCCTCAAGGAAGATATGAAAGCGTATACTGACAAATAGCATTGCTAATATTAGAGGGAATGTATTGAACTGATATGGATTGCTGTAATGTTATATGAAGTCTGCTAAAAGTTATAGTTGCAAATAAATGTTCATTATAAATTACATTTGTTAAAAAAACAAAAAAAAAATCCAGAATTGAATTATTTTGCATGTATTCATAGATATGTTAAATTAAATCCGCTACTCGTGGCAACTACAGATATGTCTTATCACCAATGCTGCTTCCCTGCCTTCTTGTATGAACACATACTGTTCTCCAGAAATGTCTACCAAGCCACCAATGGATGTTTCAAATTTGGCTATTTTGAGGATGTTGACAGTTTATCCAAATATTAATATTTATTAGATGGCTGCCCTTTATATGATATTTTGCTTGAATATCCAGAGATATTTCCAAAATTTATATTTTTCTCATAAAAAAGACCATAAAATATACTATTGACCTGAGATTTAACATAGAAGCTTAAAAATGTTATCCAGAAATAAAAAGAGAACACCAACACCAACATTAGGACATAGAGTCTGGACTTAATGATGAAAGGCAGCATATTATTTACTTAATAAAGTTATAGATTGTCCATTTCATATACATTATTTTTAGCAGCTATTTTTTTTTTAGCAGCACTGTGAGTTTGAGGGACAAAGAAGTGCCTTTACATTCAGATATGCAAACATCGATGCTATATATGAAAAACTACTGAAGTTTGGGGATAATTATTTACATGATAAAGAATAAGTAAGATATTGAAATTGATGAAATCCATAACTTATTAAACTCTACATACGTTATGAAAATATTTTAAGTTGTCCTAATTTTTCAGTTAATTTTTCTTTAAAGGTGACATTTTGAATATTGAGGTTTACATAATTACTAATAGTATTAAGATTAAATGCATATAGATCTAAAATGAATGGACAGAAAAGGAAGATAGCTTAAACTAGAAGTTCAGCAATCTAAAACTTTGTAAGATTTGTCATACAACCATAATAGTGCAATTCTATTTAAATTGCACTATGTTCACTAGAATTTATTTTACATAATTTCACATACCATTATAACATGATACAGATCCAGCAAAAGTTGTCTTCAATCTAAAAACAAGCAATTGTAAAATAGAAGGCTGTTGGTAATTTATTCTTTCTAACATATGTAAAATTAAATGTGTGTATATATGTTTTTATCTGTCTGTTGTGTCTGTAGCCACACACAAACACACATTCATAATTATAATATATTGCAGTAGCAAGCCTTTAAAAAATAGCCATTTTCTACAAATTGTATGTATGTATATGTGTTTGCGTGTGGATACAGACTCACACACATATTGAAATTGAGGAAATCCATAATTTATTAAACTCTCCATATACTGTGAAAACATTTTAAGTTGCCCAGTTTTTCAGTTAATTTTTTTTAAAGATGATATTTTGGATATTGAGATTCACATAATTACTAATAGTATTAAGATTACATGCATATAGATCTAACATGAATAAACAGAAAAGGGAAACAGCTTAAACTAGAAGTTTAAATCATGTTTAATATGATTTCTTTCTACTTTTAAGGAGAATTTTTGTGGGAATGAAGTTTAACATTTCTTAATATCCTATACAAAATTTTTGAAAGTACATTATTTTGACTGTATACAGAAGTAAAAGTGAAGCAATTCATTCTGTAGGCTTTTGGCTGATCAAATTTGCCAGTTTCTGCAAATATCTTCACCAAAAAAACAATTAGAAAAAAAATTATGACAAAAAAACTTTAATGCAGTAATTCCATGGGATGTTGAAAAATGACCAATGAACTAGAAAGGGGTGTGTGTGTCTTGTGAGAGTCCAAATACTCCTATTATTAATTATCAGTTAGATTCAATGCTGTCATTCTGCTAAGAGATTCTATTTCAATTGAAAATATAATTTAATTAGCACAGAATTTGACTTATTTTTCAAATTGGTTCCAGATTGGTGGACCTTTTCAGAAAATTTGAGGTATTGGTTGAGAAGCTAGCAATTTTTATGTCATTTTATAGAATCCAATTTAAATTAATTTTACAAAATTATTACAGACCAAGATGCATTAGATACTAAAAACTCATTCTTGAGCAAACATGCCAAAGATTCTACTGTCAGCTTGTTATATACTATATAGACAATCAAGAAATAAAATTCCAGTCCAGAACATACCAAATCATAGAGAAGTCTCACTGAATTTACTTCTGAGTAAATATAATTATGATAGTACTACACATATATTTATTTCATATGTGTAAGTTACAGAAAAGTTTAAACTTTCTTTTTAATGCCAAATAATTTATTCAGACTTGGAAGACTCCTAAATGATAAATCTATTTAATTTAATATCCTTGTATTTTGGTTTAAATGTTGCTAATTTTTTTAGCTTTAGCTATCGCAAGTTCAGACTGTGGTTGAACCAATTTGGATTAGTTTAATAAGTTGCATATGAAAATATTCATTTAGATTGTATCATTCATGGGCCCCAAGGCATATTCATGTCATAAGACTGAACTTTCTATTAAAAAACAAAATAAAAATACATTGATCAAGAGGTGTAAAGAGACAAGAGCTAAAGGAACAATTGCAATTTGACTGTATCTATACGTATGGAAGATAGCAGAAGGAATTTTGACATATTATAATATTACTAATATAATATTAGCTAATTATAATATTACTCCTTTTTAATATTATAATTAGCTATAATATAATTATGTTGTTTAGTTTTAGCCATAATTATTTTTATTTGACCAAGTTAATACATTACATTATGAGAAGTAATGATTATACTTAGCAATTTATTATCAATGTTAGAAAAATGCTAATTTTTGAAACAGTTGTGCTTCATTTTTGTGGTTTGCATATAGAATTGCATCTTTAAATTCAGAGTAATATCTTTAACAGCAAAGGAAGCACTTTCCTTTAACCAGTTCCACCCAGAGTAGTCAATAGTAGTAATGAACTGAATATTCTAAAACTCCACATCTGTTTCAGTTCTCCAATAGTAGCTTTAGTAACTTTGGTATGTACAGTTCTACGCCTATAACAGTAATCCATTTACACAAATTTATTACAAAATTCAGTAGGAGCAGGATTATATCCTTTGTTAATGTTAAATAAACTGTACGGCTTTGATGACTACAGAGACAGTTTAATCTTGCATTTCATACAACCTCAAGCTATTAGATATCACATGGTTCTACAATATACATTTTCAAATTTGATTTGCTTTGTTCATGGGAGTAGCCTCAGGATAGCAACATTTCCCTGCAGTCTATGAAATAATTCTCAAATAATGAGTTCATCTGGCAAGTAACCACTGTTATTTGACCTTTAGTTGAAAGAGTACTTTGTTTTCACTGCTTTGAATTCAGAGATAATTTCAATCACTTTTTTTTGACATAGACATCTTCATACCATTTCTTAAAATTATTGTGGATGTTGCCATATTCTCAGCATAATTCACTCACGAGAAAATGAGGTAACATTCTGAGATCAATTACCAAAAACAGAGTCTTCACTACGTATTCTAATAAAGTATAATTAATATACTCTAAATAAATAATTAAGATACAAAGCTCTCTTGTTTCCAATGGGGAAGTATTAACTGTGTAAACAGGTAATAAAGTTTTTAAATGCTTCTTTTGGTTGAATTTATGAACACAATATGAAACCCTTGTTAGTCAAACAATGCTGCAGCACTATCTGTTCTTATCCAGGAACTCAAATGAGTTTACTCCTGGAAACAAATGTATAGGTTTGTACTATTTATCTGTTGAAATCTGTGAGAATCATGGATTAGGGATTATGAAGGTGCCATCATGGTAAGAAACACATAGCTTGGTAGGCATACATGAAAGATAAAATCAAGAGAAAAATTATAGTCTTCAACTGCGCTACTTATGCATGTAAATGTTATTAATGGGGACGGATTTAAAAATATGGTGTCAAATTAAGCTAACATTCTCATTCAGATAGTTTTTATATTTAAAAGGACTTTGTGCAATTATACAAAGCTCAGTCCAGGTGAACCTAGAATTTGAATTTAATTTGAAACATACAAAGAAATTTCAAAAGGAATTGTACACAAGATATTGTGAATATGTCATTAAATTCTTATTTGAATGCTCTTTTATTTTTTATTATTCTCCTGTTTAAGAGGGTTGTCAAGGCTTTTGTTGCTATATTACAACTCACAAGCAATTCTACTAAGAGCCACACTTCCATGGTAAAGCATGATTTATCACTATTGATAAATAGTTTTAATGATTTATCACTATCACACCTATGAATTTCTTTGTTAAAACTGGAGGAACGAGTTACAGGCTATAAAAGAAGTAACTTGACTTATAAGTCAGTAGCAAATGTCATTAATTTGTTATTTGAACATTATGTTATCCTCTGTCTTTTTGTTGCTTTAATTAAAAAAGCAAATGTCCATCAATTTCATATATGTATGAACTAGTTCTCTGTCAAGTTTTGCATCAATTAAAAAGGTGAGAAAATATTTATTCGATAGGTCTTGAGCTGGCTTTTCATAACCAGGTAACTATTGCAAAAATACAGGTAGTCCTCGATTTAAAACCACAAAATTTATGTCGATAAGTGAGACATTTGTTAAATGATATTGGCAGCATTTTGCAACTTTTCTTGCTGTTGTTAAGTGAATCACTGCAGATGTTAAGTTAGTAGCATGGTTGTTAAGAGAATCTGGCTTCCCCATTGACTTTGCTTGTTCAGAAGGTTGCAAAAGAGGATCACATGACCCCAGGACACTGCAAAGGTCATAAATATGAATCAGTTGCCAAGCATCTGAATTTTGATCACATGACGATAGCGATGCTGCAAAAGTCATAAGTGTGAAAAATGGTCATAAGTAAGTTTTTTCAGCGATGTAATTTTGAATGATCATTAAACGAACGGTTGTAAGTCAAGGACTACTGTAATGGCAACCGCTGTTCTTGATAAAATGTATTAATACAATTAATTTAGCAACACCTTTTCAAAAGGGATTTGAAGTCACAGTTCATTTCTAAAACACTATCAACTGAAAATGAAAACAGAAATATACTATATTATATATACAAATATCCTATTAAGGGTAATATATAATTTTAAAATAATAAACTGCTGAATGTTATTTACATTAATTCGGCAAGTTTAAAATTAAGCCTTATTTGCGACAATACATATTTCAATCTGAATATCACATTCACATTTTGATCATTTCCTATCAGTAGCTTTGTTTCTTATAACACTTGAAACCAGTTTTTCTCTAAAATATGGTTCCCTGTCCTGATACTATATCTAAATATTAAATAAATTATTGAGAGAAAAGCATGTCAGAAAGATTTTGAGGATTTGATCAGATTAGATTTGAA
Source organism: Natrix helvetica (assembly GCF_964273705.1). Taxonomy (NCBI): domain Eukaryota; kingdom Metazoa; phylum Chordata; class Lepidosauria; order Squamata; family Natricidae; genus Natrix; species Natrix helvetica. The sequence continues at coordinate 71,838,153 of NC_138552.1, forward strand.
ATTTACTTACACAGGGATTGCCAAAAAGTTATGTATATTTACTTGGGAGAAAGCCGACTGAAGCAACTAATTATTTCTGAATATACATACATTATACTGTGGTGTAGTAATTAAGGTATTGACCAGCACTGCAGAAACTCTGTTTTCTGTCCACCATCTGCCATGGACTGTGCTACTTTGGCCATTCATTCACTCCTAGTCCAATTTACCTTACTGAGTTGTTCTTGTGGCAAAAATGGCAGGATAGAGCACCATATACACTGCTGGAGCTCCTGAATAAAGCAAACAAAGAAACAGGCTACTCTATAAGAAACTGTTTGACAGAACTAGCTAAAATCTACCTAGTAGATTTTACCTAATAATCTACCTATTTCTTTTTTACTACCTAGCTAGTGTATAGCTTTGAATAAAACTGGGAAATAAAATACTAGGAAAAGTGCAAATCTACAGGATTCGTAAAAGACTGATGAGTTTTTAATTTAAAATTTATAATTTGATTGGAAAGCAACTTTCGCTAATAGAAATATCAAAAATCAGTAAAGCAGATGTATAAATTGCAATGTATCTTTTGGTTTGCAACTTATGACAGATTTGACTTCATGCTTGAATTTCAGTGAAGGCTTTTCTGGTTACAGTTTTTTGTAGTAAAAATACAAAGTTCAAATTCTGTCATATGGTATCATCCTTCTAGAAGTCAATGATTTCCCACATCATTTTTATCTTATTTTGGCTTGCTCAGTTCAATAACTAAGTTCACAATGATGAACAGAACTATCCATTCTTGGCAGGCCTATGGCCGTGATGATGTAAGTCAGCAGTACTGACTGTTGCAAGGGTATTTTAATGTAAACATTGTCTCTTAAGATTCAGCAATTGCTAATATGATAATAAGTCACTATGTTTCAAAAACACATCATTAGCAATAATTAAAGGATAAGTTTTTTAAGTTAAGAAGATGATAACATTACCTGTATTTCAATGTTGAGGAGAAAATATTTGGAATGGTGTTTGATGAATCAGTGAAATTGCCTAAATTGTTGATGAGGAAGGGAACCGAAGTACCACAGTTGAACAAACTGCTGGAAGATGTGATTATTAACTGTGATAACAGTTTGGATGTTATTTTATGCATTTATTTTTTTAAAAAAAATACAACAGTGATAAAAGTGATTTAGACTACTATGTTCTGAATTTTCAAAAACTGTTTTTTTTTGTGATTTTACATACACAAAAAGGGAATTTTTAAAATAATAACAAAAACAAGAGTAAAAATGATTGTCAGTTGAAATGTTCCAATATATGTGTATTTTTAAAAAGAGGAATCACAATCTGGGTGTGTATTTTCAGTTGGACAGTATATTGTTTTGATTATCTGGCGTTTATATTTAGGATATAAGTATCCTAGAATTGTGCTTGATTTTCCACACAAATGGACATCTTAATTCAGTAACATAAGTAGTATCACACTGTTTCTTTTCATATTTCCTCTCTATCCCAACTATAATCTGAAAGAGAAGTGTCTTTATAGCAAAACCAGTTTCAAACTAGATATAGATTGAAGCAGACTACAGCACGAATAGGATGTCGAAACACTTATCATCTATCTTTGAAATATTTCAGTAGCGCAATCAAGCCTAATTTTGTTGAGGCTTCAGGACAGTTTCTAAACTGCAAGAAAATAAGGGAAGTGAACCACCTCAACCCAGTCTGTTGGGTTGCGCCGTAAGGCTTCAGAGAACAGATAACCGCCGCGAGGACAGGATCCAGCCCCCTCCTCTCTCTTTTTTTTCGGATACCACGGACCTTGGCTGGACTTCCCGCGACCCCTTCACAGTTGACATGGCAGATTAGACCTCCCGCTCGCCTTTCTCTGAGTGGGGTGAAATTAGTAAACTGTGCGAGGTTTGGGATTTTGGGGGATGGAAAAGATTTTGAAAAAGTTTCAAAAAAAGTTATGTGTATTATTAAGGTCGCTATTATACTTCCAAAAGAAAAGAAAAGCAGCTTAATAAATACCGAAACCTCTCAGCTTCGTTTATTTGAGCAGAAGTTTTGCCCTCACTTCGGAAGGCCGTGGTTTGATTTTGCTGAAAGTACTCAATCTAGGGATTGCTCGCGACTTTCCTCTTCGGAACCAAAACTTTAAAAACAAAAACGGGGAGATTAATTTTCCAAGAACCAAAGTCTGCTCCCCTTCGAACGAATCACTAGCGCTGAAGACTGGCCCGACTGAAGGTCGGGGACACTCCACAGCTGATTTTTAGAAACAAGACTGGGGGGGAGTATTTTGAGGTGCCAGTCCAGCAAGAGGGAGCTCAATAAGAGATTTGGTTCTCGCGCCGGTGTGGCTCGAGATATCCGCTCCTCAAATCTACCAAAGCTAAACACCCCTAGAAAGCAGTTCCCTTAAGGGAAAAGTTCTGCCAAATGCTGCCAAATTGGGGAGGGGGGGGAGAAGCAGGATCCCAGAAAATGAGGAGGGGGTTGTTGATTACCAGTGAGGGTCGCTGTCGAGTCTTGTGGACTTCCCGGCATTTCATCCTTCATAATATAATATTAAAAACGACAAGCAAGAGAAATGCGTGACAAGCGGCAGGATCGATCTAATCGGACTTTTAAAGGTTTACAAAGAAATGGGTCTGACTCAAATGAGTCAAGGAGGCGTTTCCGTCGCCCAGGAGTTTATATTGAAGTGGTAAAAGACTAGACAGGTAAGTTGGGAACGTTTGATGGATACCTTAATTACACAGCTGAGATCAACATAGACTAAGACATCATACCTATTCAATTTATTGATTTCAAAGGAAAGCCGGTTAAGGACGTTAGAAAGCGTTTTTATATTTCCTCCAAGATAAATGCCGCTGAAATCATTGGAACTTATTTCCTGATTCGCCTTGGAATTGACAGCCTCATTTCATTTGCAAAAGGCGCACTCTTTCCATTACTGCGGCCTGGCCTTCAAGCAGGAGTTGCCAACCGTGCCAATCGCTTCTTTAACAGTAACAGGAGAGGTTCTCAGGAAAAATCAGCCCGTTTTATAAGAACACGAGCACTTGAGTTGATGAAGTTTCTAAATCGAATTAGCCACTCAGCATACGGAAACTGAGACGATCTAATGAATTGGAAAATGCGAAGTAGGGCACAATTATTATACAATGTAACTAGATGGGGGCTAGAAATTGGGTCAAATATTTAAATGAAGGGTGCCAATTTATTTTCAAATTAACTTTTCTTTTAAAAAAAATGAAATACACAAATTAGGTTTATGCATGTCCTTTAGGAAACCCGGAGCTCTGGTCCACAGGGCGCTTAAGACTTCGCGGGATAAGAACTAAGAGCAGATTCAGACAGCTTTCGCTGAATAATCTCCGCCTGTCAAACGCTGGAGGCTGGGATGGTCTTGCTCTGGTCTTTGGACTTATTTTCTCAGCCGAGAGAAGTAGGTCAGTGGAGCACATGACAAAGGCCCAGGCCAACCCGAAGCAGAGGCAGCCACAGATAAGCGCCACGAAGCTTTGGCAGCTGAATTCCGAATTCGCCCAACTGGCCCCTACAACTTGCGAGTTCGGTAAGCACAACCCTGCCAGAACGAGCAGTATGCCAATCACTTTGGGCGATCTTGATCCTATGTTTTTTCGCTTACCTGCCTACCCGCCCATTAGTAGTACTTGTCCCTATCTCACCTTGACCAATCGGACGCAACTGATTAGGCAGGGTTGGGTTCAGAAATAACCCTCCCCCACAGCCAACCAAAGAGATCCATTTCCAAAAGGCGTGCTTAGCCATCTTTACAGAATCTTAACCGCGAGCGAACTCTATGGGAGCTATTTCCAAGTAAACCTGCAAGACGGGGATGGCACTGCCAACGTCTACTTGGAAGTAAATTTAATTGAATGCGGTTGTGGTAGTAAAGTAGTTTTCGGTACACGTGACAGATCCTGTCAAATCGGAAGCCTAAATTTTATGGCCTCTTCTTTACCAATCATGTTTAGACCCCTCTCCAGGGGCCAAAGGCAAAGTGGACGTTCACTGCCAAGAAAAGCGCTTGGAGCGGGTGTATATTTCTTAGCTGTTCAGCAGTTACGGCGGAGGAATTTCAAGATCGGGCGGGGTTCTTATAGTTTACGAAGCAAGAGCTTCTTCAATCTAAGAACTTAAAAGCCTAGTTTCTGCCCAAATACCAGAGCGTTGAAGTCCTGAGGTCAGATCCTTGGCAGAGTTCCGTCCCTCGCCGACTCCTAGCAATAGTCCGGCAGAAGCCGCGCATCCCTTCATTAGACCCCTGAGTAAGGACACTCGAGACCGCTGGGTCGTTTTACAGCCACCCTCCCTTGTCACCGGAACATACAAGTATTGTAAGTATCTCTGCACTACCGACCCTTTCTCGGCATTCATTCTCCGATTTAGAAAGGAGTCGGTTGTTTTGACCAGGATCTCCCCCTGTTTTAGATGTGGAAGGGGTCAACAAGTAGACAAACTTCGCGCTAGCTTTGTGGAAACACACCCACCAAGTATTTTCTACTTTAACTGCACTTCATATGCTTTAAGAAAGTGACAATAGGATATCCTAATTAACAGGATCGTCTTCATCCCCCGTAATTTCTTCTCTTAACCTTACATGTATTCCGGTCATTTAAGTGAACGCCTGCCATTTTTCGATCATGTTAACCAAGCAGGAAAGTACCTGCCGCCAGAGAAGAAAGTTCACCTGCATTTAGTCTGTAACTAGAGCGGGTTTACTTTAAAGGGGGGGGGGATGGGGGATGGGGGATGGGGGGAGTGGAAATGGCGGTCTTTAAAAAAAAATAAAGGCCTTTTTGCTTGCAATCCCGTTTTTTAAATGAATGGCGATTGGAAACAAGATGTGCATTAATCAGTAAATTTGCGATGTTTAAAAGTAGACGCGCGCCTTCGGGGAAAGAGAGCGAATTTAGGAGCGTTCCTCCAACCCAAACAGCCCAATCTACCACCAACCACTGGATAAGCGGGAAACCAATTTCAATAGGATTGTGCAATTTAACAGAAAACAACGCAAAAGCTCCTTATACCAAAGATCCGCGAGAAATCTCCTCTGGACGGTGCAATGGGGTAAGGAGACACAATAAGGGATAACGCGCTGAAGGAATGACGGAGGCTCTAGATTTATATTCTGTCGAGGAAGTGAATTATTCGAGAGTGAGAAGGGGGCAGGTCATCCAATTTCCTTTTGGGATTTGAGAAGTACTGTACTGATAGGAGTGCTCCGTCAATTATGGTCAATATGCTATCTTTGGATTCTCTGTCTTTCTCTGCTCCAGCCATCCTCTTGCTATTCAATGTATCATATCCTAACCAGTCCACAGGGAAACATGCTTAAATCTGATAAATACATTCAGAGACTTGAATAAGTGAAAATTATCTCAAGGCCACCAGAAAAGTTGATGTTCAAGGAATATATTCGGAAGACAGAAGCTGGGAAGGATGGCAGGTGTGTATATTGCTGCTAATGGTGAAGTAGGTTTCCCATTTGCAGACAGCTCAGCCTTTCCTCCAAATATTTTAAGAACCCCCTGAAGTCATCTTCAACACTCCAAGTTTGGCACTCTGTACAATAAGCCTGCAAAGCCACAAAGAGTGCCATGGCTCCATGATCAATGGATCATGGAGCCATGAAAAAAATAAATTAATAACCATCACAGAGGATAGGAGTTGGATGCAAAAAGACAAATGTGTATCTAGATGGACCATGAGTTAAAATGATTGAATGTTGTCCAAAACTGTACACTTAAAAGAGATAGCTGATCCATAGCACTCTGCAGCTGATTCCATCAGAACTTTTTCTTCAGTTCTGGTGAATGCCAGACCACAACTCCACCATTGCCAGCTTGCATTTTCTCTAGGAAAATGTACGTTGCATCTAAAGTATTTGCGATAGTGGGATGGAGGGCTTAGAAAGTTGCCCAAAAAGAAGCCTCACTTTACTTTACTTCCAGTCCTGCTTGCCAAATTAGTAGTCTAGACCCAAATTAGTCAAATTAGTAGTCTAGACCCAAATCTCCCCAGAGTCCTTTCTTTCTTACTGCTTACAGGCCATATACTGTACATTTTGTTTAACCCAACTTGGTTGCCTTCATTGGGCTGGAGCCCAAGGATGGCATACCAGTTTGGGATAGGCTGGTCTAAGTTTCCAGTAAAAACTATACATTTCTAACTAGTTCCTCCTCCTCCTCCTCCTCCTCCTCCTCCTCCTCCTCCTCCTCCTCCTCCTCCTCCTCCTCCTCCTCCTCCTCCCCCTCCTCCTCCTCCTCCAGGCCTAGCAACCACTATCTTTCTCTGTCTCAAATTTCCCTCTCCCATCCCAAGGGAGCATCTCTGCTCACCAGCGTTTGCTCAGAAGTCGTCAAAGTAGCAAAACTTCTGCCTGCTGTTTTTGTAGAAAGGAGAGGGACCCTCAAAGAGATCCTCAACCCCCACCCCCACTCCAAATGGCGGCGCGGGCGGGGGGTAGGAGACGGGAGACAAGACACAGACATAGACCATATCTGCCAAAAAGAAAAGAAAAAAGAGAACTTTCTGATAACGTGGCAGCACCCACTGCCTCCCCCATCTCTGACCCTTCTCCAGCCCCTTCAGAAGCAGTTCCTAAAGGTTGGCTCGCCCGTCGCTTCGCTTCCTCGCTCCCCTCCCTCCCTCCCCGGCCAAGCCGAGGACACCGTCCCGCCCTTTACCTCGCATGGTGGTGGTGAGTCCCCGCTCGGCGCGGTCATGTAGCTCTCAACTTAAATCCCCTCCTCAGCAAGAGCGAAGACGACGGCTGTGGAGAGCCTGTCCCGCTGCGGCAACCATTCCTCCTACAAGGTGCTTCGTCTTTCTTTTCTTCCCCTTCCTTTTAACTTTCTTTTCTTCTTTTTCTTCTTCTTCTCTCTCTCTCTCTTTTCTTTCTATTTCGTCAGGGGATTATAATCTCTTTCTCTCTCTCTCGCCTCAGCCGCCAAAACGCTCTCAAAAAGTCTCTCTGGGCGACTCGTTGGATTCGAGCGGGGTCGGCCGTCTTCCCCGCTCCTCTCCCGGCCTCTGAGCGCTCGCTCGGTCCCTTCTACCCGGGCTTTTCAAGTCCGCAACAACACCCGACTTGCGAAGCTTTCTTTTGTGATTCCCGCAGCCTGGAGAGCGGCGGCGGCGGCAGGAGCCGGCGATGGAAGGGGACTTGTTGTCGGATGGATGGTTGTGAGGGGGGGGGGGAGAAACAAATCAGACGAAAAGGGAAAAAGGCGGAGGAGAGGAGTTGCGCTTTTTGGAAGGAAGGAGGGGGAAAAGCCCAGCCACCGCAAAGAAGCAGAGGAGGAGGAGGAAGCGGCGGCTACGGACGGTAGAGCCTGTGCGTTTTCACACGACAGTTGTGCCTGTTTGGAGCAGATTTCCCCTACGCGTCTGTTTTCATCCTTCGGTTGTTACAAGGACACGCAGGAAACAGGAGCGCGAGGGAGCTTGAGTGGGAAAGCTGCAAAGAGGCTTATAGCGGAGGGCGGGCAGCGCCGGTTACTTCACGCTCCGCCTCCTGTCAAGCCCCTCGGCCAATCCGAAGCTGCCGGAGTTGGAAGCCCTGGCGAAGGGAAGAGTCTCGGCCTGGGCGCCGAAGGAAGCGACTGAGGGGGAGGGGGGAGGCGGAGTTTGGCAGACGCTTTGTCGAGAGCGAAAGCTGGGCGGGGCCGAGGGAAGGAGGCGACGTAGAGGGAGCGCGCGCGGGTGCGCGCGCGCCTGCCCTGGCTCGCGCTCTCTGTGGCTGGCGGCCAGGCTCCGCTTTCTTGATTCCCTTTCGTCGCTTTCTGGGCGAAGCTTCGCGCGCTTCAGGCGGTCTCTTAACTTGCGGTCGGCGGTTTGAGGTGAACTGGTCTCCTGAAAGGCTTGGCTCGGCGTCGATAGAACTGGGTCCTCTCACTTCTCCGCTTCTCTGTCCTGCCGTCACCCCGAACAAGGGAGTGGGGGTGGGGATTGATTTCCTGTTCTCAAAGCGCTCCCGTCCCACCTTGGACGGGTCTGAAGAGATTTCTTCGCTCTGCTTCTCTCTGGCTTCTCTCCTTAAATTGGTTAGAAGGATGTTTTTTTTTTTTGTGTGTGTGTGTGTGTGTGTAAAACGCGGTTTCTTCACCTTTATGTAGTATGCTTGAGTATATAATAAAACAATAAGCAGATCTCCAGCCCCGGAGATGAAGATGCCGTTAAGAAAGACTTCAGAACTGAACGGAACTGTTACAAAACTGCAAAATGAAATGGAGGTGCAGAAGAACATGACATTATTTTTAACTTTTAGATGATATAAAGTTATCTCTTATACAACAGGGTCCTTGGATGCAGGTGTTAAAAAAAACACAAGATCATCCCATCCATCCATCCATCTAATCCACAACCAAGCAATTTCTTTTTATTAAAACCAAGAAAAAAGCCACAAAATTGGGGTGGTATAGAAATCAGCTGAAAGTGGTGTAGAAGCCAGCTGAAACACACAATAGTGTGGTCCTTTTTTTCTTCTGCAATTATTTTGGGGCATATTTATTTGCATCCAGCCTTTATTATTTTTAGAAACAACCCAGCAAACATACCCCACATACCTACCTTCTTCCTCCTATTTTCCCCACAACAATAACAACAATCCTGTCAGGTGGGTTGGGCTGAGAGAAAGCAACTGGCCCAAAATCAGCCAGCTGACTTTAATGACTAACTCATGATCTCCTGCTTTCTAGACTGGTGCCTTATTTATAAGACCAACATATAGTTTATTAACTGAAATCAAGTAAACCCAAGCTGTTTCAAATCTTTTTTTTCCTTTAAGTTTTAGTCTATATTATTAATCCACTTTAGAAATCCAGGATAAAGTAACTTCACTTTTAGAAAATACCATGCAACTTTCCTAAACTGAAACTTACATACCATAGGCTCTTTCTCTACTGCTGAGTTAAAGTCCTCTTCAATAGGTCAGTGCAAGCTTCCAAAGTTACTTGGAGAAAGGATTCAAAACTCACATTAGCAGAAGCACAGCAGTTCTCTGCTATTCATTAAAGCAGGCAGATTTTTTGGCTGGGCTGGCACCTTTTTTTTTTAAGTGCACACAGAAGTCTGGGGAAACATTGGGTGGCTTTAATTAATTGTAGGGAAGTGCTGCTCTTGCACACACTGAAGTCTCAAATAGATGTTCCGATTTTTTTTTTTTTTGAAGCAAATACATTGCTTCTATTTGTCCATACTTGAGTCAAAAATCAACTGGCACGAAACTAGTGCTCACCTCTAATGTGCCTTTTCCAGGCAGTTGTCTTGGAAAACTAGAGATAAGAGCTTTAACTCTTGCTATGTAAGTGTGAATAATTAGGGTCAGACATAATAATAGATGTTTCCTACTTTCATTTTAATCGTTAAAATTATGCTTTCTAGAAACCAGTGATATGGTACAGAGTACTCCTCATAATCCTTGTTTGCAGAGTAATTGATGATACTAGTAATATTCTGGCATAGAAATGCTGTAATTATGTGATGGAGATCATTGGCATTAAATAGTTCCCTGAGCTGATTATTTCATTAATTTACTTCTTTGCTACACCCTTAGCATTAAACCATGTTCATAATGATGATTCTTTTGTCCATTTGGAACTCATGTATATCATGAAATAAATATGAAAAATGGTATAGAAAAACTGCATACTGAAGAATCCAAAGCCAAAAACAATACCTTACTTTGGGACGAATTACTAAAAGTCTATAATATTTTTATATATGTATTTCCTGATTAAACTGCAATGCATCGTGCAATTAATATTGCAATTAATATTCATATATGCAGGGTTTGTTTGTTTTTTTGTAACACAGTTTGGTCAAAAGTGGAATGTCATGAGATTTACCTATTTTCAGTACAGAAGGCTGATATATTACAAGAACACATTACTGTGAAAAGTTTGGAATTGTGTTAGTGAAAGTTTCGGGAACACATTAATTTTCTTTCGTAAGAGTTTCTGTGAATTTTGATGTAAACAGCATTGCTCCTATTCTTGTGTCCTACAAACTGGTGGGTTACTACAAGAGTCCAATACCTTTTCAGATATGTGTTCTCATCCACTTTTTAATTCTTTCTCAAAAATGCTTTCCTTATTCCATTTCTGCTTCTACTTAACAACATTTATGCTTTTATATTTTTCATTACCGTTTCTTAGGAAAAAAAATAAAACAATTGAAAGATAAACACAGTGCACAGAAACAGTAATAGAAGCATGAAACTAATAATAAGCTCATTTAAAAAAACTAAATATAATAGAATGAAAATCATATTATCTAAGATTGCAAAATTCATGTCCAAAACACACAGAAGGAAAAATTAATCAGAAAAAATACTTAGAATCTCTTTCAAAAGATCCCCCAGTGAATGCTAAGCACAAAGTGAAAATCCAGATATATGGAATAGAATGTAGTCCCCATATTATACAAAAGAATTCTAGCCATAAACAGTCAAAAGCACTCCTTTGTCTTGAAAGTCCTCTTCTTATTTTTCTTTTTTGCTTATAGCATTAAAGCATCACGCTGAGATCCCTAAAGGATTTGTTACTCTTGCTGCCACCACCAAACCCTAGAATTTGAGTCATTTTTCTACAATGCAGTATATAGGTATAAACATTACAAGATTACATAACATGATGAAAAGCAGGGAAGATACACGCAGCAGTCACTTTCATAATGCTTAAACAAGGAATCAATTAACATGTATTAAATAACTTAAAATTGGCTGTAAACAAGTACTATTACAACATGTCCGAAAGTTATTAATCACCTTCCCTGCAGTAAATATCTATTTATAACTCTGTCACTTTGACAGATGTAGTTGTCTTAGGGCTAGGATTCCAGGTTTCTGTCAAACCTGTCTGTCTACCAAAACCTCTTAAATCCCTTTCTCCTGAGTTTGCTTCCTTGCTCTGGAATATAAACTGGGATGAGGTGCGCTGTGTTATCATTCTTTGATTGACAGATCTAATACCCAATCATTACAAGCAGTACTCCACAGATCTTTGAAGGATGCTTTCCTTTGTTGAAGGTTCAAGTGAAGCACCACTTGAAAGCTGTTTCTCTTTGCCTGCTCTGACCTTTAGTAATTCCACTAGCTAGAAGAGATTTCTGCAGACATGCGATTTATATATAGAACCTCTTCCAGCTATTTGAACTGCTGGCTAAGGCTTTAAAGCAACACAAAGCATCTCATTTAGGAGAATCTCATTGTCTCTTCAACTCCATAAAACAAAGTGCATAGTAAAAGGAGCTACATCAAGGCAGAGCTAAGCTTTTTCATTATCATCATCATTATTTTCTGTTCACAACTATGTGAAGTCACAGCCCACCAGTTCTTTAGTATTTGCCTTCATTCTCATTGAGTTCTTCCAAAGAACCTAGAATGTTGTAACATAACAGTGTAGTATATGTGTGGATCCAAGCAGTGTGGATTTTTGTAATTGAGAGATGGAAATGCTGACAATGCACAGATTTTTTTAAATTCCATGCAAGATTTTTTTGGTATGGCATTTAGTAAGAACTACTGAGACAATTTATGCCAAAATCTTTCAACTTTGATTTACAGATATTAATACTTTATTATCTTCTCCAATTCTTTGCCTTCTATTGTACTATCCTCCCTAGTATTGCCACCTCAATTCACCCACCTTTTTTTCTTTCCAACCACATTTAAATTTGGTGTGCTATGTACCAAGATTTATCAGTTTGTATTCATAAATCCCACAATATTTAACTTGCTCGTTTTTATTACATTTAGTTTATTCATTGTTGAATGGTTGGTCACATAGTCAACCCCATGTGTAGACTGAATCTGTTATTTTTGTCCATCTATTGAGACCTTCCCAAGAATCTGTGATAGGCAGATGTTGTAGTTTAGGGCTGTCAAACTCGTGGCCCCTTGAGTCCTCAACTAACCCTAACCCTAACCATGCCCACGACCAGTTTAGTGAAGGGAGAAAAAGTCCAGATATGTCACGTGACACCGCCATATCAACAGGAGTTTGACACCCCTGTTCTAGTTTGATGGTGTAAAAGGTATTGTCACAGGATGTAAATTGTTTCAAGCAAAGGTGTATTTTTCAATTGGCTGATAGTGATTTTGTCAATTCTGATGGTGTCCAATTGGTGATTGAAACTAAGAGGCCTATTACTATTAGTACTGTCTATATTTTATTTTGCTACATTCATTCTATTTCTGTTTGTGGGTTTTTATATTTTGTGATTTTTCTCAAGTTCTTTCTCTTCTGTTTTGCTGTTTTCAGGTATTGCAATGTCTTCTATCGAGACTGTTTTGTCTTTTTATCAAGAATTGTTACATTAGAAATCATGGTTCTTTTAGAAGTCATATTCTGAATACTGATAAGTCCTAGATCTGCCCAATATGGTACATAAAAGCCTTAAAATGCTCATGGACACCAACCTTAGTGTCATTAGATTTTAGGCTCCTCCTAAATTAAATGTTAGGTTTGAATTAAATATAAGACTAAATACTAGGGTGCAGAATTAAGAACTGGGCTTAATCATTATCTCTAAACAATTCTTCTGGTCTTGCCTAGCCTGAAGCATGCTTTGAAAATACTATGGAACACATGCTCTGTATGTAGTGTGCCCAATGACTTAAAACACTAAAGAGAAATAAGCTGAGATACTAGAAAGGCTCCACAAAGGTTAGAGAAATTAATGGGAAACAATCTAACTAATGTACCTTCTGGTGTCAAAATGGATATTTTGTGGACAATTACAGGTAGTCCTCAACTTAAAGCTATTCATTTAGCAACTGCTCAAAATTACAATGATGCTGGAAAAAATGACTTAGAACTTGGTCCTCACATTAACAACTATCACAGTGTCTCTGCGATAACATGATCAAAATTTGGGTGCTTGGCAACCAACATATATTTAAGAAAGTTGCTGCATTTTAGGGTCATGTGATCAGCATTTGTGACAATCCCAGCCAGCTTCCAACAAGCAAAGTCAATGGAAAAGGTTTATTTGCTTAATGACTGCATGCTTCATTTAACAACCATGGTAATTCCCTTAACAATAATGTCAACAAAGGTTGCAAGTTCAGCCGTGACTCCCTTTACAACTGCCTTGCTTAGCAATGGAAGTTCCAATTGTTGGTTCAAGGCAAAAACTACTTTTATGTGCACAACGGAAGCCATTTTATGTCATTGCAAATAATATGGTCTCAGTATTCTGAAGAAGACTCAACTAGTTGAAAGGATCACTGACTTTTAATGTAACATGAAGGCTAAATAGGTATTGTATTTTTACTGTTTAAAGCTGTCCAGGTAATCCACTTATTTTTTACATCTAGAGGTTCATCTTGTATGGTGGAAGAGAAAAATATTCCCCAACATTTTTTGGAGAGGGAAAGCAGCAAATTTAAGCCCACCGAGATCAAGTCAAACTTATTCTCCTTGTATTGATGCTGAAGATAGTTGGGAAAAAGAGGGACAAGACCTCTTTCTCCTCCACGGCATGCAGAGGCAGTTATCAGGAGCAGGATCCATAGAAGAGAGGATCCTGATAACTCTGCTTAAGGTTATTGCTTCCTCACTGGCAACAGCATTGATCATGGGAGAGGAGTAAAGATAAAGCCTTTTTCCTCACCAGTAATCTGGCAATTAATATGTGGATATTTGTGCCAGGTAGAATTGTCTTCATTTGTACCATTCCTTTTCTGAGGCTTCATTGGCAGCATAGATTCTCAAGTTCTTGTCCTTTTCAGCCATGAGAAATGAGCCTATACCCTGGAACACACCTAGTCTTCTATAAGCAACTAATTATTAGATGCTATGAGTATCCTTCTTTGGTGAAGAGGCAACTTATAAATTCACCTAATAAATAATAATGAAACTCCTTCAGTTGATGGAAGACTTCTATTAGTAGAACAGGAAGGAGAGTGACTTTCAGCAGTTTGCTCTCTCCATGGTAGCCCTTTCTCCAAATCTGTTCCAGAGTTAGAACAGCCTTAAAATAATGTTTATGGGGAACTAGGGTGCAGAGGGATCCATAATAATAACATGCTCCTTGTTATGCTGATGAAAGCTGCCTATCGGTGGAATTAATTGGCTTCTGGGCACTATCTGCATCTCAGGGAAGATCTCATTTCTTTCACCTACCCTGATGTGTAATGGCATCTTAAAACAAAATCTTGAAAGATCTAATAGATGCTCTTCAATGGCAATTCAGCTTGATAATTTGGGATAGTTAGGATAATAACATTGAAAGCCTCCCATAATAATAATGAAGAAAACCAAAACAGTATCAATTCAGAGATGTTGAAAGTGACTGCATTTTAAGTGCGCTTGCTTATTTTTCATATTTAAAATTGGAATTTTAATTGGGCCACGTTCAACATGGTTTAATGGAAACAAAGGTGAGAGGCATTCACAACTAGCTTTATAAGGTCCAGAATTCTTGAATCAGGATTTGTAGGAAAAAGAACAGCTCTATTCAACCAATTGCTTTTTCTCTCCTGGTGTTTGATGACAAGTCTTTCTTGCTATTTCTCTTCATTACTAATCTATGTAATCAACTCTGCAATTGGGAGACTCTTGTAAAGCCAGTTTTACAGATTTGATTTGTTACAACCTAAGCATGCTTAATTTTCTCCTGATTATAGTGCATAATAGTCCCAGACACTTTGTGCTTTTTCATGTGAGTGGTAATGTTTGGAGGATTTTTTTTAAATTATCTAAATGAAAACAGTACCATATATACATCTGTATCCAGATAGCATCCACTCTTCTGAGGTTCTGAACAGCCCTTAAAATCTGGTTTTATTTCCCTTGCCTGGAATTAATATATTTGGGGAAGGGGGCAGTTATTACGGTATGCGTTTTATTGTCTGCTTTTAGTCCAGGCTGTTTCACTTTGTTTAAGCTTTAAATTATTTCATCTTGTATTGGATTTTGTAAGCTGCCCAGAGTCTGTCAGACTCAGTGGCCAAAATACATTGAATGAAATAAATAATTAATATCGTCATGTATTTTAGAAAGTATGGCATATCTTTAATTTTTTTTTTTGGTAAATTCAGGGCATCCCACTGGATAGCTGCCTACTTGCATGAAATCATACAAATATTTTCCCTGGGGTCTACAGTATGTTCATATCTGCTAATGTTAATCAAATTAACATCATTCAGTGACAGTGTGCTTACTTGTACTTACAAAGGTACATTTTGAGATTATCTCTTTTGCTTAGCATGAACAATAACTGATCCATACATCAGGCTCCTGCAGTAACAGTTTGGGTATCTATGTTTTGAGATCCATGCCCACATACATATGTGTATTCCCAGGCACATACTTTACTGAGCATGCTTTAAACAATTTGACAAAACAAAACAATAAACCGTGGCCTAAACTACTACTCATTTTTAGATGTTAGTCAAAAGAAAAACATATTTTGAAAACACTTGATCACAAAATGATCTTATCCTGATTTGTATAGCTATCACGAATCTGAAGACCCAATACTCTTCAACAATAATGCATTAACATTGTACTAGCCTCTGACTCACAGCTTCCATTCATACCTCTGGAGCAATAGCATAGGCATAAAGCATTTTGCACTTTTTGGATTGCTCTGGTTCCTTTCCAAACAAAATGATTTGGAATGGTAGGAGACTGATTTGACCCCGGAATCATTATTTGTTGTCATCCTTCATTAAAAAGCAGGACTGAGCACAATACAATATTTGAAGAACATCTGCCTCAAGCATATATAACTTGAAAGGCAGGCATTCTTAATTTTTCAGAAATGATTCTGTTTACAGTGAAGAAATTTTTCTTTAGACCTTTACATTAATATGAAAGTTAGCAAAAGGTAGCTCCAATAACACTGATATCTATCCATGATACTCATAACATGAAAGAAGCCAGGATAGCTACTTTTGTTTTTCATGCCTATGGACATTTTCAGTCATCCAGGTCATGGTTGTCCCAAAGGTGCTTGTTCAAGAGGCAACTGGATTTTCTGGTTTTTCTTTGAAGATGTTTCACTTCTCAGCTAAGAAGCTTTTTCAGCTCTGAGCTGAAAATGCTTCTTGGATGAGAAGCAAAATGTCTTCTTGGATGAGAAGCAAAATGTCTTCAAAGAAAGACCAGAAAGTCCAATTACCTCTTGAAAAAGTACTACTATTTTTCATGTGATTTGGGATACATGTTGACAATGGGCATTCCTTCAATATGACGGTCTCATACTGAAAGTGAATATAGGACTGTGTTGACCACTTTTTTCAGTTATACATTTTAGTGATTTTTTAAAAAAGCTAATACATAGTCTAAACTTATTACCATTGTTGTTAATTATAAAAAGTTTGTTGATGTCTCTTTCTTACCCATCAAGGAACCTGAATACTCTGCTTTCATATAAAAATGAATATCCTTATTTAAAAAATGATTGTTTTTTATTTATTTAACTATATGTATATGTGTGTGTGTGTGTGTGTGTGTGTGTACACACACTTTAAAAAATCACTTTCTTCAATTCAGCACTTCTTGTACAAAGTGTAAAATAGTTTATCATATAAAGTATTAGGGAGATATAAAACTAAATTTATTCAGATTCCTCCCCTTTTTAAGATTCCAGCAATGCAGAATTTAAGTTTTCAGCACTGTCAAATATTTTCCCTCTTCTACCAAACCTGTTTTTGAAATATCATTTTTTTAAAAAAAGAAAGAAATCTGATGATCTTGCTCAGTTTGGGCAATGATTTTTCTGTCAGCTTAATAAACATTTCCTGCTATACAAATTTCTATTATTCTTCTAAATTGTTGAATTCTTTTCCTCACCACATGTAAATATTGTTTATAAATAAATGTGTTTATCACCTGTAAATGTGAAATATTTATACATGTAAATCAAATGTGTGGAATATACATTACACCTTGTCAAACCTCTTTTATTGAGGCTTTAACATTTATTTTATGCCTGACTACCTTAATAATATGCTACTTCATTCCTGAACTGCATGTCATTTTCCTCAAGGTGGATTAGGTTTTATTCAAATAGTAATTTATATAATTACTATTTATAGTGAAAATAATAATCCAAAACTTGCTCGTGTTTTCCGACTGAATTCGTATAAGCAGAACTAAATTGTCTTTAGATTGTACTATACTGTATTTTTAGAATATTATTAATATTTTATATTATTGAGGAACATATGCTGCCTTTAATTCTTTACCTACCACTAGGGTGTAAGTGGTGAGATGCTTTAAAATACTATTTGATGGTATAAATCTTACATGAATTGTGAATGCATCAACTAAGTAAATTCATTGAGTTGTTCTTGACTCCTGATACTCTTACGTTCTTAGACATGTCATTTTCTTGCCAACACTATAAAAACGATTTGGCATTCCATTCTAACTTACAATTGTTGAATTTCTTGCTGGTTTTACACAGAGGTGGTATGCTGCCAGTTTGCACTGGTTTGGACAAAGTGGTAGTGCTGGTGGTGCGAGGCTCCACCTGCCCACCCTGACATCATCACAGACCTTCTGTGCATGCCCAGACGTGCACTCCCGCTACCAAACTGGTAGTGAAGAGAATAGGATATCATCTCTGGTTTTACTACTAAATATGTATTGGATCTCACCTGATTAGCTTTTCAAAATTACTCCAGGTTAGCTAGTGGCTGTTACTAAACTCAACAGGAGTTAAGGAATTCATAAACATTTGAAGTATAATGATGCACTTTATATGAATAATATTTTGATGTTTAAGCATAATATATACATTAACTTCTGATTGTTCTGAGACAATGTGGAACAAAGACAAGACATTCTATTCTTATTTACCATGTTCTTATTCCCATCCAGAGCTTGTTCCAGCAAATAATATGCTTTCCTGCCAAGGTGACAAATAATAACTGCTTTATGTCAAAATATCACAGTACTACTGTGAAATTAAATAATGTTACCTTTCTGCAGTGACTGATATTAAAATGAATTTTATGAAGTGAATGACAGTACAAGAAATAATATTCATATTTGTAATATTTGAATGTGTTTATGGCACTTTAAATAAAATTCAGAATTCGAATATATTGAGCTATTTTTCTTTCACTGATGCAAGTATCATTCTTGTTTAGAATTAGTTTTTATCTCATCTGAACGAAGGGTTTAAAAAAATGCTTGAAAAGTGTATTCCCATTCAAACTAAATTATAAATGACTAAACTTCAAAAATCTGATGCACTTTGAATGTATTAATGGGATGATTTAACTCAGTACTGGAGGAAAAAAAGGCTGTATAAACTGGATAATTTAGGAAGGAGCTGTTGCCCTTGTCCAAAACCCACTTGGAAACAGAAGTTCAAAATTAACTCTGCTGTATAAAAAATATAAGTAGTTGTATTCTTAGTTTCCGACTACCAATTTGATTTGACCTGTTTCCTTACTTCTCTATGAGTTTGGCAAAAACAAGAGAAAGGGAGGGAAAGGCAGCATGGCAGTAGTATCAGGTACACAGGGTATTGACATCACATGCATTGTAAAGCTATGTAAATTAAGCAAATTATATAAATGATGAGATTGTGTCTCTGAGGGAGATGGGTGATTTAGAAATATGAAATATATTTTAAAAAATAAATAAAATGCCACAATTTTGTTGTGTATTTGATGGTGTCATTATGTATGTGTTATTGCTAGCCTCCCCCTTGTCCTTCACTATGGTCACTATAAACAATTATAAGAAATATGAATCTGGGATTATCTGACTTTTCCAGTGGCTTTGGTGGGAGGGGCTACAGCAAAGTTTGTTACAGCCTGATTGGTCCAGAGACTGAGGGATTTTTCTTAAGTATCCTCCTTTCCCTCCTGGTTCCCAGTTCCCTCAGTATTTGGTCCAAGCACTAGCTGTGGCTCCTGTGAGGTAGTTATTATTAATTCTGAAGGATTGATCAGGTTAATTGGATATTCCAAATTATTTAAAGTCTTTGTCAGGGGACTTATTGTCTTACTGAGGGAGCAGGGAGGTTTTCTTTTTCTCCACGCTCTCAGGAGCTCCCTGGGAGCCCTTGGCTCTTCCGGAGCTTTGAGAAGGCTTTTGCAGTTCAAACGGGCATTTTCTGAGGCTTCCTGAAACCTAGCTAGAAAGAGAGCCCTCGATCGGCGTTTTCGCGCCTCTCTGAGCCTTGCCACAACATCAATTGGCTGGAGCTGAAGGCAGCCTGCCTCGCCCTGCTTCATTTCCGGGACTCGATCGCCAATCAACATGTCCTCCTCCTGACGGACAATGTTGCAACAAAAGCACACATAAATTATCAGGGGGGGACCCACTCCAGAAGCCTGTGGCAGGAGGCTCGGAAGCTTGGCAGATGGGCAGAGAAGAACCTGGCATCGATCCTGTCAGAACACATCTCGGGTGTTGTCAATCACCAGGCGGACTGGCTGAGCCATGTGACAGTGGATCACGGCGAGTGGCAGCTCGACCCGGAGATATTTCACAGGATCTGCCTCAGGTTTGGCGATCCACTGGTGGACTTGTTTGCCAGCCCGAGCAACGCACAGCTCCCCCACTTTTTTTCCCATTTTCCCGCTCACAAAGCGGAGGGCACGGACGGCCTCAGGAGTCCATGGCCTCCCGGTCTGCTTTATGCCTTTCCTCCCCTTCCCCTGATCCAGGGCACCCTGAGGAAGATAGTATTAGAGGGGGCCATTGTCATCCTGGGGGCCCCCTTTTGGCCGAGGTGCCCTTGGTTTGCTGACCTTGTCCAGCTTTCAGTGGCCCCACATTGGTGGATTCTTCAGGAGGAAGTTGCCTTGCGCCAGGGGGTTCTGAGGCACCCAGAGCCCCAGTGGCTCCAGCTGACCACCTGGCTCTTGAGCTGAGCCTCCTGAGGAATGCGAACCTTTCCGCCAAAGTCATCTCCACCATCAAGGTGTCCAGACGTCCCTCGACCATGCATATTTAGAACTCTACGTGGTCGGCCTTTGCGTCCTGGTGTGGGAGATTCCAGAAAAACCCGACCTTGGCTTCGGTCGCTCAGATCCTCGAATTCCTGCAACATGGGTTAGACTGTGGGCTGTCCCATAATACATTGAGGAGACAGACAGTGGCCCTGTCCTCAGTCCTAGCAGAGGATGGGCCTTGGTCGTTAACCCAGTCACTGTTGGTGAAACGTTTCCTTAAGGGCACAGCCAATCTGTGTCCTCCCCCTGTGCACAGGTTCCCCACATGGGATTTGGCCCTGGTCCTTAGAGCCCTAATGGGGGTTCCCTTTGGACGGTGCAGCTTAGATTCCTTATCCTGAAAATTGTTTTCCTTGTGGCCGTCACTTCGGCCAGACGCATCTCCGAGTTGGGTGCCTTGTCGTCCAAGGAGGACTTGTGTCAGTTCCACCAGGACAGAGTTGTCCTGCGGCTGGACCCGACTTTCCTACCGAAAGTCAATTCCTTGTTCCATAGGGCGCAGGAGGTCATCCTGCCCAAATTTGCCCTTCTCCGGTCCACGAGAGGGAGGTCAGTTGGCACCGGCTGGATGTCCGCCGAGCACTTTGCATTTATCTCAGGCGCACTTCCTCCTTCAGGCAGTCAGAGGCCCTGTTTCTGTCCTTTATGCCCAGATCCCTGGGGGCTAGGGTGTCTTTCGCCACAATTGGTAGGTGGGTCCGTCAGGCCACCTGTGAGGCCCACCAGGCAGTCCACCAGACTCCGCCACAGGGTATCACAGCCCACTCCACCAGGAGTGTGGCTACCACCGCTGCCTGGGCTACCAGGGCTCCTTTGGAGGATATCTGCAGGGCGGCCACTTGGGCCTCTCCTTCCCCCTTTGTTTGACACTACCGTCTAGATCGCTTCACTTTGGCGGATGCGGCCTTTGGCCATAGGGTGCTCCAACAGGTGGCAACCTTCCCTTCCCCGGACCGTTCGACCCACCCTGGGACTTAGCTTGGGTATGTCCTGCTGTAGCCCCTCCCACCGAAGCCACTGGAAAAAGAGCGTTGGTCCTTACCTGAACGCTTCTTTTTGGTGGTGAAGGTGGGAGGGGCTACTTTCCCACCCTAGGTTATGGTACAGGGGTTGGGGTGGTCAGTGTTTTTTTGTTCTGTTTTGTTCCATTGTATGGTTGTTTCCTTACATATTGATATCAGCTTTTTCCCTTCGACCTCGGGAACTGGGAGCCAGGAGGGAAAGGAGGATACTTAAGAAAAATCCCTCAGTCTCTGGACCAATCAGGCTGTAACAAACCCTGCTGTAGTCCCTCCCACCTTCGCCACCGAAAAGAAGCGTTCAGGTAAGGACCAACGCTCTTTCTCCTCCCATTTCCCTTTCTTCCCACTATATTATAATGCCTGGGATTTAGAGAATAACAGAATGATTTTTTTCAATCTAGGAAGCTTCTGGGAAAATGACTACATGGCTTTTTAGATTATCATTAAACCCATGAAATGTCCAAGAAAATAGTGACTTACTACAACAACTTAGCCCAAAATTTCTAATGTTAAGTAAGGCAATTGTTAAGTGAGTGGGCCTCATTTTATGACTTTTCTTGCCATAGTTGTTAAGTGCTCTACTGCAGTTGTTAAATAGCAACACAGTTGTTAAGTAAATCTGGCTTCCCAATTGACAGATGAACCCAAGGTCACAAAAGGTGATCACATGATTCTGGGACACTACAACTGTCATAAAAATGAAACAGTTGCCAAGTTCTCAAGTTTTGATTGCATGACCATGGGGATACTGCAGTGGTCATAAATGTGAAAAATGTCTTAAGTCACTTTTTTCATTGTTGTAACTTCTAACTGTCACAAACAAATTGTTTTAAGTTGAGCACTATCTGTAATACAATGTTAATACAAACTATAACACAATGTTATAAAGTTACACATTTTCTATGAGATATCGATCTGCAGAAATGCTCAGTATATTAAAGTTGTAATACTTTGTACACACACAATATCATCTTAAACAAAATAGCATGTACGCAGGAACACAGTACTCAATCATTTCAATCAGAGATTTTTAATCTCTTCAGAATGAGACTGATTCATATTCTATATCACTAAATTAATTCAGAATATTCAAAATACATAATTTTAATAGAAAATGTAATTGTATGGAGGTTAGTGGTGGTGCAAAAATATTGTGACTCTGATTAACCAGTAGGATCATGCAATATAGATAAGTGAATAGGAAAAAAAAAGAATAAATGCCAGAGTGGGTTATTGCCCCATTTATTTTTATAGGAAACAAATTTCCAAGCTGTAATACTGTGCATGTGGTGATAAAAGAAAACTTGTCACCTTCAATGAGTTTTCAACTTGTCTAGATGCACAATGAACAACAGAAGCTTAGAATTTGAGGAATTATTATTATTAATAATTATTAATGAATTCTTTATTAACAAGTGATGATTTTTTACCTGGGGTGAAGCTTGCAATAACTTACATACTACCCAACTGAAAGTTAACTATGTCAATAACTACAGGTATTACTTGACTTACAACCACAATTGAACCCAAAAATTCTATTGTTAAGTGAAACATTTGTTAAGATAGTTTTGCTCCACTTTACGAACATTCTCACCCCAGTTGTTAAGTGAATTGCTGCAGTTGATAAGTTAGTAACTCAGTTGTTAATGTAAATATGAATAAATAACATAAAGTAAATATTAACCAGTTTATTATATCACTATAACATAAATTAATATAATAATGTAACATAAATATGAACCAGTTGCCAAGCCTATGAATTTTGATCACATGATCATGGGGATGCTGAAAAGGTCATAACTGTGAAAACGGTCATCAGTCACTTTTTTCAGGGCTGTTGTAACTTTGACCAGTCACTAAATGAACTGTTGTATGTCAAGGACTACCTGTAGTTCCTCAGGATTATTGCCCTTATATATGAAATGCTATGGTTCATAAAATAATCTGTACTTCTTTAAATGGAAAATTTGTTTTGAGATGCGTAGAATTTTCTTTCAGATGATTTGACTTTAGTTTCTCTTTCTCAGTATGCTTTGAGATGAATTGTTTCTGTCCTGCTTTATTGTGACATGCATTGAATCTATAATGTGCAGGCATATGGAGAAGAGGAAAGAAAGAGACATTAATAAATGTAATTTAATTGAAAGAAAGCAGATTTCATGATATAAGAAAGGAAATACATGGAATCCTAATCTGTCCTATGAGACACCCAGATAGGCTACTTTGGGAGACTAGGCCTCTGGCCTTTCTAAGATTAAGCTAAATCTTAGAATATGTTGGATTGTTCATTAGAAAATGTCAGAAGGAAAGCAGTATTCCAATTTAAATTACTTATAGCTAATGGCATCAATTAAGACAAACTCTGGGAAAGAAATCCATGACTTTGATACGTGAAATGAAGAGGACTTTGCTCAAAAATCATCAAGGCAGGCTAATCTCCAATGGAAAAAAATGAAGAGAGAAATACATAATACATATATCTTAACAAGAATATTCTAGATGGTCCAGAATTTCATATCAATAGTAATAACTCTGTACAATATGTTTATCTTTGAAATGCAAGATTGTTGCTAGTGCTATTTCACCAGTGGTGGGTTTCAAAATTTTTTAGAACCTCTTCTGTAGGTGTGGCCTGCTTTGTGGAAGTAGCTTGCCGGCCATGTGACTGGGTGGGCATGGCCAACTTGCAAAATGTGGTGAAACTCACTTAACAATGCTCTTGCTTAGCAACCAAAATGTTGGCTCAGAAACTCTGGTATTTGAAGCACGTAAGTCTTAAAGCTGTCAAGTTACAAGACCCTTGCACCCCTAACCCTTTAGAAAAAAAACCCAGGGGTGTTCAAACTTGACAGCTTTAAGACTTGTGGACTTCAACTCCCAGAATTCCTCCTCTTGCTCTTCATCTTGATGATGTGTGGACGGGCGGGGGGAGGGAGCTGGAACTGGTTCTAAACGGCATTGTAGATTTGTGGAACCTCTTCTATAGAAGAGGTTAGAACTGGCAGGAACTCACCCCTGTATTCCACCCTTCTGAGTAACATAACCATCTTTACTCTCAGCTGAGATATCTGCCATTTTGCTATCATATTTCGCATGTAAGAAAATAGAAATAGTCATGTAACAAAATTGAATCAAATCAAACATAAGAGTATAAACTTTGGCTATCCAATGGGTACAATTAAGAAAAAGAATTATTCGGATTTTACCTCAAAGATACATTAAAAATAATACGAGAGTCATCCTAGACATAATAGAATATTACGAGGTACATCCAGAAAAACAAATGATACTGGTTTTCCTTGATGCACAAAAAGCATTCGACAATGTAATTTGGAAATTTATAATAACACTATTAGACAGGATGAAATTTTACAAAAATGATAGAAAAAAATTATAACAGTCAGACAGCCAAAGTTCTGATGAACGGAGAACTAATAGAGAAGATTGAAATAAAAAAGGGAGTCAGACAGGGATGCCCCCTCTCTCCTTTGCTGTTTATATTAACCCTGGAAATTTTATTAAATGAAATTAGGAAGGACCAGAGAATAAAAGGTTTGAGACTCAAAAACGAAGAATATAAGGCCCAAGCCTGTGTCGATGACTTAGTATTTGTTCTAGAGGATACATTAGAATCCAGTCTGAAATTAATTAAAAAATTAGAAGAATATGGCAAAGTGGCAGGATTAAAAATCAATAAAGGCAAAACAAAAATGATAACCAAGAATATTACAAAAAAGCAAGAAGAGGAACTGGAATTAGCAACTAGAATGCAAATAACTAAGAAAGTGAAATACTTGGGGATCTGAGTGTTGGCAAAGTGTTCCACAATTAAGGATGATAATTATAATAAACTAGTGACACAAATAAAGAAAGATTTAGAAAGCTGGAAAAATATTCAGCTATCACTAATGGGACATATAGCCACAGTCAAAATGAATATTTTACCAAAAACCTTATTCTTGTTGCAAGCCGTACCTATTAACGGGGGTAAAACTTTCAAGAATTAAACAAAATAACCGCTAGGTTCATTTGGCAAGGATGAAAAGCGAGGATTGAACTAAAGTCAATGCAAGATAGCAAGGAGAGGGGAGGTTTAGCATTAGCAAATTGGGAATTATACACATTAGCAGTAACAATAACATGGGTGAAATATTGGATAGAGCTAAAGAATAAAAGAATTTTGACCTTAGAAGGCCATGATTTGCAAGCAGGTTGGCATACATTCCTATGGGATGATAAAAATAAAATTCAGAAATACTTTCAAAAACATTTAATTAGACGAGCATTATTGCAAAATTGGCTCAAAATCAAAAAAACCCACTATGTGAAAATCCCGAATTGGCTATCACCGACAGAAAGGACAATCCATCCAAATTTTGTAGATATGAATAAAATGCTAAGATACAGAGACATAAATTTCGCACAGGGAAATTTAAAAACAGTTGAAGAATTGGCAGAACAAAACATGAAAGTTGACTGGCTAACCTACTTGCAAATCAAAACTAAACACAATAGTGATACTAAAATATATGACATCGAAACAAAACCACACGAATTGGATAAAATAATTCACAGCTCAGATAGAAAGATGATAGGGAAAATATATAAATTTCTCCTGAAGCATAAAATGGAAGAGGAAATCATGAAAGAACAAATGATAAAATGGGCACAGAACTTTGGCTATAATATTGAATTGGATAAATGGGAAATATTTTGGGGAACAAACTTAAAAATGACACTATCAGTTGCATACAAGGAAAACCAGTACAAAATGTTTTACAGAAATGTTTTACCTGGCACCAACAAGGTTAGCTAAAATCTCAACAAATACCTCCCCAAAATGCTGGAAATGTGAACCAATACATGGAACATACTACCACTTATGGTGGACCTGTGAGGAGGCTAAATTTTTTTGGAAAAGGATCAAAAACTGGTTAAAGGTAATAACAAGTGTTAAAATAGAATGGAAAGCTGAAATTTTTTTATTAGGAATAATGACTGCGAAATATAAAAAAGAAACTCAATATTTAATATTACACATAATTACGGCAGTGAGGATTGCCTTTGCCCAGAAATGGAAAAACAAATTAATTCCAAGCGAAGATGAAATAATAAGAAAGGTTATGGACTGTGCTAAAATGGACAAATTAACAAAAGAAATCCAGGGAAAAGAAGAAACAGAATACTACCTCTTCTGTAGGGAGAACGAGGCAGACAGGAACTGAGGCAATGCAGGTTGAAGCTAACACAACCTTTATTAACAGTATAACACAGCAAAATGTAAGGCAAACCTCGACCTGGCAAACAGCAGCATTTGACAGCTGACAGCCCTTTTTATACTAGAGCTGTCAGATGCTGAACCAATAGAATGGGTGCATTCTCCCACCAGCTGGCTGCTCGCGACTCAACCAATCAGGGGCCGGCAATGATAGTCAATGGCGTTGTAGCCCCGAAGACTTAACACCCCTATCCTCCCAGTTAGCACATGCATAGTGAGCCAAATACGCCAGCTGGCGTTGGCTCTGCCCAGATCACCTTAGTTCAGGGGCGGTGGCCAAAGGAGGAGCCACTGGTGGAGACTCCTGTGGAACATCAGGAGACTGCGCAGCTGAGTTGGGAAACTTGACTGCTGCGGGACTGACCTGATTCTCAGGTAAGCCTGGTGACAAGAACTCATCGGTGGGGGGTGTTGCGTGCGGCTCTGTCTGCGCTGGAGCAGCCTCTGTCGATATTAGTTTCCCAGGGCAGGATTGGGCCTGCGCCGGGGGTTGGTCTTCTGCACTGGTGGCTCACCATCTGAGCTGGTTGATGTTTCGGCGCCACATTCACCCGTCACTGAGCTGGACCTTATAAGAGTAGGGTCCAGTTAGTTGCGTGATTTGTCCGGGAAGCCACCTTGGTTTGGCCCCATAGTTTTGGGCATAGACTGGGTCTCCCACATTAAAGGCCCGTGTGGAGTTGCCTGCGAGGAGGCTTTTCTCTGCTGCATAACCGGGGAGTAGCCGGTCCATGGGTTGTCCGGAGCCGACAACCCATAAGCCGGACTTTGCTTGGTGATTGGGTACAGGGTTGTATGCTGTGCCAGAAGGTATTGGGACAGTTTGTCATGCCAATTCCCTGGCCCTAGGCAGCCCAATGCCTCCTTAGCCGACCGGATGGTTTGTTCTGCCAGGCCATTTCTGTCATATGCCATGCTGGCCTAAAAACATCTGGAAGGGTGCCGACGTGAACTGGGGCCCATTGTCAGTCACCACCACATCAGGCAACCCATGGGTTGTGAATAGCCTCCCCAGCACCCTAATTATAGCCTCCGAAGTGGTGGATGGCATGAGTGCCAGCTCCACCCACTTCGAGTAGGCATCTACAAGGACCAAGAAGTTCTGCCCTAAGAACGGGACGGCGAAATCCAAATGGACTTGTGCCCATGGAGCCCGGGGCATGTCCCATTACCTCGTGGGCACAGAAGGGGGAGCCGGTCTAGATTTCTGGCACTGCTGGCAGGTGGCTACCCAGTTTTCTATTTCCTGGTCAATCTTGGGCCACCACACGTAGCTTCGGCCCAAAGCCTTCATGCGCACAATGCCCGGGTGAGCAGTGTGCAGGCAACTTATAATTGGTGACCTAAGCTTTGGGGGAGCTACCACCCTATTGCCCCATAACATGCACCTGTTAAGGATGGACAGCTCATGCTGCCATATATAATAGGGTGAAACTCAGGATCTACTGGCCCCTGTGGCCACCCCCTGCGCACCCTGTCCAAAACTTGGGCCAAAATGGGGTTTGTGGCAGAGAGCCTGGCAATATCCCAGGTGGATACTGGCATGGCCAACTCTTCAATTAAGAGGACCGAAACTGTAGGAGCAGGGTCCAAAACAGGCGCTGGCAGAGGGCAGCGACTGAGGGCATCAGCGTGCCCCAAGATTTTTCTTGGCCTATATTGTAGCTGATAATTATACGCCGCTAGAAAGACTGTCCATCTGGACATTCTTGGAGACAAAATCTGAGGAGTCTGGTGATCCCCTGCCAGAAGACCCAAGAGGGGTTTATGTCACTAAGTGAAAAAAATGACCATAAACATAATTGTGAAACCACTTTACCCTTGCTACAGCAACTAGGGCCTCCTTATCCAGCTGACTGTAATTTCTTTCAGCTGATGAGAGCGTGTGTGAATAATAGGCAATTGGGGCTTCTGAGCCATTAGGTAGGATGTGACTCAGAACAGCCCCAATGCCATAAGGCGATGCATCACACGCCAAAGTTAATGGGAGGTGATCACTGTATTGCACTAATAAAGATTTGGATGTAAGGACATTCTTAACTGCCCTAAAGGCTTGGGCTTCCTTAGAACACCAATGCCAGGGTGTCTTGGAGTCCAGGAGCCTATGAAGGCTCTGCCAAAGACGCCTTATGGGGTAAAAAATGGAGTAAAAATTAAGCAGCCCCAGAAAGGCTTGCAGTTCAGCCTTAGAGAAGGGCATGGGGGCTTTCTTAATTGCCTCTACCTTGGACGGAGTAGGGTGGATGCCTTTGGAATCAACTAGATACAGTGTACAAAATTCTACACTGGGGACCCCTATCCTACACTTTTCTTGTTTGAGTTTCAGCCCCGCTTGGCGGAAACGGGTCAGGACTGCTCTTAATTTATCGACGAGTTCAGCTTGATCCAAAGCGGATATAAGTACGTCGTTGAAATAGGGTACCACCCCTGGCAGCCCCTGGAGCATCCACTCCATTAGGCTCTGGGAAATATCCGGGGCTACACTGACCCCAAATTGCAAGCATTTACATTTGAAAGCTCCCCGGTACGTTACGATGGTTTGAGCCATTGCAGTGGCTTCATCCACTGGGAGCTGCTGGTACGCTTGTGCCAAGTCTAACTTGGCAAAAATGTTTCCCTGGTCCAAGGAATGGAGCAGATGTTGAATCACTGGCAATGGGTAAGGGTTGGCTTAGAATTCTTTATTAATGGTGCATTTAAAATCCCCGCAAATTCTAATACTACCATCCTGCTTAATAGGTATTACTATGGGGGTCTCCCAGGGGGAGTGGTCTACTGCTTCGAGCACTCCTTGTGCTATTAATTTATCTAGCTCTACATCTACTTTGGACCGAAGAGCAAAAGGCACTCTCCTGGGTTTTAGACGTATTGGCGCCACCTGGGGGATCCAAGTTAAAAGAAATAGGGGTCCCATTATATTTACCAAGCTTGTTGTCAAATACGTCCATGAACTCGCTGGCCAGCATGCGAAGGAATCTGGAACAATGGTGTGGATACCGGAGAAATTGAACCCCAATGCGGAGAACCAGTCAAGCCCGGCTGGGCAGATGGCCATGAGGGGAAGATGAGGGGAAGAGGCCCCTGGAAGTTATTGCTGGCTATGGTGAATGTGCCACAACTCACAATGGGTATTGGCTGTCCTTGATAGTCTATGAGGCGAAGTGGGCACTGCCTGAGTTGAGCTTTGGTCAGGCTGGGCATTATCTGTTTGATAGTAGCCCAAGAGACCAGGATTTGGAAGGGCCAGTGTCCACTTCCATCTTGCAGGGCTCTCCCTCTATGCACACAGTCAGGTATATCTTTTGGGTAGACTTAGTCAGGGATGCATGGCTAATAGCCCAATCAGGGTGCTGCTGGTCACCTGCTGCTGGTCACTCTTCACGATGTTTGGGAAGTCTTTTTATGAATTGTCTAGACAAGGTGCGCTCTGGAGGTGGGTCAGCGATTGGCATGGCCGCTCTGTAGACCTTGGCCAGAAAATGTCCTTTCCTGTCACACCGACGGCATATTGCGGCTTTGAACCTGCAGACTGACCTTGCATGGTTCCCGCCACAACTCAGGCAACCCGCCTGAGGTAAAAAATCAGCCTGAATCCGCTTTTTCCTGGTGGCAGTTTGAGGCGGCTAATCTCTTCTTCCTTGTCCGAGAAGTCTTCATTGTTGTCTTCTTTGTGATGGACAGCATGGCCCCTGCTGGCATGGGTGGCCAGTGGCAGAAATCTCTGCATTTCTGCGGTGGATTTGTCCGACATTTCATATGTCGTGGCTTCATCCATGGCTGCCTGAAGGCTCAGCTCTTTTAGTGCCAGCAACCATCGCTGAAGTCTGAGGTCTTTGATACCACAGACCAGCTGTTCTAACACGGCATCATCCAGCACAGGAAAGTCACAGTGCAAGGCCGCTGTTCTGAGGGAAGCCATGTAATCGCTCACAGATTCCCCTTCTCCTTGGGTCCTGTGCCTAAACGCATAATGTCTGGCTATGTGCGAGGGAGTTGGAGAGTAATAATTTTTAAGTTTCTCAAAAGGAGTCTCCCAAGGCATCGAATGGACGGATTGAGGGGTTGCTAAAGCCCTGGCTGTTCCAAACATCTCGTGGCCACATGCGCTGAGAAAATATCCTCTTTTACGGCCACTGGACAAACTGGTGAAGTCGTTTGCCTCCAGGAAGCACTCGAACCGCTCGAGGTAGGTGTCCCATGTTTCAGTGGCCGGATTGAATGCCGTGAATGCTGGTAGATTAGCCATCCTTAGAAGGACGGAACTTGAGGAATTAGCCTTGGAGTGACTTCTCACTTGGAGTGACTTCTCTAGCCTGTGATTTGAGGCAGCTCTTATTAGAGACTTCGCTTCTCCTTTATCTCAGTCCTGATCCCACCTTCATCGCCAATGTTCTGTAGGCAGAACAAGGCAGACAGGAACTGAGGCAAGGCAGGTTGAAGCTAACACAACCTTTATTAACAGTATTACATGGCAAAATGTAAGACAAATCTCGACCCGGCAAACAGCAGCATTTGACAGCTGACAGCCCTTTTTATACTAGAGCTGTCAGATGCTGAACCAATAGAATGGCTGCATTCTCCTGCCAGCTGGCTGCTTGCACCTCAACCAATCAGGGGCCGGCAATGATAGTCAATAGCGTCATAGCCTAGAGGAGGAGGAGGAGCTTCCGGCAATGGCGGCCGCCTCTTGAGCTCCGGGAGATGCTATGGAGCTCCAACGGGGCAATGGGTGCTGTTTCCGGCCCTCGTTCCATCGGAGGGCCGAGAGTCGGACTGATAGACCACCCTGGCTGGTTTTGGACCTATTTTGGTCCGCCAGGGTGGTCGTGGTGATCGAGGGGAGGTCATAGAAGATCGTCGAAAAGGCTGGAAGAGGCCGGGGAGTGCGAGCAGGCGAGAAATGGTGGCGGCACAACAGCGTTCGGCGTTTTGGCGTCTGGTGCGTGCGCGCTGGCAGAGGAAGACAAGTGGAGCGACAGAGCGGCCGGTAAAGAGGCGAGGCAGCCGACTAGGAAAGGCCGAAAGAAGACCGGAGGCCAGGCGGAATGGAGATAGCAGCGGCTGCATGCAAAGATGCCTCTGCCAAGGGCCTTGCCGAGGCTTTTTCGCTGAGGCTTCTCATCATCCTCTGGTGGCTCCCGGTGACTCCTGTAGGCCGGCGTTGTTAGAAGACGCCGGAAGACCAACGCCAGGAATATCGGAACGCTGGGTGAGCGCTGGGTGATAGCCTGGATTATTGGACCCTTCAGGTGGGAGCCAGGACAGAGTGGGATATGATGATGGTGGCTATGGTGGCTGGGGGGCCCCGGATCATCTGAGGCCTCTGGAAGATCTGGCCTAGGGCCATGGACTTGGCCTATGACCATGGAGAGGCTGGAAGGTTGCCTGGGATCATGGTTACCTGGATACCTGGGCCAAGACTGCCCCCCCCACCAAGGACCCTGAATCTTTGTTCCTGAGCTTATGCCCACCTAGGACCACCTAAGACCATCGAGGGTTATCATCTATTTTACTATTTTACTATTTACCAGCTAGGGCTATCACCCATTTTCTCTACCATCTTTTACCATCTTCACCACATCCGTCTAACCCTATCATCTGGACATCTGCTCTCCCCCCCCTACTCTTTACTGAAGAATGATCCAGGACAATGCCTCTTACCCCCCCCACTGACTTATGGGACTAATGCCTTTTACCCCCCCCCCCCATACTGACTTATTTTTACCATCTACAGCACCTTAACCCCCACTGGAATTTTGACAATAACTTATTCGAGGTTAGACTTGCTCCGCCTGCGGGAGGCCCCTCTCTCGCAGGTTTGGCCCTTGGCTCTTTCAAGGGCCCGCCTCGAGGATGGGTTCGTGGACCCCGAGAGGTGCAGGAACCGGAAGTTAAGGGGATTTTTGGTAAAATGTTTTTTATCTTTTTTAGGGGGTTCCAGGGTGGGGGGGAGGGCCAATCAGACCGGGAGGAGAGCCAATGCCAGACAAACAGGTGAGTCCAGGAAGGACGGGGATGCGGTGGAGGGGGGAAAAACAAAGGTCACTCAAGCAGAGGGTTGTCCTATTACAACGGTCGTGGGGAGGAGGGGATGCGAGGACAGGATAAGATCCCAAGGTCGGTTGGGAGACCGTGGCTGCTGGTTACGCCCGGTCGTTTGTACCAACCCCTGCAGTCTAGGTGGACAGGAACTACAGAGCCAGGGCCTGCGGCTGATGCTCTGCAATGCAAGGTCTGTTACCAACAAGGCCCCCCTCATTAATGAGTTGATCTCAGAGGGGGAGCTAGACCTTGCAGGGATAACGGAGACCTGGTTGGGCCACGAGGGTGGTTTACCCCTCGTGGAAATGTGCCCACCAGGTTTCCGGGCATTCCATCAGCCCCGGGCCCTGGGTAAGGGTGGTGGGGTGGCGGTGGTTATTCGGGAATGTTTAGAGCCGAGGGAGTTCACTGTCCCTCAGATACCCGGGTGTGAGTCCCTTGGTGTGAACTGGGGTCCAGGGAGGCAGTGGGGCTTGCTGATTGTATACTTGGCTCCTCGCTATGCATCAGCAGTCCTGCCCGAGCTCCTCGAGCTAATCTCAGCGATGGCAGTTGAGACTCCCAGACTTTTGGTCATGGGGGACTTCAACTTGCCGCCGACAGGAGCGGTTTCCGAGGTGGCTCGGGAGTTCATGGCCTCCATGACGGCCATGGACCTGACCCAATTAGTTCAGGGCCCCACTCACGAAGGAGGCCACACACTGGACCTCATTTTTGTATCTGAACAGTGGACGAGTGATCTGGGAATAGGGGACTTAGTCATCACGCCCCTGTCATGGTCAGATCACTCATCCCTCCGGCTGGACTTCCCTGGCGCTATCCCCCACCGCGAGGAGGCGGAACCAGACTCTACAAGCTGGTACCGCCCCAGGCACCTGATGGAATCAGACAGATTCCAGACGGAGCTTGGGCCAATACCTGTAGCCCTGTCCCGCTCCCGCTCTGAGGACCTAGTGACTGCCTGGAATAGGGCGACGACTGGGGCCTTGGACCGGGTTGCGCCTTTGCGACCTCTCCTGCGGCATCGACCCACCCGGGCTCCTTGGTTTACTGAGGAGCTAAGGGTGATGAAGTGCCACAGGAGACGTCTAGAAAGCAGGTGGAGGTCCTCACGCTCCGAATCTGACCGAACACAGGTAAGAGCCTATTTGCGGACTTACCTTGTGGCAATAAGAACGGCCAAGCGTAGGCATTGTGCCGCCCTTATTGCGTCCGCGGATAACCGCCCTGCCGCCCTGTTTCGGGTGACCCGCTCCCTTTTATCGCAGGGGACATGGGAGACACCCTTACAGGGAAGAGCAGAGGAGTTTGGGGAATATCTTCAGGACAAAATTGATCAGATCCGGAGCGGATGGACCTCCGTCAGTGGACCAGACGAGCCATCAACAGCGAGTCTTGAGAGACCATTCTGGGAGGAGTTTGACTCTGTTGCCCCCGATGATTTGGACAGGTTGCGTGGACGGCTGCGGCCCACCACATGTTCAATGGACCCGTGTCCCTCCTGGCTGGTACTGGCAGCCTGGGAGGTGACACGAGGCTGGCTTCTGGGCCTAGTGAACGCCTCATTGGGTGAGGGATACTTACCAACCGCCTTGAAAGAGGCGGTGGTGAGACCCTTGCTCAAGAGACCTTCGCTCGACCCAATGGAGCTAGCTAATTACCGTCCAGTCTCCAACCTCCCCTTCTTGGCGAAGGTTGTTGAGAATGTGGTGGCGCAGCAGTTCCCACGACACCTGGATGAATCCGACTATCTAGACCCACGCCAGTCCGGCTTCCGACCCGGGCACAGCACAGAGACAGCCTTGGTCGCGTTGGTCGATGATCTCTGGAGGGCCAGAGATAGGGGTTGTTCCTCTATCCTGGTCCTATTAGACCTCTCGGCGGCTTTTGATACCATCGACCATGGTATCCTATTGCGCCGGTTGGAGGGGATGGGAGTTGGAGGCACCGTTTTGCGGTGGTTCGGCTCCTACCTCTCCGACTGGAAGCAATGTGTGTTGACAGGGGGGCAGAGGTCGTCCCTGAGGCCACTCACTTGTGGGGTGCCACAGGGGTCGGTCCTCTCGCCTCTCCTGTTCAACGCATATGTGAAGCCGCTGGGTGAGATCATCCGTGGTTTTGGGGTTAAGTACCATCTGTACGCTGATGACACTCAGCTGTACATTTCAACCCCAAACCACCCCAACGAGGCTGTCGAAGTGATGTCCCGGTGTTTGGAAGCCGTCGTGGTCTGGATGGGGGACAACAGACTCAAACTCAACCCCTCCAAGACCGAGTGGCTGTGGATGCCGGCACTTCGGTTCAGCCAGCTGACACCATCGCTGGCCATAGGGGGCGAACAACTGTCCCCTGTGGAACGGGCGCGCAATTTGGGCGTCCTCCTTGATGCCCGGCTGTCAATGGAGGACCATGTGGCAGCTGTGGCAAGGGGGGCGTTCCACCAGGTTCGCCTGGTGCGCCAATTGCACCCCATACTGTACCGGAGTGCCCTGCACACGGTCACTCATGCGCTGGTGACGTCTCGCCTGGACTACTGCAATGCCCTCTATATGGGGCTTCCCTTGGGACGCATCCGGAGACTGCAGCTAGTTCAGAACGCAGCCGCGCGGGTTATCATGGGGAGCACACGATACTCCCACGTAACACCCCTCCTGCGCGAGCTGCACTGGCTACCTGTGGCCTTTTGGGTGCGTTTCAAGGTATTGATTACCATCTTTAAAGCGCTCCATGGCATAGGACCTAGTTATCTGCAGGATTGCATCCTATCACACACGTCCCTACTACCAATCCGCTCACACAGGGAGGGACTCCTCCTGGTGCCATCTGCTAGGCAATGCCAGCGGGCGACACCTGGGAGTAGGTCCTTCTCTGTGATGGGCCCAACCCTCTGGAATGACCTCCCCCCCAACATCCGAACTACCACCGACTTCCGCTCCTTCCGTCAAAAATTAAAGACTCACCTGTTTCAATCAGCAGGCCTGGCACTCTCTTAGTTTTGTCTCCCGGGGATATTTCAATTGGGTTTGGGTATTTTAATTGGGGATGTTTTTTAGGGTTTCTATAGTATATTTATTTCTTGTACAGTCTTATCTCCTCCATCCAAATGTTTAGTATTTAATTGTTTTATATTATTGTATTTTATCTGCATTTTATTTGACGGTACACCGCCCCGAGTCCCTTATTGGGAGAGGGGGCGGTTTAGAAATCCGAGAAATAAAATAAATAAAATAAACTTAACATTACCAGATAGGGGATAAATGGTATAGGTGGATGGAGGAAAGAAACAAGGATCAATGAAGGAAGACAACAAAGCCCAAAAATAGTAGTTAAGGAGAATTAATACATATATATGTATCCAAGTGGTTTAAATTTACTCAAGGTAATCAGCCAATATAGCCGACAGATAAGTAAGATAAGAGGATTAAGAATGGTGAAATGCAAATGAAATATAATAGAAGGGGTAATAATATAAGGTGAGAGATATCGATTGGCAATTGCTATTAGAAAGAACAGGACGCTCCTGTTCATATCGTATTGTGTAAATGTGGTGTATGTCTAAGTTTTGTGTGTGTATCTTTTACATGTTTGTAAATAAAATTTTAAAAAATTTTAAAAAAGAAAAAGAAAAGAAAAAGAATTATTGAAGAAAATAAGCCAGCATGGATTTCTTGCTGCGAATCTCTCTGAAAAGTGAAGATGTGAGTAGGAGAAATGTTGTGAAACAGTTTTTAAACAACTACCCCAGCAAGAATTATGATAGAAATAGATGAGAATACCCATTTACTATTATGCAGAGCAACTGCAATCACAGGAAGAAGTAATAAATATAATACAAAAACCTGGAAAATGGAGACAAAGTCTCTAGAGAATAAGTTAGAGAGAGCATCTACTTCAGCGTACCAACTATTACAATAATGAGGTAAAGCATTAGTGTAGATATTCTCCAAGAAAGCATAGCTAAAATCTTGCCTAATTTGTCATTTCTCTAAAACCACAGTATCCTCAGTTTAAATCCTGAAATCTGTAAAGGACATCTATATTTGAGCAATAGAGATACCCCTTGGGAATGAAGTTAAAAATACAGACCCATCTAGTTTCAACATGGAAGTGTCCTTACATTAATAAGAAAAAACTGATGAGATTGTCAGATTATGTTTTTAAAAAGAAGAGGCTTGCAGCAGGGGCTTGTAGAGTTTTACAGATGAAAGACTGAATTTTATTGAACTAAGATATTTTTAACAACAGCAACGAAATATACCAAAGGCTTTGTTCAAAATAGACAGCTTATTGAAAAAGAATAACTATTATTGAACCTGGACTAAATAAATAAATAAATTAAAAAGAAACACCAGCCACCAACTAAACCAAAGCAATCTAAAGCATGCACACAATAGGATAGGGACAGATACAACATTTAATAGCCATAAATCCAAATTATGTTTTAAAAGGTACATGTTAATTAGAAGTTGGTTCTTTTCTGTTTTACATTGCATGCTAGATCAGCCCTAGGATAGATAATGTGATTTTCCTAGCTCATTGTCAACTGAGTTTCTTGGCCAGGATTGTTTTTCAAAATATAGATGACTTAATGAAGTCATGTTTTATTTCAGTTAAAGAGAATGAGACTTTTATTTGAACATTAAAAAAATCGTAAGGGTAGAAAGTCAAGTTTTTTGAGATGAGCGGTTTGTCCTTGCTTTCTTGCAGGACATCTTTTAGGCTACCTATTCTGATTTTCCATGGCAAAATCAATCCAAAAATTCAAAAGGTCTGACCTTGCTTACTCTGAGCTTGACAAGGGCAACCAGGAAATGTCATCGGAGGTCGAAGTAGGAAGGTTGCTTCTTAAAATTGAACACAATTCCTTCTAGCATGTGTTGCCTCTGCTGCCCCATAAAAATATCTCTTTCTTTGCACTTTTCTTCCGGTGCTATGTCATACAAGAGTGCAATCAAATGGAAACAGCTGTAGATCTGGTGCAGATAATTCCTACTATCTATGTGTACTCACAAATGTGTCTGCTTGTACTTTACTTCAATAATTCAAGAGAAAATGCCAGGCAAGTGGTGTATGATGTTGAGGGTTTTTGTAAAAAAAAAAAAAAAAAGTAGTATTGTTGCAATTTTTATTTTATTCTTCTTAAGAACACTGCATTTTTTAAAAAAAGACATGTCTCCAATGAGTGATGTGTTATTCCTTGGAAGTTCTTGTTTTTATGACATGCCTTCTCAAAATATAGCCAAAGTAATATTATACATTATTTTTATTACATAAATTAATTATTGTTTGGGAATTAATATTAATTAATAATTAATATTAATTCCCAAAATAATATTATAAAGCAAAGCTCAGAGATCTTTAAAAACAAGGTTTTTATCAGGTGGAATCAGGAAAATTATAATTAAATGAGGCAACTGAATCCTAGTGGAACCTCCAATGTTTCATGATTTCCTATATTTTATTACTGACAAGTTTTAGTACAGAATAGCAGTTCATTTTGAAATCCATTTAAAGCAATTGTTCTTTAAGCTGGTTTGAATTTTTTAAAAAAAGATTTTCCTTTCACTATAGTCTATTTTAGTGCCTTATGTTTTCTGTAATGTACATGCAAGGGCAAAATTTAAAGAAGCCTTAATAGCAAAATGTACATTTGCTATATAATTCCATAATAGGGGTACAGCTGTTCAGTTTAATTGAAAGAGACATTAGTTTGTCAATTGAAATATTTTGAGACTGTAAACAACACAAACCCAATTCTACTCTACTAGAAGTATCAGAATAAATTATAGCAGAATGGATTATTCACAAATGTAATCAATGTACTGCTGTTGATTCTATTGTTGTATAACTATAATCTACTTACAGTTAATTACAAATCTATTTTGTCTCTGTATTTTAGAATGCTATGGGTGGTTACCAGTTTTTTCGTTAACATTTCTCCCTTCTTCCATTATGGGCAATCTTATAATTCTAAGAAAGGATAACACATCAGCAATTGGAAGTTGGACCCTTTCTATGGGATGAAGAAGGAAACCTATCATTGCTTGAAGAAAAGCAATACTGCCATTTTTTTCATCTCTACATCTAGGTTGTGAAATAGGAAGGTCTTGAATCTGCAGGATTCTTCCTGTTCTACTCCCCACCTGCTACAATAATGAATGCCTCAACAGTGGAAAAACCTAGACTAGCCATGGGCCTGGAGGCAAGTTGTTATTTTGGCTCCCTTGGCATGAATGAGATAGAAGATAAAATAAGAATAATCCAAGAAAAAAGAGAATCAAGGGAAAACATTGCCCCTAATTCTTGCCAATGCTATAAAAATTCAACAAGGTGTATTAAGTGATCATTCCTCCACCGTGGACAATTTTACTGATTGATCTGCACTGTTCATCACAGAAAATATATCCAGGCACCATCACATTTTATTTCTTTATTTTGCATGTATTTATATATTCCATAAAGTATATTGAACATATAGTCATATCAACAACAGTAGTAAACTAAAATTCTACACACTGCTGCCTTCTCACATTGCTGTTCATCTAAATAGGGTTCTCTTTACCAAAGTCTCTGCAGAATAGTACAGTTTTGATTGCCTTCCTACTTATTCACACACTGAGAAGCATTCTGACCTTGTGGGGAACTGAGCTGTTCCAGAGTAAGGAGAATGTGATTGACAAGACCATTCTTTGCTTTCTTCCCTTCCCTCCCAGTTCTGAGGAATGGGAATGCATAACATTTCTCCTTGGTTCATATACACTGGAGAGGTTCCATCAAGAATAGATGATCATGAGGGTAGCAAGGATCCAAGTTATAAAGAGATTTATCAATAATAATCAGCATCTGGCATTGGACCAGACACTTACTGGCAACCAGTAAGTGCAGCCCAATGGGGTTCCGAGCAGTCAGCAAGCAGTCAGCTGCTTTCTTCGCTAGCTGTAGCATTCAGGTCATTTTCAAGGCACTATGAAAAAGAAAATGAAGTTATGGGAGACCACAAGATGAGTCGTTGTTTTCAGTACTTCCTGTGTCCACACAGCATCCAAACACAGAGTAAAGACTTTCCCTATATTTTCTGTTCGATCCTGAAGTTAAATATATGAATAGGCATAGCTAGTCCTTGACTTACAACTGTTCCCTTAGTGACCATTCGAAGTTAAAACAGTAGTGGAAAAAGTGTCTTAGGACCATTTTTCACACTTAGAACCTTTGCAGTATTTCCCATGGCCACATAATCAAAATTTGGAAGCTTGGCAGCTGGCATGTATTTACGATGGTTGCCGTATCCCGGGTTCAGGTGATCACCATTTGCATCCTTCTGACAAGCAAAGTGAGTGGAGAAGGCAGATTCATTTAACAACCATGTTACTAACTTAACAACTGCAATTGTATTATCAATATATTGATGCTGTCTCATCCCAAACTGACAATTGGCCTCCTCCTCCAATGGCTTCATATAGAGGTAAGGAAGAAAGGAGAGAGGACTGAATCCTAGGAATCCCATTGAAATACCTCACACTTTTTCCTCAACAACATTTTTTGGAACCACCCTTGCAAGAAAGAATGTAAATATCTTCATAAGTGGTCCAAAAAGATATAATGCACTATGGTGCTAAGAATGGGTGAAATAAGTATCATTGCAGATCATCAGTTAGAGTGACCATTATGAATTACAACCTATGCCCAAGACTGAATTCTTCCAATTGGACTATTCTGAGTCCTTTATAGCAACGTCTCTATCATTTTGACTTAAAATGAGAGTTTTGAGTTGGGGCAATAAATGGTGGGTTAAATGATGGTTTCTTAGGAAGTACATACAACTCTGATCAAATTACCTCCTTTCTTAAGGCAGTAATTTATCACTTCCCAAGCCAGGCCATGATAACCAATAATGAAATGATCAAGCCCACAGGCACTGCTTATCCCATACTGAATCCTGTCCCCATCTCGTGTGTCAAACTTGTATGAATGCCAGATATCCATGGCAGACAAGTTTCATGGGATCCTGATCCTCCATCCTCCGTCTGTAAGAGGGCAGGAGCAGGTTTGCCTGCAAAATACTTGACAGATTGGTCACAGTGACATGCAGGTAAATTTCCTGAGCAATATGGAATCGGGAGTAGATTACATTAAACAGCACCACCAGATAGCATTTTGCATATGAAATATGGAGAATGATATAGTATGTGACCTTCAGTCTCTTCTTAACCATTTTGCAGTGTTGAATGCTGTTAGATCAGGTAATGGACAGGCACACACAGGCTAACGGTAACAACAGCTCTTTATTATAACACAACAAGTATGAACAACCCAGCGAAGGTTGAGTCTGACAGCAGCCCTTTTATAGGGAGCTGTCAGATCCTTCCACCAATGAGATTAAACCTCTGTTCCCGCCGGAACAGAGGACCTTGGTGGAAACCATTATAGCTGAAGATAGTAGGTAACAAATGCTTTCAGGGTTCTAATAATGAGCAATGAAAAGCATTAATTTACATACTACTTTGTAAACAGGGTATTCACAGGTAGAAACAAAAGAGATAGGCACTTGATCCTGCTTTTCAAAATCATAAATTATGCTATCTGACCTCCAAGGTGTGTTCAGGAGCTGCTGTTACATGTTCAATTTTCTTACCATTCAGCCACTGCCTTTCTCAGAAAGCAAACAAAACAACAAGGAAACTCCAACCTGCCACTATAAAAATACAAGAAATCCTGTAATTCATAGCATTGATTGCAATTATGCCATTTTACTATTGTGTGTTAGCCCAGAGAAGTTCATTTATGGGGAAAGATGAATAAAATAAAATACAAAAACAGATGGAAATAAATAATGAAATTATAGTCCCAAAGTCTCTGTTTGTTTAGACTGCCCTCTTAAGTTATGAAAACAATATCATTTTATTTAGGACTAGGGACATCAAAGATTCAGTCATTCATTCACCTTAGGAGATAGATAGATAGATAGATAGATAGATAGATAGATAGATAGATAGATAGATAGATAGATAGATAGATAGATGATAGATAGATGATAGATAGATGATATATAGATATAGATAGATAGATAGATAGATAGATGATAGATAGATAGATAGATAGATAGATAGATAGATAGATAGATAGATAGATAGATAGATAGATGATAGATAGAGAAATAGATGGAGCTATATAGAGAACATAAAGTATAAAAAACAAGATTTTAAAAATCAAGATGGGAAATCTGTCCAACCATACATAAATAGTGGTTAAGGTACCAGGCTACAAACCAGGAGACTGAATTCTAGCCCTGTCTTAAGAGTGAAAGCTGACTGGAACATTTTGGCACAGTCTTTCGCTCATCGGCTAATCGGTTTTATTAAGTATTACTTTATCATATGTCACAGTTTGATTCATGCATAGTAATAGAAGGAAGTGAAACTCAGAACAAATTATCAGAGAAGTGTATATGGCAAACCATGACAATAAGGTAAAAACTGAACGGATGTTTGATGGAATTTTGAACTGAACACAAGCTGAGTGACTGATAGATTGACTTGCAAAAACAAATATCTGAAGGAAGAACAGCAGGAAAGAGAGGATTATGAAACTTGGGGTTTGTGGATGAC
Organism: Natrix helvetica; assembly: GCF_964273705.1. Lineage (NCBI taxonomy): Eukaryota > Metazoa > Chordata > Lepidosauria > Squamata > Natricidae > Natrix > Natrix helvetica. The sequence goes on from NC_138552.1 coordinate 71,880,051, forward strand.
ATCTTCATAAATGTAGGGAGAAGTTTAAGACAAAAATGTAAAATATAGTGTACATTCACACCACCACTACTTTCCAAGGACGGTACTCAGAGATACTTCTCTATAGGAAAGTAGTGGTGGTGTGAATGTACACTATATTTAACTTTTCTTGCATCTTTTATCTCCTGCTTTCATTTACTATTTCTCAGTTTCAGGCCACACTTCATATATTGTTGCTTACCCCTGAAGGAATTGCACAATGGATATATGCATATCTAAAAATAATTTTAAAAGTATGATTTTTTTCAAAAAAAGCATGACAGAATACACAAATGCAAAAATGGCTTTTTAAAATCCATTTTATATTACATTTTGCAGGCCAGATTCCTATTTATTCGTGTTTATGCTTTCATGTATAATAAATATAAAATTCACCGCTTTGTCTAGGCATCTTCTGGGGCAAAAGGTTTACTTAACGTTTGAAAATATAGAAAGAATCTCAAAATTTTCTTTTCACGAGACACTGCAATAGATCTTTTAAAATTTCTGTTCTTGACAAAATTGCTCTGTATTATATAGCACTGCAGGCTTTCCTCCATGGTTACCTCCTTTGCAGGAATTTTTAGACCATGTGTCTTGTCATATGAAGATTTCTGAGCATACAGCAAAGGAAGTTGAAGAGACCTGTGCATAATATGAGCATGTTGTGTGTTTTTGCTATAGAAGAAGAAGAAATAGGGGGGACGGGACCAAAAGCATTGTCCATCTCATAGATGTTCAAAAATGCAACATGGAAAAGGTCAAAATAAGCTAGATTTCATTGGTAGTGGTATTCATTTTATATTTTCAATCTCTAGTGTTCCTCCATGATCTACCTACAGTAAATCTGAATGCCTAGTAATATCAACGTTACATGTTAATATTGCATCCATCCTGACTGGTAAATGTGTAGTGTAGGTTTCTCATTCCCACAGTGTAGCACAGACTGACGATTAATTACTTAATTGATTAACCCTTTTAATTTTAAATATACACACCACATCATTTCTCTTTTATTCATTCCTTAATAAAATAGTCTCACAATAAACATGCCTTAGGATTGCTTTGTTTTTTGTTTTGCTTTGTTTTGTTTTAAATATATGCTTTTTAAAGTTGCTTGCTTGATGTCACTGCGTTAAATGTTTGCTAGTCGAACTGAACTGAATAGCTGAACTGAAAGAGTTACTGCGCAGGTCATAAGCCTTATCTGACAATGATTTATTGCGCATGCTTAACATGTTTATTACATCACACATTCCAGAGACTTCTTTCTCTTTTGATCTTTCTCCGTCTGCCAGGAAGCTGGTAGACAAACTGTTCTTGCCAAAATGTAACAATTAGATAGATTTGTTTATTTCTTTATTTTATTATTTTTGTATTAAAGCTTGTTTTTTAATTAGAACTTGTTATTGGACTTCATTTTCGCTTCTTAAAGAAAATGCTGTTTGGAAAAGCCGCGATCAAAGCCTCACTAGTTCAGGGTGAAATTTTTCCCCTGACACTTGATAGCTTTGCTTTTTAAATTCCTGTACAGAGATTAGGACATTTTCAGTTTATTTTGTATTTTCATCTTAAATGCTAAAATGCTATTGCTATTTACAAGAAGGAGCCTGTCAACCTTTCAGGAAAATGTATTCTTAATGTAATGGTTGCTGACATAATGCAAGGAACACATTCTTTATTCTGAAATCCTGAAGCAGGTTTAAAACGGAAAGGATGGGAAAGTAGTTTCTTCTTTATGAAGAATTTGTGTGGGTTGTTTATAAGTGAGAGAAGGTGAACTTCTCTCAGCTAGATGGTTTCATCAGCTTTTAGAAAAAGAAAAGTGAAGTATTTCAAAGTTTACATTAAATAAAAGGAAGTAGAGAGAAACTAAATCTGGGAGTGAATTATTTCTTTACTTTATTCATGTAGGAGAAGGAGTGGCAGAATCTGGGAGCAGAGTTAAAAGAGAAATCATCCTAGAAATCCTATGTAGCCAGATGGACCAATTCCAACCTCCCTTGAACCTTATTTAACTCCAAGCAGGTGCTGTTAGTTGAGAAGATGCATAAATATGATTGGCAATAAATCAGTTTAATTGGACCTTCACACGTGGACCTGATCTTATGTGCCTGACAATTCAAGTGTAATTTCCACTCAGGATTAAGTCATATATGTCTGTCTACTTAATATTTCATCAGCACTCACCCTAACTTGTCGCTGAAGGCACAGACTCCACCAAAGCTGGGACAACAGTTTCACAGTCCGATGGGCTTCAAATGCAATGTGACAACTATTTTTTTTTATTTTGTCAAGTTTATCTGTAAAGTGAAATATTGAGGAAATTTGTGAAGTTTATGAAGCCACTGTTTATGATTATGAAAGAGTAGATTTTCCCTTTATGTACTAAGGAGATGCATCCTGTGTGGACATCTTATATTTTTCAAGGAGCTTGTTGATGGGATAATTTAATAGCAGTCAAGAAGTTGGATACCAACTTGGCTTTGACTATTCCAGAACAGAATTATATTTTTTTGTAACTATACGCTCCCCTTTCAAGTTCAGAAATGCAAACCCTATAAGGAAATGCTTCCTCTCTCTAATCACAGTTCAGACCTGATGTGGAGGTGAATTGACCAAATCCAGATATCTACCCTAAGAATGGTATCTAAGTGTGTTAAATGCATTAAATATAAACGAATAATATCCCCTCTTTTGTTCTACCCTACCATTGTAACAAGGCCAATTATGTAGGGACAGGATAGTGCACTTTTGGCATGAATCCATAGTGCCAACATCAGAGCACTAAAGAAAATTATTGGTCTTTTTTGCTATTTGGAAATGCCTCAATCCTATAATTATTATTATAGGAAAAACAGCGTTATGCTGTTTCTAGTAGTGCTTCACTAGTGCATTGATTTAGATTGGAAGTATTTCTCCCCCAGAAGAGAAGGCAAATATGGATGAAAATCCAAAATTCCCAGACTACAGGTAAGCCACAGTAGTGGGTTCCGGATCCTGTTGCAAGCGGTATGCTGCATGGGGGCCGGGCATCCACCATGTACACGCACACAGCACACACATGCGCACCTACCATCCACGATGCTCCAGCTGCTTGGCGGAGCATTGCGCAGGTGCTATACGCTCTGTGCGCTTGCGCAAATGCCCCGGTCGGCTCAAATAGAGGTAAGGAGAGTGGGTGGGAGGGTGGCCCTCTGGAGCACTGTTCCAGAATGATACCTGGTGCTCCCAGCAGGCACCAGGTACGCCCGTATCAGGGTGTACCAATTGTAACCCACCACTGTAAGCCACCCTCAATTTATTAATTAAGAGTAGAGGTATTTAATGCTGTTTACCTTTTGCATTTTTCAGAAGTAGTTACTTCTGCTTGTTTCAGTTTATTGAATTTTCAGTGAAGTAATATTCCCTTCTGTCACAGTTAGTCATAACATTTTGCAAATCTACACAAAACTAATAACATAATAAAGGTGGTTTCCTTTCAAAGCAATCTATTTAAATAACATTTTATAGGCAGGAAGTTATGTCTTATAAAGACTGTCTCACATTTATAGCTTTGGTTTGGCTTTTAACATTCATCATGCTTTGTGGAATATGTCATTAAAAATACATAGCAAATTGATTTTTCTTCATATAGTTTAAATGGCAATCTTGTAAATGTATGATACTAGGCCAGAAAAATAATTGGAAGAATGAAGAGATGTTAAAGGAAGCATAGGATAGAAGAATGTGCAATAAAGACAAAAGGACATTTGCATCAATATAAACATTTTCCCACTTTCTTCAGTCTGAATTGTATATTCAGTTGTATATTCTATGTGGACGGAACTTGGTCAAATCATTACATATTTTCTCACAAATGTCTCTGGTCCCTTCTATATCAGTATAGTCCACCAAGTCTTTACTGCAGTCTAAGAAACATTGTTACTCTATTAATCTCTCCCTATACTGTATATACATCACCACTCTTTCCTCTCTAAATTCATCCTAAATATACTTCAGAAAATAGAATAGGTGTCTTTTTCTTTACCTGCGTTTGTCCCCAAAATGATGAGGCTGGAGAGTCCACTAATCAGGTGTAAGGAATAAGTGAAGTTGAATCACTCTTGTTCTGCTCCCTTCCAATCACCTGATTTACAGTTCGTTGAGAAATAGGAGGTGTGATTTTCATGTTCTGTTTCCATCACATCTAAGGTAGTTGAATGTAGAGAAAACAATGGTCTCAATTCAGCTGAGATCACCAGAGAAGGATAGTTAAAGGGATTTGCAGGCAGGGGTTCCATTCAGCATGGTCTATGTAGTTTGATGCTACTGTTGTGGTGGTATATGTGGATATGGGGGTAGAAATTTTGCTAGGCCATGACTTCTTTGTGCTTGAACATTATAAGATTCTTGTAAATGGGAAAGTCCATTTACAAGTAGTGGGCATTGCTACGCTGAATGGTTAGGTTTCACTTGATCTCAGTTTTAGACAAATTAGAGGAGACCCACTTACCTGACACAAACCTATTCACTTATGACCAGGAAGGCCCTATTCTCATTCATTGTTGGTTCTTCCAACTGCTATGGACTTGTATATCTAAGATTCCAAGGAAAACAGCCTACACAACTTCCTTTTCACTCAACATGTAAATATGGAAGATTTGAATAATGGAAAATAACACCCCAAAGTGCTCAAAATGTTCTTTTCCAACTTTGGCAACTTGTTCAACTCCAAGAGTTCCCCAGCCAGATGTGTTGCCAAGGATGGACACCCCTGCCCTAAAGTATTAATTTACATGGGGAGGGAGGTTTTAAATTAGTGCCACACAAAAAGAAAAAAATGTGTTAAAATATGTTCCTGCCAATTCTCAGTTAATTTGATGAAAGACAATGTACTTTTGGAGTTATTTCAGTGGGGAAGGGAATTTTGGTGAAATTCTTCCAGAAGGAATGTAGTGCTTTTGCACTTCGTTAGTTGTGAGGTAACTAAGCAGTATCTCTGCAAGCTTTATATTTCATGGTGTAATAATCTCTTTAGAGATGTGTGGCTCCTTTACTTTTCATTTTTCATTCTTCAAAATAGAATTCTTCACATTGTGCTTTTTTTAGGCTGGAAGTGTGAGCAACCAAGGAAGTCTCATCTTCTGCTAAGGAAAGCAGAAATCAATGCCATCAGCAACTGCCTCTATTCAGAAAATGAAGATAGCTAAGGAACATTGTAAAGAGCTATTCTCAAGCATCTTGAAAATAAGATAGTAAAATAGAAGCTCTGTTCACAGGACAAGAAAACATTTGAGAAACTGCCAGGCTGATTTCAGTCCAATATGATCTGAAAATTCTTGTTCCTGCATTTTCTCTGTTGTCCTTTTGGAAGGTTGGTTGGAAGTGATGGCTTTAATCTCAGCACCTTCAATGCAGCTGAGTGAACTTTTTCTGCACAGAGTTAAGTCATGACTATGATTGAAAAGTTAATCAGTGTCAGTGTCAGTCTTTGGATGATGGACCATCTTAGGGCTTTAGGCTAGAGAGGGAAATTAAGGAAACACTCAGTAAGATGGCAACTGTACTTTTGCCAAGAAAACTACTTGTATATATCAGTGCAGTCACCTGAAATCAAGACTCACTCTAGGGAGACTTTGCCTCTTCCGAAAATATAAAAGACTAAATTATTCAGATAAAATTTCCATTTTTGTAAAAAAAAGTTTAACATGCTTCTGAAAAGGGAATTAAAATATATGCTTGTTGTTGTTCTGGATGAGTGGCATGTTCTACAATATGGAGAATTGTCCTTAATTTGCCCAACAGATTTTAAAACAAGGACTGATATCTCATGTTCCTTTTTCCTAAACTGCATGCTTTTTCAGATCTAATGTTATATTCGGCCAGTGGTTTAATATCAGTTGTTTGTTTGGGAGTGTTTATCTTGGAAGGAGAACTTGTATCTATCTATTTTTTTTCTCTGCTTTATGCCACTCAAACAGTTTGGCATGGACTACAGCAACTTTTGAATAAATCAATGTTCTTTTATTCCAATAATATGCACACTACATTACTGTCTGTGCAAGGACAGCTGGAGAATACCACAATATTAGAAATATAATTATAAAGAGCCTAAGCTTTGGCTGAGCTTTGGGCTAGATAAAGGGAAGGGCCAAAAAGATTTTGAGCACTTATCTGAAGCTCATGGAGATTACTTGTTCCTAAACAACAGCTCAGTGGACAACGGTTGCTGCTTCCTAAACTATATAATTGGCTTTGATCTCCAAATGCTTTTTAAGGTTACAGCAGTGTGTCGATCTCTATTTTTCAAACAGGTGTTATGAAGGTGCCACCAGGCTACGGAGATTAACTTGCTGCTCTCATTCACTAATGAAACTTTCAGCATGGATATAAAATACACCTACAAATGCTGACTGGGTCAGGATTTCCCCTACATTTGGAGTGCTGCAAACTGTCTTTTGCATGGTGTACAACTGTGCAGCTTGATTTTTAATAGTTGGGAAGCTGGGAAATTAGTGATTATTCAATAATTTACATAGTCCTCAATGTACAACAGTCCATCATTTAGTGATCGTTGAAAGTTACAGCGGCATTGAAAAATGTGTCTTATGACCGTTTTTCAAGTTATGACCTTTGCAGCATCCCCTGGTCATGTGATCAAAATTCAGACTACTTGGCAACTGGCTCATATTTATGACCTTTGCAGTGTCCCAGATCATGTGATCTGCTTTTGTTACCTTCTGACAAGCAAAGTCAACGGGGAAGCCAGCTTCACTTAACAACCGGGTTACTAGCTGATCAACTGCAGTGATTCTGTTAACAACTAGGTCAAGGAAGGTCATAAAATGGGAGCAAAATTCACTTAACAAATGTCTCACTTAACAACAGTTGTGGTCGTAAGTCGAGGACTACCTGTACTCTACATCTTTTTTCCCTCAGTCAAAAGCCACACCGTAGCCCCCATCTGATGCACTGTTGCTACTTCGTTCAATTGTGAATGGTATTAGAAGAGAAAAACATTAAAATAATTGGTGGTCCAAAGTTGCAACTGCTATAAACTTACCCCAAAAGTTTCAGCAGTTGGGAAAATAATGACAATAAGAGCCGTGGTGGCATAGTGGTTAGAATGCAGTACTGCAGGCTACTTCTGCTGATCACTGGCTGCCAACAGTTTGGCAGTTCGCATCTCACCAGGCACAGGGTTGAATCAGCTTTCCACCCTTCTGAAGTGGGTAAAATGAGGACCCAGACTGTTGGGGGCAATATGCTGACACTGTAAACCACTTAGAGAGGGCTGTAAAGCACCTTGAAGCAGTATATAAGTCTAATTGTTAAGTGCTAAGATTCTTTAAATAGAAAGATCAAATTTGGTACAATTTTCTCAGGGCAGGAGGACAGAAACAACTTCTACCTTTATGATTAAAGGAACAAAACCTATTATATCCTGATATTGAATGAGCTGGCTATGAAAATTAAAGAACTAATAATGGGAAATGCATATGCTCTGTAGCCCTTGTAGGAAGAATGAATCATGAGATGTACTCATCATAGCATGGCTGCCTTCAGTATATTCCAGAGAATCAATAGCAGAAAACGAGTATGAAAATTCTGTGTTTTCCCTTAACGTTTAGTGCTGTTGCTGTTATTTTGTCTGTTCAAATATGTTTGCAAATTCAGACTGAGAATTGATAAAACAATTTTCCTCCTGCTGCATTTCTATTAGATAATTGCAGTATATTTTGAATGTGCGTGCCTTTGTAAGATTGCTTGTTCTTTAATACTATCAATTTTGATTCTTCTAAAAACATCTTTCCAGAAGGGAGAAACTCATTGCAAACAACGTGGCAATTACTGAACTTATTGGCTTCTAATCTTCTGTATAATTTGGCCAGCAACAATTACAATCATTTTACCATAAATAAAAGGACTTGCAGGGTCTCTGAATGTGAATTGTTGGATTCTCATAATAGCCTTCAAGACTCGAGGGAATGCTTCTAAAAAGCTACTACCTCTATTGTATTAATTAAGCATTGTTTTGCTTTAAACTATGGTGTATTTACTGATTTTAAAATGAGAAGAAAGATCCAGAAGCACCATTTTGGAGCTACATACAGTTCACCAAAAATTCTCGCTGAATTTTTTCCCCCAGTTGATTTAAAGGGCAGAACGGCTATATGTGAACTGTAGCCAAATCCTTAATCCCACTGCTGTTGCAAGCAATGATTATAATGTTCAAAGAAGTCACTGCCAGAACATAAATATTTCCATAAACGACTGACAGAGCAATAGGAATAATACTTCCTATTAAGAATTAAATGTAATAGTTACGCAGTTCAGCACTTGTCCAGTTAATTCCTACCTTCTTAGAGCTGTGACAGTGAACCTATGGCACATGTGCCACAGGTGGCATGCACAGCCCCCTCTGCGGGCATGCCAGCCATCGCTCCAGCGTAGCTCCATTGTGCATGTGCGCGCACCTTCTGCTGGCCAGCTGGTCTTCAAGTCTCTGCTGTGCATGCGTGGGGGGTGGGGCACATGGGCGGGGGAGCACATGCATGGGGGGCGGGATGCATGCATAGGGGAGTGCTTGCATTGCATTTTGGGTCCTTGCGTGGCACCCCCGTGTCCAGTTTTTGCTTCCAGGTTGGTGCAGGAGGCATTCCAGGTCCAAAATGCCTGCCTTAGGGCATGACTAGACCCTCCTTTCCAATTACTGACAGTAATGCCTGACATCTCGAATGATTTTGCGTGGATCTTTCTGGGGGTCTCTTCTGACAGTTTTGATTTCTGGCAGCTGCCTGGATTGATCCCTGCAGTTTTCTTTGCCTCCCCCCACCCTGAAATGGCTTGCCATTGCTCGCTGCTAAGGACTGAGAGAGAGTGACTGGCCCAAGGTCATCCAACTGGCTCTGTGCCCAAGCAATACTGCAACTCACAATCTTCTGGTTTCTACACCAAACAAGTTTTATTATGTTTGTCACTCTACCCACTTAAGGTTTCAATAGATCAAGTTATATGTTATGGTACGTAACATATCTATGCCTGTGAATGTGTCTGTCTTGCTAAAAGCAAATTCTTAATTCAGGGAGGATCACAATAAGAAACAGCACCCAACCTTGTCTCCCCAGTGGACATAAATTGCTAACACTGCCAGAGATACTTTTATAGGTTGTCCTCAACTTACAACAGTTCATTTAGTGACTGTTTAGGTTACAACAGCACTGAAAAAAAATGGCTTATGATCATTTTTCATGATTACAACCATTGCAGCATCCATGTGGTTGTGGAATCGAAAATCAGATGGTTGGCAGCTGACTCATATTTATGACGGTTGCAGTGTCCCGGGGTCATGTGATTCCCCTTATGGGACCTTCTGACAGGCAAAGTCAATGGGGAAGCCAGATATGCTTAACAACTTCATTGCTGCCTTAACAACTGCAGTGATTCACTTAACAATTGTGGCAAGGAAGGTAGTAAAATGGAGCAAAACTCACTGAACCAATGTTTCACTTAGCAACATAAATGTTGGGCTCAGTTGTGATTGTAAGCTGAGGACTTCCTGTATTCATTCTCCAAACCAAGTAAGTCTATTGAGAAGTAAGTCCCACTATCTTCACTGATGTTACTTTTAGGAAAGTGTGCACTGGTTTGCCAAGACATCCATCTTGAGCCAGCACCCTAGACGAAAGATGCACATTTCTCTGACAGATTCCATACACCATTTTTCTTACCGCTCATGTGACAGTATCATTGTGCCACAGGGTATCCTTTTTAAAAAAAGGATGTTTGTGCAACAGAGTGGTCGTGGAGATTCTCCTGCAAGTCTGATTTAATGATAAAGTACTAAATCTAGAGCCAAAGAAGTTCCTGTGGAGAAATTCACAAAACTATAACGCAGTAAAACAGGGACCATATAAACCAAAGTAGTCCCTTTGCTGTGATATTAGTTTTTCAGTTCTCCCATAAAGAGAGTGAGCTTTTTTTTTATTTTTATGCGCAAGCAATGAGAAACACTTTCAATAAAATCTCATGCTATAATAAACTTGTTACTCTTTATGGAGTCAGTAAATATGTATTTTTGCTGAAACAGATTAACTCAAGTATTCTCCAGGGAAATATTAGATCAACGCATGCATATCATACTTTGTTTCTGGGCTGAACTCTTGAAAATATTAAAGTGAAAGCCCACACTTAATTTTATTAATAATTGCCTCAGGTGGTTTAACATCCTGGAATATACTGTTTTTACTATGCACAAACATTGGAAATTGTTTTTTTTTTATATTTTTAAAGTATTCTATGTATTTTCCAAGCCAGATGATTGTTTTTCTAAATCTCATCCATTGGAAACTAAGTGTAGAAATATATTACTCAGGTATTTGTACATTTCAAACATAGAAAGTTTAGTTGAAAAAAATTGTAATGACATATATTTCTTTCTGCTGTCTGAAACAATAACAACATAATCTTAAGTTTAGGTAAAAGTGACTCAGTAAAGAATTTTTTGTCTTGAGGAACATTCATCTTAAAATTTCAGGGTACATAATTCATTTAAATTGGCATTTGTGTTCTGCTGTGGTTCACACTTTTCTTATTTCCTCTTACCTTTTAACTCTGTCCCTGTATTTCTTGTGAAGCACGACCAATGGATTTAAAAATAATCATTCTTTTAAATGGTACTTCCCCAGTGGCTCTTTTGGGTACCCGCCCCTAAAATCCGTCTTTTCTTTTCTTTCTCTCTTTTGTTGACCATTTCCGCTACCTTACATTACAAGTCCCCCTCCTGGAATTTTAATTTTGAGTTAAAAATTTTCCCCACGCTTAGGGCTGTGAGACAAAATAGAAATACACCCCACATAATCATTTGCAATTTCTATCCATGGTCATGTGCTATTAAGCTGTCAAGCAAATGAGTAACCTTCTGTATGTTCTATGGTTTTGTGTATACATGCTTGTGGTGAGAAAAAAATAATGCACTGGACTAGACTTCATAAATAATCCCAATACAATACTGTAGTTTCATCTATCTTAACATGCTGGAAAAATGTGCAAAAATTCTTTTACTCTTGCTTCATTAAGGAGGAAACAACATGGTGGATGCTAGAACAGAAAAGACTCTTGAGGGTGTGATTGGCCAGTAATTTTTATAAAATGATTTGTAGGAAATCTGTGACAATTTAGATAGATAGATAGATAGATAGATAGATAGATAGATAGATAGATAGATAGATAGATAGATAGATAGATGATAGATAGATAGATAGATAGATAGATAGATAGATAGATAGAATAAAAATTTAAATTATAAAAATAAAATTATGTATTTTAAAATATTGCTTTAGCTCTACATGGTGGCGCAGTGGTTAGAATGCAGTACTGCAAGCTATTTCTGCTGACTGCCGTCTGCTTGCAATTTGTCAGTTTGAATCTCACCAGGTTCAAGGTTGACTCAGCCTTCCATCCTTCTAAAGTTTGTAATATGAGGACCGAGATTGTTGGGAGCAATATGCTGACTCTGTAAACTGCTTAGAGAGGGCTGTAAAGCACTATGAAGCATTATATAAGTCTAAATGCTATTGTTATTGCTATTCAAGAATGAAATGATAAAGAAAGGAGCAACCTACCTGGATCCGTTTCAGTCGGGTTTCAGGCCCGGGTACAGCATGGAGATGGCATTGGTCGCATTGGTCGATGATCTCTGGCGGGCCCGGACAGGGGCTGTTCCTCTGTCCTGGTCCTATTAGACCTCTTGGCGGCTTTCGATACCATCGACCATGGTATCCTACTGCGACGACTCAGTAGGTTGGGAGTGGGGGCGCACCGTTTTACGGTGGTTCTCCTCCTACCTGTCGGATCAGTCGCAGTTTGTGTTGACTGGAGGGCAGAGATCGACCCCCAGGCGCATCACTTGTGGGGTGCCCCAGGGGTCGGTTCTCTCACCCCTCCTGTTCAACATATACATGAAACCGCTGGGCGAGATCATCCGTGGTTTTGGGGTACGGTATCATCAATATGTTGATGATACCCAACTTTTCATCTCTACCCCAAACCACCCAAACGATGCCCTCGACGTGATGTCCCGATGCCTGGAGGCTGTGTGGATCTGGATGGGGAGGAACAGGCTCAAGCTCAATCCCTCCAAGACTGAGTGGCTGTGGTTTCCGTCATCCCGATTTGTACATCTTGTTCCATCTTTGACAATAGGGGGAGAAATTTTAGCCCCCTCAGAGAAGGCTCGCAATCTGGGAATCCTCCTGGATACGCGGCTTAGTTTAGAAGAACACCTGATGGCTGTGACCAGGGAGGCCTTTTACCAGGTTCGCCTGGTACGTCAGTTGCGCCCCTTCCTGGATCGGGATGCTCTGTGCACAGTCACTCATGCCCTCGTCCTTTTTCGCCTGGACTACTGCAATGCTCTCTACATGGGGCTGCCCTTGAAGAGCACCTGGAGGCTTCAGCTGGTCCAGAATGCGGCCGCACGGGTTGTCATGGGGGTACCTAGGTGTTCCCATGTTACACCTCTTTTAGGCGGCCTGCACTGGTTGCGGGTTGTTTTCCGAGTGCGATTCAAGGTATTAATTATGACCTTTAAAGCGCTCCATGGCTTAGGCCCAGGGTACCTGCGAGACCACCTACTGCCACCAGTAGCCTCCCACCGTCCAGTACGATCCCACAGAGTTGGCCTCCTCAGGGTGCCGTCTGCCAGGCAGTGTCGGCTGGTGACCCCCAGGGGGAGAACCTTCTCTGTGGGAGCGCCTTCCCTCTGGATTGAGCTGCCCCCGGAGCTTCGCATAATCCCTGACCTCCGGTCCTTCCGACGCGCCCTAAAAAGTTGGCTTTTCCAGCAAGCCGGCCTGGCCTGTTAATTTTAATTTTAACTTATTTTAAATGTATTGTTTTTTTAAAAATTCGGTTTGTTTTTTTGGATATGGATTTAATCTTTTTTAACTTTTGGGATGTCTGTTTTTTAATGTACGCCGCCCTGAGTCCTTTTGGAGAAGGGCGGCATATAAATCCAAATAAACCAAACTAAACCAAACCAAACCAAACCAAACCAAACCAAACCTTTAAAATGCTTGGCATCTCATACATTTAAATGAGAAACTTGAATAACAATAGCAATAGAAATAGCACTTAGACTTATATACTGCTTCATAATGCTTTACAGCCCTCTCTAAGCAGTTTACAGAGTCAGCATATTGCCACCAACAATCTAGGTCCTCATTTTACCAACCTCGGAAGGATGGAAGGTTGAGTCAACCTTCAACCAGTCAGGATCGAACTGCTGGCAGTCAGCAGAATTATCCTACAATACTGCATTGTAACCATTGCGCCACCACAGCTCTTCACGGCTCTTCTTCTAAGAGGTCAACAAGGTGAACTTATCCTCCTAAACAATTGATTCAGTTTTAGGTTTAGGATGAGGTGGAGCAGCGTATTATTTTCTACCCAAGTGACTGTTAAAATTACGGCCCGTGTAATTTCCATAAGGGTTTGAAGTTTTCGTAGAACAAGGTATTTCATGCAGAGCAAGGCAGAAACCCTTAAATATATCTCTGTCCTAGAGACAAGGGGAATGAAATCCTCTTTGCGGGGTCCTTGAGACTTCTGAATTGCTGGGACCAGAATTCAGCTACTATATGGAAAGGTTTATGGGTGTAACTAATAGGAGATGACAGCTGAGTTCAGAGCTGTCTACTTGTCCTTAGCTAGACCATGTTAATGAAATGTTTGTTTACCCATGAAAAACATGAACTTGGCTCATAGAAGAAATGACCTGTTCCTATCTCACTGTCCACTTGGGTAAGTAAAAATTTATCAACAAGTAGTGAGTAATTATTCTAGTCTTCTGAAAAAAAACAACCCTCTGGTCAAACAGTGTTCAGGATTTCACTTAAAATGAGAGGTATTTTTGCTTGTGAGAGAATCATCTCTTTGGGAATTCTTATGGGATTGGCAAATGTAGGGGGAAGACAGAGAGAAAAAGGAGACAATATATTTTAGCTTACAGCACAGGAACACATTAGTAAATGGAAAATTTTCAGGAATCAGCACCTCTAAGAGGAATCCCTTAGGTAGAAATATATATTTATTTGCCAATAGGAAACACTGCAATTTAAAGCAAGGGAAGGGGAAGGGGGGGGAAGAATAAAACCCATTTAATTATATATTTTTGCATTTGAAAAACAATGTCCAAGACCCCCCTCCCCCCCAAAAAACCATGTACACATATGCACAATACAATTTATCAATTCAATTTTCAAGTAACAGCAGAAGAAATCAGACATCTCAAGCTTTTCTGCTTGCAAATTACAGGTTTTTATAGCCAAAAGTTGAAACAAGTGCACCCACATATGTACTGCATGGGCATTTTCTCCTTCAAACTGATTTGCAAATACAAATTAAATGTTTAAAGTAATACTAACTTCAACTTTATATTCACATGTTTTTGGTTTAAATTTCAGTGAATTCAAGGGAAGTTATTATTACAGTAGATAGACAGGAAGCCACTGAGGTATAATTTGGTGCTTTTGATTGTGAGTAAAAAAAGGATTTGCTTTTTATTATAAGGACACCAGGAGATCTAAAAAAAACATCTAAAAACATAGATCATTTCACCACTAGTGACTTATAGTGTCTTCCTAGCTTTATCACCCAGTCATCCTTGAAGTGATATAAAGGCTCCTGTCATTTTTATTTTGGTACAATGATAGTTGGATGTTTCTAGAAGATGCTATACATTGTGGTTAGAAGTGACCATATTATACTGTTACATATTGTACTGAATCATATTCATTCTCATCTATTGGATTGAGATTTAAGAATTTACTTGACTTAATTGTCCCATCATCAGAACAGTACGACTACCACTTTTTGACAGAAAAAACAATCATTGCCAGCATTTATTCATTTCCCTCCCATCACAAATTCAACCTCTGGGCACATTTTTCTATTAAACTTTCAAAATTATTTTCCTTTTATGTCATTTCACGTGTGATTGTCTGTTTTTACTACTTACTACTACTTGCCTTCTGCCTACCTTACTACTTACTTTCTGAAAACCTTGCCAAGAAAACTGGAGGAACTTGTCCAAACAGTCATCAAGAACTGGACATGATTGGATTCTATAGCCTTGGAGGAGGAAGGTAAGTAAAGAGAGAAAGAAAGAGAGATGGAGAAAGGGAAGGAAGGAGGGATGTCACTGCTCTTGTTACTGGAATCCAACATCATCCAATAAATCCAAGTATCAGATGGGGCTCATTCCTATGTGTTAGGGGTATCTCCGTTGGGAGACAGAAAATAGTGCAGCGGAATGTACAGCTAGAGAGAAAGAACGTTGCTAGTAGAAAAAACACACAAATAGAGTTTCAGACACTTCTAGTAAAAACAAGTAGCTTTACTACTAATAATTGCTTCACAAGCAGTGATAGTAGATATATTGGTTTGGTTTGGTTTATTTGGATTTATATGCCGCCTTTCTCCAAAAGGACTCAGGTACAACATTAAAAAACACACATCCCAAAAGTTAAAAAAGATTAAATCCATATCCAAAAAAACAAACCGAATTAAAAAAAAAACCAATACATTTAAAATAAGTTAAAAT
The DNA here is from genome assembly GCF_964273705.1 of Natrix helvetica. NCBI lineage: Eukaryota > Metazoa > Chordata > Lepidosauria > Squamata > Natricidae > Natrix > Natrix helvetica. Next base: position 71,895,655 of record NC_138552.1, read on the forward strand.
TAACAGGTCAGGCCGGCTTGCTGGAAAAGCCAACTTTTTAGGGCGCATCGGAAGGACCGGAGGTCGGGGATTATGCGAAGCTCCGGGGGCAGCTCATTCCAGAGGGAAGGTGCTCTCACAGAGAAGGCTCTCCCCCTGGGGGTCACCAGCCGACACTGCCTGGCCGACGGCACCCTGAGGAGGCCAACTCTGTGGGATCGTACTGGACGGTGGGAGGCTACTGGTGGCAGTAGGTGGTCTCGCAGGTACCCTGGGCCTAAGCCATGGAGCGCTTTAAAGGTCATAATTAATACCTTGAATCGCACCCGGAAAACAACCGGCAACCAGTGCAGGCCGCCTAAAAGGGGTGTAACATGGGAGCACCTAGGTACCCCCATGACAACCCGCGCGGTTGCATTCTGGACCAGCTGAAGCCTCCGGGTGCTCTTCAAGGGCAGCCCCATGTAGAGAGCATTGCAGTAGTCCAAGCGAGAAAGGACGAGGGCATGAGTGACTGTGCACAGAGCATCCTGATCCAGGAAGGGGCGCAACTGACGTACCAGGCACACCTGGTAAAAGCCCCCCCTGGTCACGGCCGTCAGGTGTTCTTCTAAACTAAGCCGCGTATCCAGGAGGACTCCCAGATTGCGAGCCTTCTCTGAGGGGGCTAAAATTTCTCCCCCTATCGTCAAAGATGGAACAAGATGTACAAATCGGGATGACGGAAACCACAGCCACTCAGTCTTGGAGGGATTGAGCTTGAGCCTGTTCCTCCCCATCCAGATCCGCACAGCCTCCAGGCATCGGGACATCATGTCGAGGGCATCGTTTGGGTGGTTTGGGGTAGAGATGAAAAGTTGGGTATCATCAGCATATTGATGATACCGTACCCCAAAACCACGGATGATCTCACCCAGCGGTTTCATATATATGTTGAACAGGAGGGGTGAGAGAACCGACCCCTGGGGCACCCCACAAGTGACGCGCCTGGGGGTCGATCTCTGCCCTCCAGTCAACACAAACTGCGACCGATCCGAAAGGTAGGAGGAGAACCACCGTAAAACGGTGCCCCCCCACTCCCAACCCCCCGAGTTGTCGCAGTAGGATACCATGGTCGATGGTATCGAAAGCCGCCGAGAGGTCTAATAGGACCAGGACAGAGGAACAGCCCTTGTCCCAGGCCCGCCAGAGATCATCGACCAACGCGACCAATGCCGTCTCCGTGCTGTACCTGGGCCTGAAACCCGACTGAAACGGATCCAGGTAGACAGCTTCATCCAGGTACTGGGGAAGCTGACGTGCTACCACACACTCGACAACCTTTGCTACAAAGCGAAGGTTGGAGACCGGACGATAGTTGGCTAAAGAAGCTGGGTCCAGGGAAGGCTTCTTGAGGAGGGGCCTCACCACTGTCTCCTTCAAGGCAGTGGGAAAGAACCCCTCTCTCAATGAAGCGTTGGTAATCGCCTGGAGCCAGCCTCGTGTCACCTCCCGGGAAGCCGAAACTAACCAAGTGGGACATGGGTCCAGCACACAAATGGCAGCACTGAGTCTCCCCATAATCCTGTCCATGCCTTCGGGGGTCACAGGGTCAAACCCATCCCAGATTGTCTCCTCAAGATTCATCCCCGTCGGCTCGCCCAAATCTACCCAGTCAGAGTCCAAGCCTGTCCGGATCTGAGCGATTTTATCCTGCAGATACTGAACAAATTCTTCAGCCCTGCCCTGCAATATGTCCAAACACAATTCAAAGAACAAACAATTGCTTACAGTCACAGTTCACGTTCCAGTCATCAAGCGAGCAAGTAATTATCAAGCATAGGACAAGCAGAGAGAGAGAGAGAGAGAGAGCTCTTCTGACTCCCTCTTATTGTAAAGTTAATTACAGCTGGTAAGTACATTCACCCATTTAAAGCAACAACAACCATTTATTATTGTATATACATATATATTGCCTACCCAACACTAGGAGTATACTCCCAACAGTATGCTCTGCTGAGCTGCAGGAAGATGCCCACTATCTGTTTGTCAAGAACATCAATGTCCAATGGGATCTTTCACTCACATGTAGCTCACTGTGGGGACAGCATTCACCCAACTCTTCTGACTCCACTTCAAAAGTGACCCTTTATTCCAAGTGGTCAGTCTAAAATTCAAAGGTATATTTAGAGATTAGGATCTGGCTACTTAATGGCCCCTTGAGACTACTCTGCCCACCTTGGCCCTCCTGTTCCTGCCACTATCTTTCAGGGCCATTCCCATTTTGGAAGGGATTTGTCACAGTGCTCTCATGGCCGTGTCTTTGCCAATCCATGGGAAGGAGAAGCAGGAGTGAAATGCTACCAGGTTGGACCGGTTTGCCCGAACTAGTAGTAAAAATGTTACTGGTTTGCCTGAATCAGTAGTTAAAAAAAATGAAACTGGTTTCCCACAATCAACTGTGACACACGATTTATATTAGCTAGAAAGCAGGATTTCCTGCTTTCTAGTTAATCTAAATCGCGTGGCACAGTGGATCCCCCCCTTGCTGTTTGCTCAGTAGCAGGCTCTGCCTACCTGCCTGGATGTCATCACATCCATTTTGGACACTCTGAGCACGCGCAGGAGGTCCCACACGCATGCTCACATTGCAACTGAACCAGTAGCAAAGGTAAGTGGATTTCACCCTTGAGAAGAAGGTGCAGGTTTTTAGGATGCTGGGCCTCTCAACACTCAGTAACATGCTTCTTTTCACAGATGAGATCTTGCTCTCCTGATTTCACTTCCTATAGCAACATATTAAAAAATATATCCAGTGATATAAAACACACCTTTCTAGATTAATTCTAGAACCATTCAAGGACCAAAAAAAGGGGGTGGGACAGGAAAGAGAGCAAAAGACAGAAATGGGGAAGGGAGTAAAATAAATAAATAAAAGAGAATTGGTTTCCCTCTCTACTTTGTCCTATCAGCAGTTTACATCAACATCACCCATTAAATGTGATACAATCTCCCAAGAGATTATCCCTACAGAGGTGGGACCATTGGAAAGAAAAAGGAAAAAAAAGGAAACGAGAGAGAGACGCTTCATTCTACAATACATACTATGTTCCTTTCTAAGGCCATATATGCTAAAGGAAATCCTAACTGTTGGATTTCTGTGATAGGGTGAGCAATTTCTGAGAATACAACCAGAGGTGAGTTGCTCCGGTAGTAACGGTGGTGGGATGCTCCGCCCACCTGCCTGGATGCTTCTGTGCATGTGCATTCGAACCAGTAGTAAAAAAATTGGCAACTCACCTCTGAATACAACCGTTCCCTTATGAAATTACAAGATTTTTTGAGATACTAATTCCAGGTTTGGGGTTTCTATGATACTTCTCTGATGGTGATGGCATCAAGTACGCCAGGTGTAGAACTGAAATAAGTTCAGAGAAGCCTAGATAGGTTATTTGCATTTATGACAATAAATTATTCTTTTCAGGTTGGGTAGTCTGAGAAACAATGGATAGAAAGTTTACAACAATTTAAACTTTTAGGCTAAGATTATTTGTACTGCTAGATTCATCCTTTCCTGATTATTATGGCTATCAGCCTTTAAAAAGCCACCTTTTAACTTATCTAAATGAAAGGGCAATGAAGGTTAAGCTAAGTGCTTCTTGTAAAGCAAAGAAGGACAACTTCAACTTACAATGACAATGATTACAGGGCTTTATGATAGAAGAGAAAACATTTCTGCTACTACAGAATTTACAATTATTATATTCACATGGCACCCTGATTTAACCCTTGCAAGCAAGGAAGAAGACAAAACATGGTATAATCTATATTTACTCTATTTTTTTTGTATGGAGATCCTCAGTCATCCAGGTTATGGTTGTACCAAAGGTGCTTTTTCAAGAGGCAACATTTTTTCAAGATGACATTTTGCTTCTCATCCAAGAAGCTTCTTTAGCTCTATTTACTCTACTTGATATAAGTCTTCCCCCCCACCTCTTAATGGTATTCCACAGTTATTTTGGGAGTATAACATATTGCAAAATAAGAATGGTGAATATCATGGTCCTTTAGATATAGATAGAAAATATAGTAAGATACAATATAAGATAGAAAATACAGTATATAGAAAATATACTGTAGAAAATACAGAATATAAGATTGAAAAATGTGTGTTAGACAGCATTACCACCAGATGGATTTATATCTAGCTGACTAACCCATTGGTGGGTTTCAATTTTTTTTAGAATCTCTTCTGTAGGTGTGGCCTGCTTTGTGGGAGTGGCTTGCCAACCATGTGACTGAGTGGGAGTGGCTTGGCAGTCATGTGACTGGGTGGGCGTGGTCAACTTGTAAAATGTGGTGAAACTCACTTAACAACGCTCTTGCTTAGCAACCAAAATGTTGGCTCAGAAACTCTGGTATTTGAAGCATGCAAGTCTTAAAGCTGTCAATTTACAAGACCCTTGCACCCCTAACCCTTTAGAATAAACCCCCGAGGGGTGTTCAAATTTGACAGCTTTAAGACTTGTGGACTTCAACTCCCAGAATTCCTCCTTTCACTCTTCATCTTGATGATGTGCGGACGGGCAGGGGGAGGGAGCTGGAACTGGTTCTAAACGGCACTGTACATTTGTGGAACCTCTTCTATACTGTAGAAGAGGTTAGAACTGGCAGGAACCCACCCCTGAATATGTAGTCATTAATGAAAATGCATCTACATGGAGAGAAGTATGCAGCGGAATGCCATATCTATTTCTTCTGTGCACTAAGTTGCCTTTTATCTTACTGTTCCCCTAGCTGTGATCTTCCCCTGTCTCCCAAGGTTATTTCCATATACCATTATAAATCTCTTTATACCTGTCTTTCCAAAATCAAGGGAAGAATGAAAAATCCCAATATTTTCCCTTCCCTCAAAATCATGCATGTCAGGCCCTCAAAGGTGGCCCAGACCTGTGTTTTGGCAAGCTAAATCCCAATGTAATGGTTTATGGATATTTAAACATATGCATAGGTTTGTACATATCCATCTGCATGTATGTGCAATGGTCTCTACATGTTAAGGCAGGGGTGTCCAAACTTGGGAACTTTAAGACTTGTGGACTTCAACTCCCAGAATTCCCCAGCCAGCCATGCTGGCTGGGGAATTCTTGGAGTTGAAGTCCACAAGTCTTAAAGTTCCCAAGTTTGGACAACCCTGTGTTAAGGTATTAAAGTCAATATGGAATGCAATTGAAGCTCACATTTTTTTAATACTAATTGGGCATCTGACCCAGTAGTGAAATCCTCAGAAGTCTGCTACTGGTTTGGTGAGTCTGCTACTGAGCGCGCACTTTGCACGCATGCATGCCTGAGTGCTAAAAAAGGAACATTTTGAAGCCTTCCAGGTAAGTAGAACAGCAAAGGGGGGGGGGATCAGCTGTGTCACACGTTTTAGATTAGCTAGAAAGCAGGAAATCCGACGATTCTAGCTAATATAAATCATGCTGATCGTCGGAAATACCAATTTGCCCAAACCAGAAGCATTTTTTTTTTACCAACGGTTCGAGCAAACCTGATCTGATCCAATAAAAAAGGGAAGGCTTTAATTGCAATTGCCATCTTTGCTTTTTAAATACATCCACACACCATTGCCATCCTGTGTCAGTCATCTCCTTTCACATAAACAGAAACCTATTTTCCTGGGGTCTATGCTTGCCATACACATATATACAGATAGTCCTCAACTTACAAGATAGAGTTATTAAGTGAATAATGTTTAGGAACTTTTCTTGCCACAGAGAACCACTGAAGGCATTAAGTTAGTAACGTGGTTGTTAAGTGAATCTTTGCTTGCCAAGGTAATCATATGACTCTTGGACACTCCAACTGTCATGAATATATATGCCAGTTGGCAAGTGTCCGAATTTTGATCAAGTAACCATGGGGATGTTGCAACAGTCCTAAGTGTGAACAACAGTCCTAAATTACTTTTTTTTAGTGCTGCTGTAACTTTAAACAGTTACTAAAGTTACTAAACAAGTGGTTGTAAGCTGAGGACTATCTGTAATGTACTGAGTGACCAGAAAAATTACTCTGCTATTGTATCTGTTTCAGCAACCTGAGGTCAATAACACCTCTCTAGGAGTGACTCATCTATAAAATGATAGCAAGATTTATTAATAAAAGAGCTCCTGAGAGGAGAAAAGTGAGAAGAAAAGAAAGTCATGGCACAGGAAAACAGAATATTGTTTAACTGAAAGGTTGTATTATCTGCCTCTCCTTTTAAAGGATGCTACTCCTGAAATCTTTTTTTTTTCAGTTGGTTAATGATATCACACTTAAGGCAATTAAGACAGAGATGTTCTCTTTCTTTATTCTTCTTGGTGTTTTGTTGTTGCTGTATTTTTTTTAAAAATAATAATAATATAGTTCTTCTACCTTTGGTAATAATGCATGCATTAGGTAGAGAATCCAAAGGTCAGAATAGGAACCTAGTTTTCATCTCAAAGAAAATGGTGACTTTTAAAAAAGTTATGGAAGATGCATTCCTGTCATTATTCATATTTTAAACACTGAAGTAGCTTGTTGAAGTTAGAACTATGGCAATAACTTGGTTAAACTGACATTGAAACACCTGACTGATAAAAAGACAATGTTGTGCTTCAGTGGTGGGTTCCGGTACGGTTGCAATGGGGCCCGGCACCCACCACATGAATGCGCGCAGCGCCCACATGCATCATTACCTCTTCTGAAACCTCCGCAAGCCTCCACAACACTCCAGCTGCTTGGCAGAGTGTTGCACAGGCACCGTGCGCTCTGTGTGTGTGTGCGTAAGCGCCAAAGAGCTCAAATACAGGTAAGGAGCTCGGGCGGGTGGGCCCTCCGGAGCACCGTACCGGAACAGTACCTGGTACTCCGGGCAGGCACCGGTACACCAGTACCAGGGTGTACCGCTTGCAACCCACCACTGCTGTGCTTCTAAAATGCTTCCTAGTGATTTTACATGCCTTTCTTGGCAGCAATACCAAAATGGTTTGCCATCTCCTCCTATCAGGATTTCTGCACACAACTTTTTAATCTAATGTTTCAGTCTTGACAACTTTATGATTGTGTGGACTTCAACTCCCAGAATTCCAAAGTAGCATTCACCAGCCACTTTGAGGATCTTCTTGTCTTCAGTGGTTTTCACCCATCCAGTCAGAACTGGCAGAGTGGAGGCACTCTCAAGCAGTGGTGACATCTAATTTTATTTCCCACTGGCTTGGTGGTGGTGGGGTCATGTGACTAGGTGGGCATGGTGAACTTTTTTCACTTTTTAAAGCATTTCTTCCCTGCTGGTTCGCCTGAAATGCTATAAAATGCTTTAAAAAGCAGAGAAAAGCTTTCGATGATTGCATGGCTCACAGCTGAGTCGTGCAATCCTCGGAAGCTTTTTTTTTTACTATAGGTTTGCAGAACCAAGGACAATCATCCCTACCGGTTCGGCTGAGCTGGGAGGATTTCACCCCTGGTCTCATGTAAAAAATATTGGTTGAAGGGACTATGAAAGTGCACTTTTTCTGTTGTAACATTTACCCTCTAAATAGCAATCTCCAGAGGTTTATTTGTCTCTCACACTAAAAAGGTTCCACAAAGGTGGCTTTACTCTTAGGCCTGGAGTCAGGCAGTTTGTTAATTCACTGGTATTTGGGAGGGTGTGTGTGTAACATATTGGTTTTCTTGACATAGTTGTTCTTTTCTCTTTTGCTTTTCTTTTTTCTTTTTTCGTTTTAAGTATGAAGGCCACTCAGTTTGAGCCATGGGGGCTGAACCAGAATGAATGAATGAATGAATGAATGAATGAATGAATGAATGAATGAATGAATGAATGAATGAATGAATTCTTTGTTGGCCAAGTGTGATTGGACACACAAGGAATTTGTCTTTGGTGCATATGCTCTCAATGTACATAAAAGAAAAGATAAATTTGACACAAATCATAAGGTACAACCCTTAATGATAATCATAGGGTACAAATAAGCAATCAAATCATACTAGGAAACAATCAATATAAATTGTAAGGATACAAGCATCACAGTTACAGTCATACAGTCATAAGTGGAAGGAGATGGGTGATAGGAACGACGAGAAGATTAATAGTAATAGTACGGCAGACTTAGTAAATAGTTTGACAGTGTTGAGGGAATTATCTGTTTAGCAGAGTAATGGCATTTGGGAAGGAAGGAAGGAAGGAAGGAAGGAAAGAAGGAAGGAAGGAAGGAAGGAAGGAAGGAAGGAAGGAAGGAAGGAAGGAAGGAAGGAAGGAAGGAAGGAAGAAGTAAAAACTCATCAAAAATTGATTGTGGTGGAATTATGTTTCTGAACATTGTTATTGTTGATGTTATTGGTGACCTTTCTTTAGAAAGGGTGCTATTGCAAGTCACATCTTATGTTTAATATTTTAAACACAAGATGTGACTTACAATAGTTCCTTTTCTTGTACACTTTTACATGCAGTTGCACAATAATAATTATTAAATAATGTGGAGAAAAACATAAGAAAAATAAGCTTCTACTGATGAACTGGTGATTACTGACACTATTGAATCGTCTAAAGAAAAGTTACCAATAACATCAGCAATAAAATATTTCCTGATATCTTTCACAAGTTTTGATTGAAGTTATTAAGATTTTGGAAACATTTTCAATACATGGTAAAGCTGGATTATCAATAAACTCTTAAAACTATCTTACAAGTATAGAGTTGTTTGTAAAGGACAGGTAAATTTAGCCCTAACATTTTATGTATTCTCTTTATTCCCCCCTCCCCATTATTAGCTGCACTGCATAACTGCTTTGTTAATCAAGGCTTGAAATGTTCTTTGCATCTCAACATTTCCATTAAGTTTGGATCTTTTTAATTAAAGGATATATTCCTTATTCCACAGCAGCAATAAAAGAATGCTACCTTTGGAAAGTGAGACAAGGATTAAAGAGTTTAGAGAGTTCTAAACAAGGTACAGCCAATTATATGTGAGTACTATTTTACTACAGGTCACTTACTGTTTCAGAACTTAAAATTCCATAACAATATATTCACCTGTCTATAAGATGTAACACACCGCCAGAATAGACAACAGGATAGCTTTTCTTTAAGGGAAAATTTTTCTTGTGGATTATTGAACAATTCTTCATCTGAACCCTAATGTTGATGAGTTTTGCCCTTTAAAATAATACAATACAATACAATACAATGGTAGAGTTGGAAGGGACCTTGGAGGTCTTCTAGTCCAACCCCCTGCCTAGGCAGGAAACCCTATACCATTTCAGACAGATGGCTATCCAACATCTTCTTAAAGACTTCCAGTGTTAGAGCATTCACAACTTCTGGAGGCAAGCTGTTCCACTGATTAATTGTTCTAACTGATGAACCACATGCTGAGAAGTCCTTTAAAGTGACACGAAGAATTGGTCTGTTCCCTCATGTTAGCTCAATTAGAAAATTCTAAGTTTATGCTATTTTTTTTAAATGTTGTATTTGAAGTCACCATAAAATTGATTTCATGGTTTTTTTTTAATCTGTTACAACTGAATTTTCTCTAATTCCACCTTTTCTGTTGTTTAAAGAACATTGGCCTTGACATTTTCATGTAGCATTTGACCCCGGATCAATGGGTCCACTATCAAAGTCACCATCCCCATTCCTTGCCTAGCTTCCAGCAAGATGCTGAAGCAAAAGTGACTGTTTTCAATCCATAACCTTCCCCAACCATACAACCCACTTGAGTGCTGCTGTCACCCTGCCAGCAAGACCATTTATTTGCCAGATGTTAACAGCATACATAAAAGTGCCAAGCAGCTTTCATTGTACCATTGGAATTACTCCTCTGCTCTTGAAATAATCAAGCCTTTCATTGTGATTTGACTAAAATCTGCTACATTTAACTGTCTTGTCAATTATGCATCTCTTTTGGCACTTCAAGTCAAGCATCAGAAAGAGTGCAGGGGGTTATGCAACTGCTGCTTTGAACCTGCATCAACAAAACCCCTGACATTTATTTTCCCTAACAACACTCCATTGATCTCAAGCTTTCAGGATGGATGAAGCACAAGCGTGACTGAGGCTGCATGCTAAAGAGATATTTGCAATAGTATTTCCAGAATTTCACATTTGGGGAAGCCTTATGATAGCTGGGATGATGCCACAGTTTTCTTAATGAACATTGCCACATCAGAAGATGCTTTAGTAATAAAAAAAAACCTCACCTTCATCAGAGGTGCCTAGCTTGCTTTGAAGTCTCTCTTTTTCAAAGAGCGGGGTATTAAAAAATATTCGTCTTATAAAAATCTGGGTCTGAGACTTCTTTCTCAAAGAAAAGGCTATGAGATATTTCTCTCAGTCTGTTTCATTCTTCTCCCTGTTCCAACCAGTTTCCCCTTGAATCAAGTGATTAAAATACATCTTTATACTTGAAGGCAGCAGATTATCCAACCATTTTGGAGGGGAAATTTATTGCACACCACTGCTCAGAATTCCTATCTTTTGAGTTTGTATCATTTGCTTAGGGAAAAAAACCCACCCCAAATTTGGCTTATAAGATATTTCACAAGAAGAGTCCTCTACTCCTCTCCTCGTAACAGAATAACTTTTGCCACCAGACTTGAAATTTTGGGTTTAGACAACTTAGAACTATGCCGCCTTCAGTCTGAACTAAGCGTAGTACATAAAATTATCTGCTACAATGCCCTACCTGTCAATGACTACATCAGCTTCAAACACAACAATACACAAGCACACAACAGATACAAATGTAAGGTAAACCGCTCCAATATTCTGATGTTTGCACTCACAATATTTTTGGAAGCATGCTGATTGAATTTCCCAACCCAAGAGTTCCCTATTGTACACAACTGTGAGAAGACAATAAGTTGGGTTCTCAGATATATTTCTAAGGTGTTTGTGGCTCACCAAAGAGTTCCAGGGACAAAGAATTACTGTAGTAACACAAAGTTTCTTGTTACTGGACTGCACCTTCCTCAGTTCTGGGTGACAGTCCTGATCTGCTGTTTACTGAAACGGTAGACTAAAAAGTAAAATTTGAATGTTTTCCCACTTTGGGCTACACAACAAGCATGACAGATTAGGAAGAAAAAATGTATAAGAATATGAAGTGCAATTTTGTTTCATATAGGTCAGGCATGTCCAAAGTGCGGCCCGGGGGCCAAATGTGGCCCTTTTTCAAATTTCAAGCGGCCCCCAGCCTCTTCTCCCCACTGGAGTTATTTGTTTAGTCTTTCACAAAATACCGTATTTTTCGAAGTATAAAGATGCATCTTTTTCCCCTCAAAAAAGAGGCTAAAAATCTGGGTGCATCTTATACACTGAATACAGCATTTTTTGCCTCCCAAAACTCTGCCCCATTCACCAAAATGGCTGTGCATAGCCTTTAGGAGGTTTTCAGAGTGCTCCTGGGGGCTGTAGAGGGCATAAATGAGCAAAAAACGGGCCATTTTTTGCTCAACTTTGCCACCCCCTAGCCCCCAGGAGCACTCTAGAAGCCTCTTAAAGGCTATTCATGCCCTTTTTTAAAAAGGCCCATTTTCGTGGGAGAGTGCAAAAACTTTTTTTTTAATTTGCCTCTTCAAAATCTTGGTGCGTCTTATACTCTGAAAAATACGGTAGTTAATTCGCATTTAATGTTAAGGGTTCAAAGAATGTCAGGCTGAATGATCGGCCCCACACATTTTCACCTCACCAAATCTGGCCCTCCTCGCAAAAAGTTTGGACACCCCTGATATAGGTAGTTGTGGCCCGCCAGCTGGCAGCAGAGCTGCCAGCAGACTCAGATGATGAGGTTGGGGAGGAATTTGGGACAGTTCTGGAGTCTGGGGAAGGCTCTAATGGATGCTCTGTGTCAGATTCAGAGATAATGCCAGGACCGTCCGACATTTCCCAGCCACCGGAGAGGCAGCTGTCTTTGGAGGCTTATATGAGTGAGGAAGAAGAACAGCTGGGGCCTGATCCAGATGCATGTATGTACAGAGCAGTTAGGAGAGGTGAACAACAGAGAACAAGGAGTCGACTTGGGAAGCAAAGCACACATGGATGCTGAATGGCCCCTCCCTGGCTGAGGAATAAATAGAAGGAAAGGGGAGTGGTTGTCATAGGAGATTTTACTCATTGTGTTTCTTGCCACAAAGACTTCTTGCCAGAACTTAATTTGCAGTTTTCAGTTCACGGCCTTGCAATTATCATGGGGAACTGATAAGGGCTGTTACTGCACTTAACTCCTTGAAGGACTATTCTGTGGACTTTTTGGTAGGTTAATGCAATTAATTCGCACGAAGTAAATAAAGAGGGTTTTTTTGTGACAAGAAATCTGCTTCTTGCGTCTGCTAAGGCTGGGTAAGAACAGTAGTCTTCAACTTAGGATAACAATTGGAACCAGAATTTTCCATTGCTAAGCAAGGTGGTCGTTCAATGAGTCATACCTGAAGTTACAACCTTTTTTTTTTGGTGTTGTTAAGCAGCTAGTAAGTGAATCATGTGATCATTAAGCAAATCCAGTTTCCCCCATTGACTTTGTGTGTTGGAAGCTTTCTAGGAAGATTGTAAATGGCAATTACATGGACCTGAGGTGCCTCAACCTTTGTTAAATACATACTGATTAACAAGGGCCTGGATGTTGATCACATGACTATGGGAATGTTGCAACAATCATAATGCGTGGACTGATCATAAACCACTTTTTTTGTGCTTTTAAAATTTTGGACGGTCACTAAACGAATGGATGTATGTTGCCAACAACCTGAACTTCCTTAGCAATCTGTCATTAAACCCAAATAATACTATAATCTGAATATCACTGTGGTGATGTTCGGTGGTGTCATCATACTTTTATTTTATTTGTTTTCATTACTTGTTTATTTATTTATTTGATTGATTCATTGATTAATATATATGTCTCCCATGTCATAAATGCAACTCTGGTGGCAAAAAAAGGCATTAAAAACATGAAATATTAACACGCAAAAAATACCAGCAATAGTCACTGTTAGGGATGACTCTAACAAAATAATAGAGAGAAACCTCTCAATGGCCCACCTAACTTCCTGAACCCCAGGCCATAGAGCACATTTCTCAGGGAACATGCATAGAAGAGCATAGTAAGTGCCCTGAAAATATTTTTTTATCTTTATGAATTTCCATTGGATTGAGCAGGTGAGCTTTGCTCAGTTTAGCAACCATAAAGGCTACTTATCTTTGATTTAGGGATGAATCAATTTCCTGATGTTCCTTTAATATTGAGATAATAAATATACTTCCAATTTTTGCCAAATGTGGAGAATTTAATGAGCCCATCCCATTTCTTCTCACGGTTTGTAAATTAGTTGTAATTATTTTGGATGTCTCAGCATAATCAATTTGCTTGAGAAGACTGGATAGAAGGAGAGCAGAACATAAGGAGGGCAGAATGGACTTCTTCAGCAGGGCAAAATAAAATCCGTAAAGATGATCTTGTCAGTTAATGTCTTGGGATTTACAGCAAGGAAGCCATTTGAAGGCTCAGAGAAGTGTGTAGATCTCATGAGATTCATGACAGAAAGAAGATTCACGAAGAAACTCAAAGATCTTTTCACAGATATACTCAAAGTTATTTCTTTAAAAAACTAGTGATTTTCCAGCTATATCTTACAGTTATATTTTATTCTTCAGGCTAGTGAGAAAGCTGATGGGTTTGAGACACGTGGCCTATACTCCATATACCCCAGATTCAAATATCAATACAATACAATACAATAGTAGAGTTGGAAGGGACCTTGGAAGCCTTCTAGTCCAACCCCCTGCCTAGGCAGGAAACCCTATACCCTTTCAGACAGATGGTTATCCAACATCTTCTTAAAGACTTCCAGTGTTGGGGCATTCACAACTTCTGGAGGCAAGCTGTTCCACTGATTAATTGTTCTAACTGTCAGGAAATTTCTCCTCAGTTCTAAGTTGCTTCTCTCCTTGATTAGTTTCCACCCATTGCTTCTTGTTCTACCCACAGGTGCCTTGGAGAATAGTTTGACTCCCTCTTCTTTGTGGCAACCCCTGAGATATTGGAACAATGCTATCATGTCTCCCCTAGCCCTTCTTTCTCTTAAGCTAAACATACCCAGTTCCTGCAACTGTTCTTCATATGTTTTAGTCTCCAGTCCCCTAATCATCTTTGTTGCTCTTCTCTGCACTCTTTCTAGAGTCTCCACATCTTTTTTACATCGTGGCGACCAGAACTGAATGCAGTATTCCAAGTGTGGCCTCACCAAGGCATTATAAAGTGGTATTAACACTTCATATGATCTTGATTCTATCCCTCTGTTGATGCAGCCTAGAACTGTGTTGGCTTTTTTGGCAACTGCTGCACACTGCTGGCTCATATTTAAATGGTTGTCCACTAGGACTCCAAGATCCCTCTCACAGTTACTACTATTGAGCATGGTACCACCTATACCAGCGATGGCGAACCTTTTTTGGCTCGCGTGCCACAAGTGGGGGTAGAGCGGGGGGGGTTGTGTGCGGGTGTGCCGCACCCATAATGCAACGTGCCCCCAGTGCGCATGCGCGCACAACGCGCCCATTTTTGCATGATTTTTTCGCCCTCCCCAGGCTCCAGAGGCTTTATAGGAGCCTGGGGAGGGCGAAAAGAGCCCCCCCGCCCCCCCGGAGGCTTTAGAGAACATCAGGAGGCTTCCCTGAAGCCTTCGGAACACTTAAAACCACCCTCCGAGCAACCCGGAAGTGACTTCCGGGTTGCTCGGATGGTCGTTTTAAGCGCTCTGAAGGCTTCAGGGAAGCCTCCGGACGGTCCCTGAACAGGCACGAGACGTGCGTCTCCATCGCCCAGGCCCGGATCGCCTCCGCCGCGCGGCGCCTCAGGCTCGGCCTCCTTTTGCCTGGCCTTCACATTGCCGCCGCCGCCGCCACCGCCGCCACCGCCGCCACCGCCGCCACCGCCGCTAGGACGGGCTCGGCCGAAGGGAAGTCCGTCAGGCCTCGGACGCGCCACCCTCGCCTCCTCCTCCTCCTCCTCTAGCTGTGCCATCGCAAGGATTAAGGCGAAAGGGGGGGACGGGGAAAGCGAAGGGGGCTTTGTTGTCCTCCTTCTCCTCCTTTCCCCCTCCGGCTCGAACGCGGCGCCGGGGCCCGGCAGGCAGCGAACGAGTCGGAGCCTGCCGACTGGAGGAAGAGGGTGAGATGTGGGTCCTGTGAACAGCGGCAGCAGCGGCGGCAATAGTCGCAACTCGGCGGCGGGCCGCCCCGGCTGGGAGACAAAGGAGGGGAAAGGCGGCAGGCAGCCGAGTTGCGACCGCCGTTCACAGGACCCGACTCGTTCAGAATGTGATATTTAATTTTCTGTTGCAATAGAACAGGGTTGGTTATCCAACAACCAGAAAATTATATGCAGCTCCAGTGCATGATTTAAGATTCCTAGAATGCTCCAGATAGTGCTACTACAATTTCAGGAGTTTTCAGGAAAAACAAAATATATTTTGCTGTTACTACACTTTGGAACATAGTTCCTCCCTAGATTAGAGGTACTTTAAAATGATGATTTATTTCCAGGTATGGAGGTTGGAGTGTTAGAGTCCATTGTATGGATATTATTTGTCTAGACTGGTTTGGCTCCCTGTCTGTTGTGTATGTTTTATATTGTGTTCTAGTTTTTTTTTAAAATGCTGTAAGCTACCTGGAGTCACTTTTGTGAGATGGGCTGTTATATAAATTGCAGAAATCAATAATAAAAATAAAATGGATGTCTTATACTTCAGAGCAACAGACCTATTTTTTTGAATCACCCAAACCTCCATGAAAGGAACAAAATGCTGAGAGCCCCCCATCCCCCATCACTGACATTAATGTATCATCACTACCATGCTGCTTGGAGGGGCTACTTTCCCCCCCCCCAAAAAAAAGAATAGAGTCCCTGCAATAGAGCGTTTCAAAGGCTCAGCTGCATCAGATGCTGATGGAAGGAATGAGAAGTGGGAAAATATGAGGAAAAATTACCATCAGGCCTGCCGTGCCAATTTAGGCATTTACCCAGAGTGTCCAACCTTTGGCAACTTTACAACCTGTGGACTTCAGCTCCCAGAATTCCTGAGCCAGCATGCTCAGGAATATTTGGAACATAAGGAAGGATCAGGGCCTGATCTTCCTAATACACACTCTTAATCTGATTGGGTGGCCATGCTCAGATTCTTGTATATGTTGAAAGGCCACAACAGGCTTCAAAGGCTATCTATTTCATGCTAATGCGTATTTTCAGTTGATATTTTTGATATAATAATTGAGGGGCATGATGGCTCAGTGGCTAAGATGCTCAGCTTGTTGATCAGAAAGGTTGGCAGTTTGGCGGTTTGAATCCTTAGCACCACGTAATGGAGTGAGCTCCCATTACTTGTCCCAGCTTCTACCAACCTAGCAGTTCAAAAGCAAATTAAAAAATGCAAATAGAAAAATAGGAACCACCTTTGGTGAGAAGGTAACAGGGTTCCGTGCGCCTTCGGCATTTAGTCATGCTGGCCACATGACCACGGAGATGTCTTCAGACAGCATTGGCTCTTTGGCTTTGAAACAGAGTTGAGCACTGCCCCCTAAACTCGGGAACGACTAACACATATGTGCAAGGGAAACCTTTGATACAATAAGAAACCAATTAACATCTAA
Source organism: Natrix helvetica (assembly GCF_964273705.1). Taxonomy (NCBI): domain Eukaryota; kingdom Metazoa; phylum Chordata; class Lepidosauria; order Squamata; family Natricidae; genus Natrix; species Natrix helvetica. The sequence continues at coordinate 71,912,282 of NC_138552.1, forward strand.
TGTTCCATCTCCCCAACAATGAGAGTAAGTTAGTTCAGCATGATATTTGATCTTAAAGTACAACGATATTTGGGAGGAGAAATTGTCCATGATTCCATCTGGGGACGCCACTCTGCTTTGCAACCTGAACATTGTAATTGAAATACTAATACAGTAAACAAGAACAAATAATATTGTGAAAATCCTGGTGGATCTCAAGGTCAAATAATTTTCCAAAAGTGTATAACGTTCCTGGTCAAATAATTCCCCCCCCCCATTTGCTGTAAGAAGGGAAACTTTTCACATGTCTCCAGCAACTAAGGATTCAATGGCAACATGCCAGAGTAAAAATTAAATGGGGATGTAATCCTCTAAGGAAGACAGACTCCCACCCTCCAGTTTAATGAAGACTTTGTTTTGCAGACAACATTAACTCTAGTCAGACAATAGCAACAACATCTGTTGATGGTAGTAACAACTGACCTCTTAATCATGAACAACTCATTTCAGAATCATAGCAGCCTTTTACAACCACAAAACAGTTGTTCTGCAGCAAGACTGAATAATTGCTTCTTTTATATTTTCATTAGATAAATGACTTCTAGATTTTTTTTTAAAAAAATTGCTTATTAAATACTGACACAAAGGAATAAAATAGACGGGAAGTGTGGTTCTCATCAAAGATCTTTTTTTAGACTGCAGAGCTCTAGGATAGCTATAAGATATTAAATTGATTCCCCAATGAGCGCCAAGAGAAGACTCTGATTTTGAAGGGCTAAATGCAGCCACCGAGTCTTCCTTCCTGCCAGCCTCCACAGCTGGCTTTTCCCAGGATCTGGAAATTCAAATGTTACTTAGGCTCAAAAGGTGAGTCTCCTGTAGGTCTCACAAACTAGCTATTCCCAAAGCAGGTGCACACTATCAAGAAGCCTGGGTACTATTGACATTAAGCTACTAACAAGACTTGGATATTGGGAGCAATTTTGCTAAGAAGTAGATTTGTTCTGCCTAAATGCTTCCAGGAGAAGAGCTGCTACACTGAGAATATTATAGTACCTTGGTCTAGCCTTATGCAATTAAGGATTATTTGCAGTAAACAAAGCAAAGCACTGGATAACCATGGGAGGTTCATACATGAAAGGTGAAATTGTATGGACAGTTCCTGCCGCAAATACTGTGAACGAAACAGGCAATTTCATAATACAAGCTGTGGCTCCTCCGTGTCACATATTTATTAGTATTTTATTCATATTATGTTATATTATGTTACAATTATATTACATGGGATGGCTCTTTCTGGCAAAAAAAAAAACTCACTTTGCTTTTGTTTGTGTACCAAGTGGAAAGCATGGAGAGAAATATAAAATAGGCAGGAAAGATGAATGCTGGTCAATGGTTAGCATAGTGTAGTATAGTGTAGAATATAATATAATTAATATAATATAATATAATATAATATAATATAATATAATATAATATAATATAATATAATATAATATAATATAATATAATATAATATAATATAATATAATATAATATAATATAATATAATATAATATAATATAATATAATATAATATAATATAATATAATATAATATAATATAATATAATATAATATAATATAATATAATATAATATAATATAATATAATATAATATAATATAATATAATATAATATAATATAATATAATATAATATAATATAATATAATATAATATAATATAATATAATATAATATAATATAATATAATATATACAATGCAATGCAATGCAATGCAATGCAATGCAATACAATACAATACAATACAATACAATACAATACAATACAATACAATACAATATAATATAAATAATTGGTAACAGAAAACAGAAAAAGTAATCAAAAATGAAAAGGTGAAGATCTTGTGGGACTTTCGAATACAGACGGATTGTCATTTGGAACACAACATGCCAGATATCGCAGTTGTCGAAAACCGAAATGTACAATTTATTGACATCGTGGTACCAGGAGATGCAGAGTTGAAGAAAAAGAACTGGAAGGGCTGTGAAAACGGAGAACTGCTGCAGGCTGTGAAAATGGAGAACAGCATAAAAACAACAGAAACAAAGGCAGAATATAAAGAAAAACAGTTGGATGACAGATGAAATAGATGGAAAACCAAAGCTTTGCATGGACAGCACTTGAAAAACATTGAAGGAAAATGTGATGACAACTTGACATGGACATGGCTTAGAAAGAAACGGAAGGTTTAATACTGGCTGCTCAAGAACAAGCACTACAAACTAATGCCACGAAAGCGAAGATACAAAAATCCAATGATAACCTAAACTGCCGACTTTGCAATAACAAAGTCGAAACTGTTTCACATTTAATATGTGAATGCAGCAACATCGCACAAACTGATTACAAAGCTTGACATGACCGAGTTGCTAAATTAATCCACTGGTCATTATGTAAAAATATGATTTAACTGTAACCAGAAAGTCGTGGGAACATAAAGTGGAAAAAGTTATTGAAAATGAGAAGGTGAAGATCTTGTGGGACTTTCTAATACAAACAGATTGTCATTTGGAGCACAACACGCCAGATATCATGGTTGTAGAGGGCTGAAGGGTACAGTTTATTGATATCGCTGTTCCTGGAGATGCCAGAGTCGAAGAAAAGGAACTAGAAAAAATAATGAAATATTGTGGCCTGGCCATTGAAACTACATGGCTATGGATGAAGCATGTAACTGTGATATCGATTGTCATCGGGGCACTTGGCACCATGTCCAAGAATTTTACAAGATACATCAACAAATTGCAGTTTCCTGCAATAACACCAGCGGAACTGCAAAAAACTGTGCTACTCAGAGCATCTTATATTTTAAGAAGGTACTTGGTTGATACCTAGGATGCTGGCAGCAAACTGCATCAACCATTAGCATCATTCACTGGTATTTGTAATGTATTTTTAAATGTTCAGTTGGCTGAGTTTCATGTTTAATAAATAAAGTTAATAAAGATAACAACAACAACAACAACAACAATAATAATATACAAACGGAAAAAATACTGGCGCATAACACACCAGACATCACACTGGTTGAGAAAAATAAGGTTATGGACACTTGGTTATGGTTAACAACAGATACATTAAAGAAAGAAACAGAGTCACTAATCCTGGCTGCGCAAGAACAAGCTATTTGAACAAATGCCATTAAGGCCAAAATCGAAAAATCCTCTGATGATGCTAAATGCAGACTCTGCAAAGAAGTTGATGAAACTGTTGAGCACATACTCAGCTGCTGTAAAAAAATCACAAACACTGGTTATAAATTGTGGCACAATTCAGTAGCACAAATGATCCACTGGAATTTGTGCAAAAAATATAATATTAAAACAACAACAAACTGGTGGGAACATAAGCCTGAAAAAGTCACTGAAAATCAGATGGTCAAGATCCTATGGGATTTTCGTATACAAACGGACAAAATACTGGCGCATAACACACCAGACATCACACTGGTTGAGAAAAATAAGGTTACAATCATAGACATCGCAATACCAGGTGATAGCAGGGTCGACGAGAAGGAACATGAAAAAATTGCGAAATACCAGGACTTAAAAATTGAAATTCAACTATTATGGCACAAACTAGCAGTGGTAATTCCAGTGGTAATCGGCACGCTGGGTGCTATTCCAAAAGCACTGGAATTACTTTTAAAACAGTTAAAACTTGACAAAATCACCATCAGTGAAATGCAAAAAGCTGCACTGCTTGGATCTGCACGTATATTACGAAAAAACGTTACGACGTCCTAGGCCCCTGGGTGGGGCCCGACTAGTAATCAATGCCAAATCCGGCGAAACAACTGGCCGCTGTGATACAGTGAATAACAACAACAACAACAACAACAACAACAACAACAACAACAATAACTACTACTACTACTACTACTACTACTACTACTACTACTACTTTGAATGCAAATAGAACTGCAGAAGTGGCATGCTTCTTCTCAATAGTTATGTTCACATTTTTACTGTCAGGTGTAAATCTCCCACTTGCAAAACATGACAGGCATGGTTACTGTTAATTTTGGTTAGGTTTTTGTAGTATAAATTAAGTGAGCAATCAGATTAAGTGTATTCTGTAAAATGCAACCAACAAAATGATGTCTCTGTGGCATAGCTCACATAAGGGGTGGGTTCCAGTTGCCATTACTACTGGTTTGGTAGTAAAACTTTTTGCTCTGGCTCACATGGCACATTCCAGATATTTAATACTCCTATGCAACTGCTTTTTTTTTTTTTTTAGCTCTAACACAAACTAGGTAGCTTTGTCCAAAAGATGTCCTTATTTAGGCAGATACTCTGATTTATCAGTAACTTTCCTATGGGATAATTTTCTCAGATTCCTTTCTTTGGCTCTGTGATCCTCAAAATCTGAAGATCTACTCCAAAGAACGAGGAACAATTCAGAACAAACAGCAGAAAGTGAGCGTTTATAAAACAGGCTCCTTCCATTCAGGAAAACCTTTCCCAGGTCAGAGATCCTTCTGTGAATCAAAAGACAGCATTGCATTTGAATTAGGAGAGGCGGCTTGGAGTTCTCTCATTGAGGTGGCTCGTGTCATGGAGGAAATGTGAATCTCATTCAGGGACTTCATGTCATTCCGAATCCTCATTGGCAGTTCAATTAGCCTGAAGACAGTGCTGATGCTGATGCTTCCAACCAGCTAGTGAAGGGAACCAACACAGTCACTTTGCTTTTAGAATCAGAGAAGATACATTATTTGTGAAGCTGCTTTGAAAGAGGGCTTCATTCGAAGCGCTGAGAGAGCCTACAGTGACACATTCCAAGTTCATGGTTTTATTTGTAACGAAAATTATTTTTGTCTCAGCTAAGGGATACAAATAAGTATTCATCACAATTGGAGGTTGAAATAAATACTCCAAATATATTTCTATTTTGAACACTTTGATTTTCGTGCATGTTTTTATTTTATTTTATTCACTTCTATTAAGATTTTGAACTGATCTATCTATATCATTTCCACTCAGTTTAACTGGGGTTTTGCAGGATACTTTTGGTGCAAACTTGGTCTAAGGGGAAAATATATCTTAGCTGGGATTTTCAAAATAGCTTGACTGCTTAACAATTATCTACAACATTTTCCAACCAATCTTATAGCTCTTGATCCATCCCAGGTACAAAAGAAAGGAGGTGGTTCAGGTGGTTGCTTTCTGGGAGGATAGAAAGCTTTTCAGGAATTCAAAAGATTGAATACAGATGGATGAATCAAGGTGTTCCTTCAGTTCAGTCTCAGACTTCTTTATTTCTATGTACCTTAATATAATTAAATCTTACTCCTATTTCCAAAGAAATCTGTCAGAATACAACTGAATAAGTGGGATTTCAGGAACTAAAAAGAAGTGCAACAAAGATAATTTTGTATGTTGATTTTGCAGTAGTCGAAGCTACTATCAGGTCTGAGAAATAAAAATGGCCCATATCATTCACAGAACTGTGAAACAATAAAGAACAGTGCTTAAAATATATAAATGTAATAACAGCTGAAATAATAAAAGAAAGTTCTCATTTTCGAGACAGGAGATTTTATGGATACTGTTAAAAACGGATTACATCCTTGGGGGGGGGGAGGGTGGTCTTGCAAATGCTGTTGTGGTTCATGTAATCTCTAAATGCATTACATGTCAATATACTGCATCAAGAATGAAAACATGCCACTGCTGGTGGCTTCCAAACTTCCTTTTATTGGAGGTGGGGACTCTAAATCTCTGATCTCTCATTTTCCATTGCTTAGAATTGGTAGGGTGGTCTTTTATCACTGTAACTATACATGTAAAAGCTATAATATATATAAATACACATACACATACACATCTACATAAACATACACAGAATAGCAGAGTTAGAAAAGATATTGGAGGTCTAATACAATTGCTTGCTCAAGCACCTTATACTACTCACACACACACACACACACACACACACACACACAATTTTACAAAAACTTGGAGATCACCCATCTCACTCATAGAGCAACCTTATCATATTCTTGATAGAAAAGAATTATTTTACAAATTCCACCTGCACAGGGGTGGGTTCCGGAAGACACTACTGCTGGTTTGCTTGTGGGCATGCTGTATGTGCATGCACAGTGAAATAAAAATTGTTCTGCGCATGTGCAGAAGCGAAAAAGAAGATGGCGGCACCTATGGCATTGCCCGGAGAACTGGTTCAGGGGCGTAGCAGGCCTGGGTCACTGCCGGTTCCAGCGACCCAGGCCGCCAAACCACTACCGGTTTGGCAGAACCGGTCTGAACCAGTAGGAACCCACTACTGCACCTACATACATTGCAGTGACATTTTTATATACTTTCAACAGCTCTAGGAAGAATCCAAAACTCAACTGCATTTAAATGGAGAATTTATAAGTGTGATACTTCTTCATTATCAATGGAAATCAAAATTATGTTTTCTTGGGAGTCAGCTATTCTTCAGATTTCAAAAATAGAAAATAATGTGCATAAAAATTAACATAAATTCTCTATTCAGCCTTTAATAACAGCAAGAACAACCACAAAAAGTAGGGTGATGGTGCTTAAGGGGTTGTAAAAATAATAAAAAGTGGGAAGGAGAAAATGTATTTGTTTTTCAACCTGATTAATTGTGCTGCTGTCTTCTCCTAATTAGTCTATTTCTGCTTCTCTGTTTTGAAAGTCTGTTTCCCATTCATGACCAACAACATGATATAAAACATAAACAACCAAGGAGCTAAAGCAAAGTAGACAAATAACAAGTTGTAACTTAACACTCTGACCTTCGTGCTCAGGAAGTCTTCTGCTAAAGTGAATTAGCTTGTTGGTTGATTTTTAAATCTCAGACAGGTTTCTTATACACCTTCAGGCTGGGGGTTGGTTCATCACGTTTCTCTTGATGCAAAATTAGACTGTATGCCTGCAAGTTGTTTTTCTGATGGGAAAGGAAATGCTTGTATTCATAGATGTACACTGTGGATCAGTGGTAGGATTCAAAGTTTTTTGCTACCGCTTCCATGGGCGTGGCTTGGTGGGCGTAGTGTGGCTTGGTGGGTGTGGCAGGGGAAGGATACTGTACAATCTCAATTCCTTCCCATTCCAGGGGAAGGTTACTGCAAAATCCCCATTTCTTCCCAATCAGCTGGGACTCAGGAGGCAGAGAATAGATGGGGGCGGCGCCAGTGAGAGGTGGTGTTTACCGGTTCTCTGAACTACTCAAAATTTCCGCTACTGGTTCTCTAGAACTGGTCAGAATCTGCTGAATACCATCTCTGCTGTGGATGTTGGACACAAGCAGCTACTTTGGATTCCTGCATATAACTTGTATGCATTAGGGTGGTGTGCAGGGGATCAGAATCGCTTTATACTGATAAATGAATACTGACCCTTTATTTTATTTTAACTGAAATTTTAGTTTACTGCATGTGGGTCAACTGGAAGTAACACACGCAAGCTTCCTTGTTTCTGCCTTCATAAGGCACTTAGCTTCAGGGGTCTATATGGGAACTAGTTTAATATTTATGATTTGTTTATATGGTATAAGAATTTAATGCTTTAACACAGGTTTGGCCTCACACCACACCAGGCTTGCTTTATCTAATCAATCCTACACCTATCCAAAGAAATATCTTTGGACTATTAGGTATATTAGCAAGGATGTGTTTCCCCCCACCCTAGGAATCAACTCTATGAAACCCTACTAAATGTTATTAACTCAAATAGGGTATATAGCTGAAGACTGGCAGGTTGCATTATTTGAGATGTTTGATTTCCAATTTGTCTAGGATACAGCTTGAGTAGAACTGTAGCTAAGTTGAGATTGTGGTGTTTCCATTAGCCAAACTATTTCCTATTCTCTGAAAGTGTCCATGTTAGGGCCAAAACATCTGGTTGTCTTCTTGCTTCACCATCCCTTTCTAGTGCCTGCAAACCAAAGAAGATGAAACCTTGTATGCCTGAAGATTCCTTATAGTTGAAGCCAGGGAAGTCTCCCCTTCCTCCCATAGCTTTGAGAAGGAACCTTAATTCCTCACTAGTTTCTCTGCTCTCTTGTTTTTCATATTCCTCTGACTTATTCTCCACATTTCTTAAGAAAAATGTTCTTCCTGTCTTCTTTCTCAACTCTAATTCTGTTTTCCTCCCCCCTCTTGCCTTACTCAGTTAGCATTTTCCCTTCTTCTTTTATTCATTATTTGTCAATCATTTCACCGTCCATTCTCTGATTCCTATATATTTTACTAGCCTGCTCACTTCCAGCTGGCCAAGTCTTTCCTTCCAGCCTTGATGCAGCCATGTTCATTCCCAGCAGCCATTTAACAAGCAGTATGTTTGGACCATCTGTGTTATCAGTTTGGGATTCCTCCATCTGCAGCTATCCCAGTTCTCTCTCTCTTCCATCGGAAGGGGTGGCTTGCACTGATAAGCTGCCACAATTCTTCACCTCTAAGAAAAGTTTCCATAGACTGCTTCTGTGATCTCATGGTAAAATTGGACTTTGCTTTAGGAAAAAAAATAAAAAAGGAGTGATATAGAGCATCTATCTTTGATGCCAGAAAGTTATGGGGATGTAATTGTCCTAGTCTTACCCATAGACAAAATGTTTATTGTTAAAGTCCTGCTCACTTTTGATTTCTATAAAGTTGGATGAGGGAAGGTTTCTCTCTAAACTCCTTACTGAAATCTTCTTTAGGGCAAATGCTGGAGAAGATCTAAGGTTTAAAACTTGACAAAACAAAAGAAATTCTTGAAAGTTAATCTGTTCTACCATGTATTCCCATATAGAAAAAGCTCCATTCAAATCAGGACACCTTTAGCTGATAAGTTAGTGACTCAGGTTCAAGTGAGGTGAGTCTGACCTCTTTTACACTACACTATTCTATTTTTTTTTAATTGACAATGTTCACATCTTTGATATTTTTTTTGGATTTCGACTTTGATAAAATTGGCTTGCAAAGGCAGATGGCAGGCTGTTATTTTTAATTCACAAGCAATGTTAAATATATGGCATATGTTAAAGAACTTCTCAGGCGCAGCCTTTGAATGCTTCCACAATAAACTTACAAACTCACATCAAAAAGCATTCTGACAGGGAGAATTATGCATACTTCTTTTTTTCCTGAAAAATGAGGCAAATGGTTAGACATCTTATTTGATGAAACTATACAAAATCAATCAAACTACCTTTGTAAAGATACTGCCTCATAAGTAAAAAAAAAATTGGAGATCTTGGTAGAAGCAATCAGAAATAATTTTAAATAGAATTATTTAGGGGTTTTTAAATGGAAAATGCTATGATCTTGCTTCTTTTGGTTTGTTTCCATCTGCAAGGAAACAGGTGATCATAAGAACACTACAACTAAATTATCATTGGTCTAGACCAGTGTTTCTCAAACTTGGCGACTTTAAGTCCTGTGGACTTCAACTCCCAGAATTCCCCAGCCAGCTATGCTGGATGGGGGATTCTGGGAGTTGAAGTCCACAGGACTTAAAGTCGCCAAGTTTGAGAAACACTGGTCTAGACTAAGGGTTGTCTACTATTGCAACTTTATGACCTGTGGACTTTAAGTTGAAATCCATAGGTCATAAACTTGCCATAGTTGCCCACCTCTGGTTTAGATTCGTGGTTTTCAAACTTCGCAACTTTAGGCTATATGGCCTTTAATTCTAGAATTGCCAATTGTAAGCTGGCTAGGGAATTCTGGGAATTGAAGTCCACACTCCTGGAGAATCCTAGGAGTTGAAGGCCACACATCTTCAAGCTGCCAAGTGTGGAAGCCACTGGCCTAGATTTTACACCACCAAGGGAATGCCTTTGTGTCATGAGTCTTGTTTCATTTGTGAGACAAGGAGACATCCATCATGGCTCCACACAAAGACTTGAAGGAAACTATCTTTAGAGCACCTTCATGAAGGAAGATGACAGTTTGGGAGTGAAGCAGAATACCCATGTTGCTTCATTTGTCTCTTCAAAAAAAGTCATCTGGCAGTTCCAACTGCCATTGGCATTAACTCAGGTGGCTTCTGAAGAGACGCAAAGCAAAGCAACTGGTCCAGTGAATTTATTTGGTATCTTTGCCTTAGTGAGAAGTATGACATGTCATGATGTGAAGCACCTCACTGAAACCAAGCCAAGCTGCCTCACGGGAGCTTAGCATGCATACATTCTCATTGTATTAACCATTGTGCAAACACTGTGTGTGTATGTATGTTATTGTTATAATATAAATAAATAATAAATTGCAAGCTGGAATCATGCAAAAGCTAGGCTTTATTATCCTGGAATGCCTTTTGACCCTACAAAATGAGGCAATAACAGAAGTGCTCCAATTCATTTGAAAATGAACCCAGTTTCAAAATAGAAGAAAAAAAAATAGAAAGGTTAGGACATCCTGGGGAAAGAGATTGCCTTTTGATGAAAGACACCACAATTGGCCAGGCCCATTTTAATAGGTGCTTTGGGAGGTATTCCTTCATGGCAGCCATTCTAGAAGAGTGTCCATGATATGGTCCCAAACAAGTTCAAAACCATTGGAGGTAGTCTGTGAACTTCAATCCCAGAATTGTGTTGGAGGCAATATATAGACTTTAACTGCCAGAATTACAATACAATAATACAATACAATAGTAGAGTTGGAAGGGACCTTGGAGGTCTTCTAGTCCAACCCCCTGCCCAGGCAGGAAACCCTATACTGTTTCAGGCAAATGGCTATCCAACATCTTCTTAAAGACTTCCAGTGTTGGAGCATTCACAACTTCTGGAGGCAAGCTGTTCCACTGATTAATTGTTCTAACTGTCAGGAAGTTTCTCCTCAGTTCTAAGTTGCTTCTCTCCTTGATTAGTTTCCACCCATTGCTTCTTGTTCTACCCTCAGGTGCCTTGGAAAATAGTTTGACTCCCTCTTCTTTGTGGCAACCCCTGAGATATTGGAACACTGGTATCATGTCTCCCGTAGTCCTTCTTTCTCTTAAAGTAGACATACCCAGTTCCTGCAATCGTTCTTCATATGTTTTAGTCTCCAGTCCCCTAATCATCTTTGTTGCTCTTCTCTGCACTCTTTCTAGAGTCTCCACATCTTTTTTTACATTGTGGTGACCAGAACTGAATGCAGTATTCCAAGTGTGGCCTCACCAAGGTATTATAAAGCGGCATCAACACTTCACGTGATCTTGATTCTATCCCTCTGTTGATGCAGCCTAGGACTGTGTTGGCTTTTTTGGCAGCTGCTGCACACTGCTGGCTCATATTTAAATGGTTGTCCACTAGGACTACAAGATCCCTTTCACAGTTACTACTACTGAGCGAGGTACCACCTATACTGTACCTGTGCATTCCAATTCTTAAAGTCCACACATATTAGAGTTGCCACATTTGAAAAAGTGGTCTATGTGGTCATCAACAATCAACTTTACCTCAGCAGACTGTCCAGTTATCTTTAAAATATAGATAGGAAATTTTATTGACTTTTATTATTAGGTTTTTATCCCTTTATTGTTTTTACAAATAATTCAAAGTGGCAAACATATCCAACACACCTTCCTCCTCCTATTTTCCTCACAACAACCCTGTAAGTGAGAGCAACTGGGCTCACAGTCACCCAGTTGGCTTTCAGGCATAATCTTCTGCTATCAGAATATCAATGTCAAAATAAGGCATCATGATTAGCTTTTTTATATTCTCTGTTGTCATTTTGCCAATGCCTGTGAAACTTTAGAGAATGCTATATAGCGTGCCCATTGGATTGGTAATCTGCTTTTAAATCTCTAGCCAAAATTCAAAATTAGCATCTGCAAGCTAATCAAGTGTAGCAGTCTAATCAAAATTTAAAGCTTCCGTATATAAATTCTTTTGTCGAGGAGCCCATACAGGACAACCAAATACATCTACTCAGTGCCCATAAAAAGAAAAAAGAAAAAAAAACACAAGAGAGTGAATAAAATAAATGCATCCTGAGAAATGCAATGATTGCAATCAAGTAACCATGGTAGTTCTTATCCATCTTTTTAACAATCACAAGGAGAAGCACTACTACGAGTTGCTGGGATTCAAGGAACAGGAAAAGATAATTTACTGTATTGGGCAGGCTGGTAGATAGTTACTCTGTCTAGCCCTAAAGGTGTTGGGGAAATTACAGTTATTTTTGACAGGGTAAATAGTCACACGGCATCTGATGGAGAAGAACTGTAATAAATCTCCACTATATTATAGCTGTTCTTCAACAAGGCAATGTTATCTGGCACAAAACAGATTTTTCCTGGCCCTTTCCTTTCCCTAGATACTTATTCATTGACTTTTTCATGCATTTGCATCACTTTTCATAGACCTGGGATTACGATTGCTTTGCCTGGGAAGTGAGGCAGAGGGGTCTAGCTCACATGTTCAAACACAGACATCTACTCCTCCGGTGCACTGATGCAGCCCCTTGTGGCAAACTGGATCGACAATTAGCCTAAGTTATTTTGAGAGGGTAGTTCATTGTGCTTGCAGATTTTATTCCAGATTCTAGTGCACTTGAACTGCTGAAAACTGCCTGAAGCCACTGCGATGGAAGTTTTAAAGAAATATTATAAATGAGTGCCAAGGAGCAAGTGCATTTTCTAGGCAGAGTTAGAATGGCTGGAGTTGTTCATTATAAATAATTTATCCTTTCAGCATTGGAGTTTTTTTTAATGAATAAATTATTTGAGATTTTTATTTACTAATAAATTAGATAGCTAACTATTCGCCAAATAGATTTTTATTCTCCATCATGGATGAAGAAGTGAAGAATTCCCCTTATATTAACTGAATTTAGCATTTTAGTATATACAGTTATGCACTGCATATTAAACAATCAATTAAAACAGTGCGGATATATATATATAGTTTACAACTTTACACGGGAAAAGACCCGAATACAACAAAACCAGCATACCTACACCCGTGAAAATCTACGAAAACAAATTATATATATATATATATATATATATATATATATATATATATATATATATATATATATATATATATATATATATATATGAAATGATTTAAAGCTTTCTTTTCCATTTTACTGAATTGAGAAGCTGCTTAATCTAGGAAATTAAGTCTACTTGTAACTTGCAATCCAAGATCAGCATCCTATTGATATTTTTTTGATAAACATGAAAGGTAGGCATTTTGATCTTGTAACTATGATTATGGAAGGCACCAGATTTTTCTTGCCAGCTTTTTAACATAGGTATCTCTGTGGGAGGGCAAGTCAGGTGGCAAATGATGACACATATACTGAATTAGGATGTCATCACATAAAGATGCGATATTTTGCCATTTGTGTTACATCATAATACATGCAGCTTAGTACTTGCATCATATCTGCAGCAAATACATGCATTGTGTTATTGCACAATGGCAACATGTCAATGAATTATGTCTGCTATTAAAACCAAATCATTTTTGTAGTACACCTAGAAGCAGGGAACTTGTCCCAGCCTAGAAGAGGACCTCTTTCATAAAGTTCTATCTTGTTTCATTTGACAATCTTTGCCCACTCTTTATTTCTCTATATGATTAATTATGTAAATATACACTTCCCAAATTTATAAGTATCCAGTAGTATTGATTTCATTTGGAATAAAGTCTTTTAAACATTTTAAATGATATTTTTAATGTATTGATAATAATGAGACCGATTTCATTGAACACGTATCTAAAAAAAGCGAGCATCGTGGAACAATCTCAGGGACGCAGTGGCTCAGTGGCTAAGAAACTGAGTTTGTCAATCAGAAAGGTCGGCAGTTTGGCGGTTCAAATCCCTAACTTCATGTAACATAGTGAGCTCCCCTTACTTGTCCCAGCTTCTGCCAACCTAGCAGTTCAAAAGCATGTAAAAATGCAAGTAAGAAAATAGGAACCACCTTTGGTGTGAAGGTAACAGCGTTCCGTGCACTTTGGCATTTAGTCATGCCAGCCACATGACCACGGAGATGTCTTCGACAGCGCTGGCTCTTCGGATTTGACCCCCTAGAGTCAGGAATGACTAACACATATGTGCGAGGGGATCCTTTTACCTTTACCTATGGAACAATCATTTTATTGAACCAAAGGTGCTTTTTCAAGAGGCAACTGGACTTTCTTTGATGATGCTTTTCTTCAAGATAGTTCGCTTGTCATCCAGGTAGCTTCTTCAGCTGAAAAATGCAGGCCACCTTATTCACGGATAGCATTTTTCAGGGTATTTTAGTTAAAAATTTGAGGGCCTGCTTATCCACCCTTAGGCTGGTATGTAACTTTACTGGTTGCGATTAGAGTTTGTTGAAGGAGAAAGAAAGGGAAGACTTGAGGAAAGGAATTTTTCCCTGATGCCAAAAAAAAAACAACCATAATTATAAGTGGGAAACCAAACCTGCCATGCTGCCTTAAATTATTTTCTCCATCACTGGTCCAGGTTTGCTCCCTGTAGCTTTGACACTGATCAAAAAATCTTCCCAAGACTTTTTGCTAGACTTCCCTTCCCCTGTCTAAATGCAGCAGTTGCTATTCACTAGTGATTCTTATTTTCATGCCCTCCTACAGCAACAGTGGGGCTTGGCAGCAGAACCTTCCATCATCCAGAATAAGAAGCAAACAGATAACTGTTATCATCAATGTTATGGAACTAATACTGGCAGCTGCTACTCCATTTTCTCTCCCTGTGTTACCAGCTGTTATGGGCAGCAGTGATTGCTGGCAGAAGGAAAGGCTGGGAGATTTTATTGCTCTCTTCAATCTATCCTTAATAAAAATGGAACCTCACAGGTTGCTATCTTATTAAACCACCTTCCCCAACCTGGAGCCCTCCCTCTCAGGTTGCATGATGAAATTTGGACACTAATTGCTCACACTTGTAATGTAAAAAGGCACCATCTATTTTATTCAGCTGCATGGCTTGTAATAATTGAAATCTACTTGATTTAAGTCTCCAACTAATTCACATGGGACCGTGAGTCTGTTGCTAAATCTCAGATAAAACCAAATGCATGAAGTACAAGGGCAGTAAACTATATATAGCACATGTACAGCAGAGGGGAAATTCAGCAGGTTCTGACAGGTTCTGGAGAACCGGTAGCGGAAATTTTGAGTAGTTCATAGAACCCGCAAATACTACCTCTGGCTGGCCCCAAAGCAGGGAGGGAATGGAGATTTTCCAATATCCTTCCCCTGCCACACCCACCAAGCCACACCCAAGAACAGGTAGTAAAAGTTTTTGAATTTCATACTGATGTATAGGGTTTTTTGGGGTGGGGATCAGGAAAATGAGATATAAATAAAATGAACAGGGATAAAATTCATTCCATGAAAGCTTGATTTGAATTTTTACCTTACTAATATACTTGCCTTTAAAAAAAAACAAAAAACAGAGCATTGGTGTTGACAGAACAAGAAACAGGGGGTGATACTTTAATCGTGATTCTTTAATTGGCCTGATGTGATCAGTGTGTGAAGCAACTTTTCTATAAAACTAGAGTTAGGTGGAAACATCTCATGGGAAAATAAAACATAATGTCAGTAGCTCTGAGAAAACATGAGAGTTCAAAGCAAGTCTGAGCAGTACAGAAGATCTCAGAGGTTGGATCTTTTGGGAGGGGGTTAGGCTGAAGGAGGAACAATTACTGTTAGATTTCTACAATAACAGCTATGGTTTCCACCAAGGTCCTCTGTTCCGGCGGGAACAGAGGTTTGATTCTATTGGTTGAGAGGTCTGACAGCTCCCTATAAAAGAGCTGCTGTCTTGTTGGATTGTTCTCACTTGTTGCTGTTAATAGAGAGGTGTTGCACTCTTAGCCTGATTCTGCCTATCCATTGCCCGATCTGACAATTACCTTGCATCCCCATGCATGAAAGGAACCCATTCTTAACCCTGTTAGTATTTGAATTAATCGCATAAAATAATCTATATTTTATTCTAGGTGGCAAATGTAATTGCTTAAAAATACAATGTTTTCATGTATTTCTGACCATTCTGGATTATTGGTCTCTTCATGGAGCTCTGCAGGGGTGGGTTGTTGCTGGCATTGCTGCTGGTTCAGGACACACAAAATTGAACATTTGTACCCAAAAAGGTCTGCACATGCGCAAAATGTTAAAAAAGGAAAAAAAATACATTTCTTCAATGAAAATTGTCCTGCGCATGCACAGAACCAAAAATCAAGATGGCGCCTCCATAGGAGAACTGGTTTGGGGGCATGGAAGGTCTGGGTCACTGCCGGTTCCAGCGATCCAAGCTGCCAAGTTACTACCGGTTTGGCTGAACCACTCCGAACCGGTAGGAACTCACCTCTGGGGCTGTGGTGGCACAATGGTTTGAATGCAGATTTGCAGTCTAAATCAGTTCTGCAAATTGCTGAGAGCTGTAAAGCACTATGAAGCGGTATATAAGTTTAAGTGCCATTGCAATGGAGGAAATCAGTGCATTGATATAGGGGCTGTGAAAAGGGAGATGGATGGCTAAGAGTTAGATGGGTAGTTAAGTGTGAAATATACAGTAAATAAATAAATAAAAAGATTCACCTGGGACACTGAGATGAGGGGCATATAAAATTTAATAAATAAATGAAAAGAAAGTAGCAGGCATGGTGGGATTCAAACGTGCTGCCTCTAAACCAGGGAGTTCCAACCTTAGCAACTTTCAGAACTATGGACTTCAACTCTCAGAATTGCCCAGCTGACATTTATACTTATACCATGACAGTAAACATGCCAGGACTGTCTTTTCCCTTCTATATTGTATCATAAAATCCCAATCAGACTTCTCTATTCTCATTTTGCTTAATTCTGCTTACCTCCTATCCTGGCATTGACTCCCATGTTTATTCCCACAGCCATGTGGAAATTGTAAATTACTGCATTTACAAAAGATCTTTAATGGCATAATAAGGAGAAGGTGTTTCTCATAAGATTGAGAACTTGAAGTTAAATTAAATGAGTGTCGTTTTTTTTTAAAATGGAACACAGTAATTATTATAGTAATGTATAATTTTCTTCTGGATTGGCTGCTACCTACCACACTAATCTAGAAAACACTAACTCATTTGTAAATAGCATCATTAGGCACTGCAGTAAATAAGCAGTTGATCTGCCTCATACTAGGCACGAGGCCTTGAGACTTTTCTTTCCTCAGCTCTTCCCCCCCCCCCTTGTTTGCACTCATTAATTCAGTTTTCATGGCTGCTGCAGCAGGTGGAGTATTTTATCTTCTCATCTCATTAATCACTAGAGGCTTGCTGAGGAGAACTCTATTAATACTTGGTCAGGAGACAGCCGCATGATAATATATAAAACCTCTTTCAATAGCACAACCAGTGGGACTGTGCAATGTTGTATGGTCATATAATGTGGATTAAGTAATGTGCTGCGGCTTAAATGTGAGACATCTGTATGTTAAACTTCGATTAATTTAAACAACAGGCTAACATACTTTGGGGGTCAGAGGAACAAACCTATAATTGGGGAGCAGGATTCTTTAGAAAAAAGAAAGCTGGGGAATTTTCTGTATTGACTGTATGGTGGAGACCATGTGTCCCACTGAAAATGTTTATATACTGGCAAAACAGAGATCAAGAGGAAGCCCTTGGATGAATCATGTTTTATCCTTCTTATTTTTACAAAGAAAGATTCCATAATGCATTATTTCAACAATAGAGGACACTTTCTCTTCTATTTCCTGCTATAGTATAAAAGGTAAAGGTTCCCCTCGCACATATGTGATAGTCGTTCCTGACTCTAGCGGGTGGTGTTCATCTCCATTTCAAAGCTGAAGAGCCAGCGCTGTCCAAATACATCTCCGTGGTCATGAATACCTTATAACTGTGGCCAGTTGGAGAGAAATAATACTCTTAGATGCAAGCAAGTGTTAAGTTCTTCAAGCTATTTCCTCAAACTTCTTTATCCACAACAGTCAAATTGGAAAAAAAATGTTGGTACCCCATTCATTCATTCATTCATTCATTCATTCATTCATTCATTCATTCATTCTGTAAGTGTGCTATTAACAAGTGTAAATAAGTATAATTTTATTTAGAGTTAAATATATTTAGTTAAAAACAGAGTTGTGTAAAGCTTGAGAATCGATAGTGTTATCATGAATGCCATTTAAGGCATAGCAGAGGCAACCTATTTTCCTGCAAAATGTTTTGTAAATTAGTCAGAAAGAACTCTCTAGATCAGGGGTGTCAAACATGCAACCCATGGCTGGATGTGTCACGTTCTGGCCCTGCCCCCACCCAGTTTAGCGAAAGGGGAGGAAAGTGCCGATACATCATGTGACACCGCTGTGACCATGCGAGTTTGATACTCCTGCTCTAGATGGAGAACACATCAAATGTCAACTTTACCAAAGGATAAATTGGATTCTTAGTTTGTGTTGAAGATTTATTACAAGTCTGGAAAATTCCATTTGTCATGTCAACACACCTTTCTTGTTATTCACTCTGACTGAATTTCTTTCATTAGAAGCTCTTCCATTTTCAATATATTGAGCAAAAGTTCCTTTAAAGGGAGTCCGAAATATATAAGTCATTTACACTGCACCTCTTCATGTATTTCCACTTATGGAAATCACTCACAGGATTAACCCACTGAGGTACCAACTTTTTAACTGGCTTCCCCAGATAAGTCCTTAACATCTCTTGATGTGCACATTTATCAGATGAAGATTTTCACCTGGTGAAAAATCAGGTTATTTGCCTAACAATATGGTGATGTTTATGAGAAGGTCTCATTGAAAAGTTGAAACTTGTAAACATCTCTTACCTAAAAATCATATGAATAAGGCACTTTCCACATAGTCTATGGCAAAGAGTAAAATTTAATAGGATTTTTTTTCTGAATGGAGGAAGTAAGAAATGTTACCACAAGAATCTGTGTTTGGACCACTGCTTTTGATTTCTTCATAGGTTTTCTTCACATAACAGTAAATGATGAGCTAGCCAAGTTTCCAGATGATGCCAAACTATGCCAAGTGATGAAAACCAAAAGTTATTCAGAAGAAGCTCTTTAAATTGAATCAACCAAATGGTAAAAGCAACTCAATTTAACTAAGTGTAAAGCAAAACACTTTGCAGCAAAACCTTTAACTTCACATATACATTGATGGGGTCTGAACTTCTATAACTAACCAGGAAAAGAACTTGGGGTCATACAGGTAGTTTGGCAAAGATGTCACTTCAATGTGCAGCAATTGTGAAAAAAGGCAAAATCCATACTAGGGATAATTAAGAAAATAAAACTGCCAACATTGCAATGCCCTTAAACAAATCCATGATATAAATCTTTGATAGAAAAAATTAAAAAAGGAAAAAGAATGCACGGGAGATAAAAAAAAGTGCAGAAGAAGACAGCCAAAGTGATCAGGAGTTCCAACAGCTTCATTTTTTTAAAAAAAGTATAATAAACAGAATAATTGAATTTTGGGGTGGGATTTTTTTGCTTAAAAAAAAGAACGAGGGGGACATGACTTAAGTTATAAAGTCAGACATGGTAAGATATACATGAACATCCCCCTAAATACATTATCAAGGGCTATCTAGTGATAAGAAAACAGAAAAAGAAAGTGAACCTTTATACATTCCATTAAATCAAGGGTCTCCAAACTTGGCAACTTTAAGACTTGTGGACTTCAAGTCCTAGAATTCCCCAGCCGGCCATGCAGTGGCGGGCAGGTGTTAGAGCATAGAGACTTAGAGGGTACAGATTCTCCTAGAGCAGTCAGTTTTAAACCAAGGAAAGCAGAAACTGACCTCTCTAGGAAAATCTCTATCTTCTTTTATGCTCTATGCTCTTGCACCAGCCTGTCAGTGCATGGCTGGCTGAGGAATTCTGGGAGTTGCAGTCCACAAGTCTTAATGTTGCCAAGGTTGGAGATCCCTGCATTAAATAGTGGGATTCCTTGGTACTGTTGTGATATTGCAATAGCCACTAACTAGTCTTGAAGAGCCAATGCTATTGTGGTTTGGAGAAAGCATTCTAACAAACGGCAGTTGGAGAAGAGCGGTAGGGAAAAGTAGGTCTCTTCTCCTTCTGCATTCTCCAATAGCATCTGATGGCAATTGTGAGAAATGAAATTTGGGAAAAGACAAACCTTGGCCTGATCCATCAGAGCTATTCTCATATTCTCCTTTATCGGCTCTTCTCGTGCTCTTTATGAAAGTTAGTAGCTAGCAACTCAGGGGCTGGTACATGTTTCAAGTATCATGCTATTTTACAATAGGGTGTAGAACACTTTTCAGACTGCAGCATGCTTGGAGTTTGAATCTGTGACTTAGTGGGACCAAGATTGAAAAGTGAAGACAGAAAGAGAGCAGAAGAAAAAACTAGATTTGATTCAATTTGATTATAATGAGATGTCACTAATTAACTGCAGTTAATGTTATTACTCCATGCATTTTCATAGCTTACTCTCATAGGCCACTCCTTATCTCATCCTTTAGGTGCAGCTTTCAGCAAGTCTCTGAGGGTGATCTAGGAGCCATTGAGGTTTCCATGGGGTTCTCAACTCCAGATTAAACTCTTTCTGCATAGGGATTTAGGCACAGCAAATTCTTGTATGTATGTGTGTTTCATTATATACACCATTAGTTCAGCTTTTCTCTAGTGATGGATACTCTTAGGCTTGAAACTTAATGCTTTACAGGCATTTATATAATCTAATTGTAAAATAGAGGTCGAATATTTTCAAATGTTACCTTTGAAAATAAAACAGTTTTACTCTTCAAAATGAGGACCTATTGATCTGGCCACATACTTTGACTTACTCCAATGTCATTCTGGTTAAAATTGTCAGAAAGGTTTCAGCCTCATTTTAAACCCAAGGAATATGAGAAAACCCAGCATTTTAGTCATCTCTGACCTTC
This sequence comes from Natrix helvetica, assembly GCF_964273705.1. Taxonomy (NCBI): domain Eukaryota; kingdom Metazoa; phylum Chordata; class Lepidosauria; order Squamata; family Natricidae; genus Natrix; species Natrix helvetica. The sequence goes on from NC_138552.1 coordinate 71,933,178, forward strand.
TATCCTTCACCCAGAACAAAATCTCACTTCACCCAATAAATAAGGGGCATTGCCAAGACAGATTTGTCCCAGTGATAAATTATTAGCAGAGCTCGTTCGGACAAATTGTGTGATCATTGGCTTGCCTCAGAACCAACCCCTCCCCCCTTTTAAACCAGTCATCCCATTATCAACTTCTTTTGACATCTAAGATGTCTTGTATGCTTCCAAGAAAATGCAGAACTTTTGCAAATCATTAGCATACAGCTGCTGTGTGGCAGCACACAGCCAGACTTTATCCCTCCCATCCTTCTCCCTAAAAAAAATAAATAAATAAAAGATTTACATGCCAGAGATTTTATACCAAAATTCAAAATCGATGAACGTCTATTGGCTAAGTGGCTGGATCCATTGCAATTAAGAAAAGCCCAAGAACTGAAGTCAGCAGTAGCACAATTGATACATGTAGACCAGAGTTGACCATTTGAGATTTCAAAGGCTTTTTAGTGACATACTGTACATGCTAGGCCACTAACTATTCTTGATTTGATGATACATTTGAATACTAATCCCCTTTGAATAGGGATTAAGCTTCAATGAGTGGGGAAAGAAGTCATTAGAATTCATCTCATCTGCTTGTTTGAAAAAAAAAAAAGTCTGTAGTCCAGTTTGTGCTACTCTCTTTTTTAGAGCTGGCAACCAATTGCCCAGACTAGCCAAATTAAGTGTCAATGACATGTTGAAACAAACTGCAACCATATTTTTTTTGTTCTTGATCACTTGAAAAACCCTCATTTTCTATGGACAGAAATGCACCATTTCAACACATAATATCCACTGTCACAACAGCAAGTTCTCAATCTGGCAATCAATAGAGATGTGCTCCTTAAGTAGGGAAAGAAGTCTAGCCGTGGCCTCAAAAGAAAGCAATCTTCTCTTGACTCCTGCACTTTGGTGGTTGCATTCATAATTCAGGAGCACAGAAGACAATGAGATCAGGTATTTTGGTGTAACACGTCCTTGGGAACAGTGGAAGATACCAAATCCTTGATAAAAGTCAGCAATATTTATTTATTAAACAAATTTATTTGGCTACCCAAGTCATGCATGGTGGCTCTGGGCAGATTACAACATTTAAAAAAAAAATCCAGAGTATTAAATCTACACAATCCCATCTACACACACACACACACGCACGCACGCACACACACACACACGCATATGTTGTACCAGCAAACACAATGATACCAGAGGTGGTATTCAGCAGGTTCTGACCAGTTCTGGAGAACTGGTAGCAGAAACGTAGTTTGGAGAACCAGTAAATACCAGTAAACACACGCATATGTTGTACCAGCAAACACAATGATACCAGAGGTGGTATTCAGCAGGTTCTGACCAGTTCTGGAGAACGGGTAGCAGAAACGTAGTTTGGAGAACCAGTAAATACCTCTGACTGGCCCTGCCACATCTATTCTAGGCTTCCCAAGTCCCAGCTGATTGGGAGGAAATGAGGATTTTGCAGTAATCTTCCCATGGAGTGGGGTGGGAATGAAGATTTTACAGTATCCTTCTCCTGCCATGCCCACTAAGCCATGCCCACAGAACCGGTAGTAAAGCATTTTGAATCATACCAACCACTTAATTGGCTATTTAGCAGCCTGGGGTTCCCAGGCCTGCAGACGGAACTGTGTCTTCAGAACCTTCTGGAAAAGCAACAAGATGGAGGTCAATTTTATCTGCAGGAGAATGATAATCCATGAGGAGGAGGCTGCCACTGAGAAGTCCCTTTTTCTTGGTCACACCAAGAAAATTTCTCCAATAGATGGGACCCACAACATGCCTTGCCTTCAGTCCCTAGTGGGTCTGGTAGATGTAACTAGGGTGATACTATGGTCCTTCAGATCACCTGGGTCAAAGCTATGTAGAGCTTTAAAATATGACACATCATTAGCTGATGTGTTTTAATCTCTTGAATAGCAGGAACAAGTGCCAGATTGGTCTAGTGGCTAAGACACCTGGTTAGAAATCAGAAAACTGTGAATTCTAGTTTTGCCTTAGTATGAAAAGCAGCTGGGTGACTTTGAGCCAGCCACACACTGTCTCAGCCAAACTAACCTCACAGGATTGTTGTTGTGAGGGAAAATGAGACGCGAAAGGAGGTTTAGGTATGCTGGCTGCTTTGAATTATTTATAAAAATAATAAAGGGATAAAAAAAATATAAAAAAATCCCCAGCTCCTTAGCAGAATGATCCTGTGGATAATCTCTCAAGGATGATTTAGGCTAATAGCACTCTTATAGATTGATTGAACCTCTCTAATGCAAGTGTGTACATTTTTTCCAGCTAAAGCTCACACTTTTAATGGCAAATTGAGTGAAAATTTTGGCCATAAGTGGAGATTATGACAGATAAGGTGTTTGACCGGGGGGGGGGGGGGGATTCAGATTGCATTATATTTGACAATTGAAATTAAATCATGTTGATGTGATTAATGCTCATTTAATAACAATGAAATAATTTATGATCAAAATAGATGATTTTTCTCCTTAAAAAAAGTAAAATTCAATGTCAACTTTTTGAGGCTTCAGCATTCTGTGCCCTTAGAGCATGCTCAGTTATTTTAGGGTTACCATTGTTGTCATTGGTTCTGTCTCCTGAAGTTACCAAACATTGTCAGCATTTTCTCACTAAAGGATTTTGTAGTTTTTAAACTTTGGCATTTGAACAGACATACTGTAAGTATGTATGATTTGTGCCCCTTTGGTTACCTATGCGTAATGTTAAAATTGAGTATTTATTTTATTATATAATACGTTGCCAACATTTCCCAATTGGAATATAGTTCAAAGTACTGGTGAGCCGTTTCTTACAGGTGAAAACAAACTAGTAGCTGAATGGATGAAGCCTAGATGTGCAAAGCACATCTACAGAATGCAGAACAACAGAGTTGGAAGGGATCTTGGAGGTCTTCTAGTCCAACCTCCTGCTCAGGCAGACAAATATCATTCCAGACAAATGTCCAATCTCTTCTTAAAAACCTCCAGTGAAGAAGGACACACAACTTCTAGAGGCAATCCTTTCCACTGATTAATTGTTCTGTCAGGAAATATCTTCATAATTCTAAGTTGGTTCTCTCTTTGACACATTTCCATCTATTACTTCTTGTCCTGCCCTCAGGTGCTTTGGAGAATAGATTGACCCAGGGATGGGTTCTGGTAGTCTCTACTGTCAGTTTGCTCGTGAGTACGCTGCATGTGCTTGATGCGCACTGCATGTGCTTGATGCGCACTGCATGTGCTTGATGTGCACTGCATGCGCTTGATGTGCACTGCATGCGCTCGATGAACACTGCATGCACTTGAGGTGTGCTGCATGCGCTTGATGCGCACTGCGTGCGCTTGCACAGAACAAAGTGAAAAACAAGTTTCCGCTGCCCGGAGACCCTGTTAGGGGCATGGCAGGCCTGGGACGCTGCTGGTTCCAGCAACTCAGGCTCCCAAACCACTACCGATTCAGCCGAACCAGTCCGAACTGATAGGAACCCACCACTGAGTTGACCCCCCTTCTTTATAGCAGCCCCTCAAATAATTGAAGATTGCTATCATGTAATCCCTAGTCCTTCACTTTCTTAGACTAGACATACCTATGTTCCTGCAACTGTTCATCATGTAGGGATGGGAGTCATCACACAAAAGAGTTTTTAATTAAAAAAATTGCTACTAGTCAGCAGAGTTGCAGCAAAAACTGGATTAACTACACTGGCTTTACTAGGGATATTGAAGCTAGCACTTTGGTCAAACTAGGAGGTGCATTATTAAACAGTTGACATTGTAAGCCTTTACCAATCTACTGCAGATCCAGTAAATCTTCACTTATCTCTTCCCAACCCCTGCTTAAAATTTGGCTTGCTATCCTACTTAACTATAGGGAATAGAAAGGATTACATTTGCCGACCACACTTTAAACTTATTTGAACAGTTGGAAGTTGTATTCCTCACTGGGATAAGTTAGAAAGATAAGGCCTGCTACCTGGGAAAATATTCATTACAAATTATTTGTCTACTTTTAAAGTTAAACAGTCACTCATTATAATTAGCTAGCCTATCTCTCAACAGGAAGACTACACAGCTCATTTTAATTACATATTTTTTCCTCAGTTATGCAGGCCAAAATGTTACAGACCCACATTGTTTATTGACCACATAATTTTAATTACAGTTCTATCCTGGTCTCATATTGATTGTGGCAATTAAGTGTCTGGGGGGGTGCATCCTGCAGTTGTCAAAGATAAGGGAGGCAAATGGAATGCTAGGTGCAAAAATTAAAGACTGTATGTGGCCACAGCTACAGTTTACAGTCCAGTGCAAAAAGGAATCAATATAGATCCAATAAAGGCAATCTAGGTTGTAACAATTAAAAAAAATGAAAATGCATGTGCACACACAAACAACGTAATAGTTTAGTTTAAAAACTTAACAATGATCATCTAGAAAATGAAATATTAATTAGAATAGTAACTATTATTGCAGTGTCCAGCTAGAAAATAAGCTTAATATAAGCTAACTTTATATTATCAGCCTGTACTTATTACATGCAATTGTTCTGAAACTGATTTTAAAAGGGGCTTATCCATAAGCTATGGATCTACAGCTAGAGGCAACCTCTAAAATTCCAATTGGAAGCCTTTGGTCTTAATATGTCTACATTAAAAATGTGCAGATCAGTGGAACCCATAGTACTGTCTGCATAGATTTTTAATGAGAACTCTAAGAAGAATATTTACCATTGTTTGTTAGGAACTTTCATAGAGCAGTTTGGTACACAATTTTGTCAAAGGTGTATCTTAATAGGGCTGCGCAAAGCTTCAAAACAATGCTGATTCTCTCAAGATTCAACATAATCAGTCCATCATGGGGATGCACTTTGAAGCAGTGGAAAGAATTAGGTGATTTCAGCCTGCTTTCATAGCCTTTCAAAGAACTTCACAAATGCAATGCTATTTTTTTTTTTTTTTGCTGTTTCCAGAGTGTTACAGATAAAATCCAAAGGTGTAATTGCGGTTTCATATATGGAGAATAGCAGGGGAAGAATGTGATTTGGATGAACTGAGGAGCTGTCTAATATTGGTAGAGAACTAGAAGGGACCTTAGAGGTCTTCTAGTCCAGTGTTTCCCAACCTTGGCGACTTTAAGTCCTGTGGACTTCAACTCCCAGAATTCCCCAGCCAGCTATGCTGGCTGGGGGATTCTGGGAGTTGAAGTCCACAGGACTTTAAGTCGCCAAGGTTGGGAAACACTGTTCTAGTCCAACCCACTGCTCAAGCAGGACACCCTATACTATTAGAGACACATGACTGTTCTGTCTCTTCTTAAAAACCACCAGTGATGAAGAACTTCAAAAGGCAAGCTATTTCACTGGTTAATTGTTCTTCTTAATCCCAGGTTCTTCTCTCCTTGATCAGTTTCCATCCATGGTTTCTTGTCCTGCTCTCTACTGCTTTGGAAAATAAGTTGATCCCCTCTTCTTTGTGGCAGCCCCTCAAATATTGGAATACTGTTATCATGTCACCCCTAGTCCTTTCTAGACTAGCCAAACCCAAATCTGTCAAACATTCTCCATATGTTTTTGTCTCCAGGCCTTTAATCAGAGGTAAGTTTCTGCCAGTTCGCCCCAAATCGGTAGTGGCGGTGGCAGGAGGCTCTGCCCACCTGCCCGGATGCTTCTGCATATGCAGAAACATCCAGGCAGGTGCACGAGCAGACCGGTAGTAAAATAAATTGAAACCCACCACTGCCTTTAATCATTTTAGTTGCTCTTCTCTGCACTTTCCCCAAAGCCTCAACATCTTTTTTTGTTGTTGTGTGATGACCAAAACTGGATGCATTATTCCAGGTATGGTCTTGCTAAGGTTTTATAAAGTGGTACTAAGTTTCACATGATTTTTCTTCTATGCCTCTGTTTATAGAATCAAGAATTGTATTAGCTTTTTTTGGCTGCTGCCACACACTGCTGGCTCATATTTATGTGGCTGTCCACTAGGACACCAAAGTCCCTCTCACAATTATTGTTTTTGAGCCAGGTTTTGTCTAATTTGTATTTGTACCTTTGGTTTTTCCTGCCTAAATGTAAAACCTTGTTTTCCCCCCACATTTAATTTCATTTTGTTGGTTAGAGCCCGTTGATCAAGTCTGTCAAGATTCTTTTGGATCCTGAGCTTGTCTTCTGAGGTGTTGGCTACTCCTGCCATCTTAGTGTCATCTGAAAATTTGATGAGTTCCCCTTCTATTTCCTCATCTAAGTTTTTTATGAAGATTTTGAAGAGTACTGGGCCTAAGATGGAACTTTATGTCACCCCACTGCTTACTTCCCTTCATGTAGATGTGGTACCATTAAGGACTCCTTGTTGGGCATGGTTTGTCAGCCAGTTACAAATCCCCCTGGTGGTGATGCTGTCTATTCCACTTTTTTTTTAGCTTACCAAGAAGTAGTCTACTTTGCCAAATGGGTCTTATTGAAAACTAAGTATATTATGTCCACATCATATTGCTGGTCTACTAATTTAGTCACTTTGTCAAAGAATGAAATAAGATTGGTTTGGCATGATCTGTTTTTAAGAAGCCCATCCTAGTTTCTACTTATAACTTTATGTGTTACAAGATGTTCACATATCTGTTTTTTGACTATCTTTTCCAGTGTCTTCCCAGGTATTGATGTAAGCCTGATTGGTCTGTAGTTTCCAGAGTCTGTGTTTGTGAAGGAGGGAGTTTCCCCCCTTTGATTAACGAGGTATGGACCGTCAGCCTTCCAAGTAGCATATCTCCGAATAAGCAGAAAAATAAAACCCGAGAACATGTTCTAATAAAACAAACTTTAATATAAAATAAAATACAAATCTTACTATCTAAATCCTACATTTTGTAAGAGCAATGTTGCCCACCTCCTTCAGCAGGCAAACGGAAAATCAGAAGGGGAAGTAAAGAATGTGTGACGTATTATGAGACATGCGCAGTAAATCATTGTCATATGAGAAAACATTTCTACAGTATAACTCAGAATATAAACTCAAGTTGACAAACCAATTAACGCAGTGACAGTGTTGTTGTTGTTTGGAAGATGGGAATCACAGTCCTCAGGTAGTTTCACATGGCTACAGGATTTTTGAAAAATATGGTACAATCAGAGGTAGGTTTCTACCGGTTCACACTGGTTCGGGTGAACTGGTAGTGGTAATTTGGCCTGGGTCGTAGAAATGGCAGCGATCCAGTCTGGCCACACACCCGAACTGGTTCCTCAGTCTCCGCTGCCGTTGCTGGCATGGTTTTTATTAATTTTTAATGGTCTTCGTGCATGCGCAGAACAACTTACAGTGAACTGTGCACGCACACGCAACGCGCATCTGGTGTGCGCATGTGAACCGGTACCAATGCTGGTATGAACCCATCCCTCGGTACAATGGTTCTGAGACAACATCTGCCAGCGGTTCACAACTCTGGGATTTAATCCACTAGGTCCTAGTGATTTATGTTCATCGAGATCAGACCAGTGGTTTTTTTTTTTTACCATTTTCTTCCTGGTTTTAATTTTTATTTCTAGTCTGTCTTTTACAGTTACATTAGCCTGTCCTTTATCGTTATGTTATTCTGTCTTTTAGATTATGTTATGTTAGAGTTTAAGAGAACCCTTAAAGGAAGGTAAAGCAAAGAAAACTCATCTACTTTTACAGTTAATCTAATAGTGCTTCTCAACCGTGGCAATGTTAAGGTGTGTGAACTTCAATTCCCAGAATCTCCCAGATTGCATGTTGCAGTCTGATCTAATAGATCTCTCCCTGATCTAATAGATCTATCCCATTTTAAAGATAAATAGTTTTGGAAAACCTCTGCCTTCCTTAAATTGAACATAATAGGATTAAGGATTCAAAAGCAGAAAGATATTTCAGACGGTTTATGAATGAAATTGCACTGATATGTAGTATCTTAAAGCAGCCATATTTTTTCTGAGATCAGAGAACTCTGGAGATCTATGAATCTGTTACTTTAAGGTTTAAGTAGATATAAGGTGACCAACTTTTTTACAATGAAAAGGAGGACAAATAAATTGGAAAAAAATATCGTAAATAAAAGAAATATTTTATTCATTGCAACAATAATACACTAAAATATGATATATGCATAATAAAAACATTTGCAACATTTTATATTGTAATTATGCTTACATGCCTGTTAATTATTATTTAAATGACTACTTTTCCATTGAATTAATATTTTTTGTCAATGTATCATCTTCTAACAATATATTGGAAATATCTGAACAAGAAATATCCTTCATATTGAATTTTACGGCAAGTGCTGCAGCTAGAGTATCAACATTCAATCTCGATTTCTCACTTGTCGAAAAATCACTGGCAATTGAAAAAAACTCTTTCAACTGCTGCATTAGTTCCAGGGCAGCACAACGTAAATTGAACAAGTATAAATAAATGTTCACATGGAATATGTTTATTTTTGAAATGACTGAAAATATCCACCCATCTTTATCAATTTCAACATGTTGATTTTCCCATTGTATTAATTTTTCAGAATTTAAATATACATTCAGTCTTTTAATTTCTTCAAAGAGACAATTGTCGTCTATTTTAATGTCTAGCATTTCTTTAGATAAAAATTCAACACAAGATTCAATATCTGTTCAATATACTTGTGATGAAGTAAAAAAAACACCATTAAAAACTGTTTAATAAAACGTGAATTGTACTTACCTCTGTATAATTGAATATTCACTGAGAAAGAAATAATTACCGTGAGTCATTCAATTGCCGACATGCCGTGAGTCTACTGCGTGCGTATGTGCCGTGTTATGTTTCGGTAAGAAGTAAACAAAGCCACTTGCACACGGCGCTCTCTCTCAAGGTCTCCCGTGTGGAGCGCATGCATCTCATAATCGCATTTTATACCGCACTATACCGAGTCTTGACGAATTGTCATGTCAAATACAAATACGTCACATAACGTGCAACAGATTAGTCTTCAAATATCGAAAAGGAGGACATGTAGGAGGACACTTTTCGAGGGAGGACAGAACTTACAAAAGAAGGACTGTCCTCCCTAAAGGAGGACGGTTGGTCACCTTAGTAGATATAGTGTTATATTCACCTTAGAGTGATTCATCTGTTGCATAATATGCCTGTTAGCAGTAATGTAACTACGCACAAGCAGAATTTGCACAAGCAGAAATAGAGCCAGGGTGGTTAGAGTGCAGTACTGCAGGCTACTTCAGCTGACTGCCGTCTGCCTGCAATTTGGCAGTTCGAATCTCACCAGGCTCAAGGTTGACTCAGACTTCCATCCTTCCGAGGTGCATAAAATGAGGAGCCAGATTGTTGGGGCAATATGCTGACTCTGTAAACTGCTTAGAGAGGGCTGTAAAAGCACTATGAAGTGGTATATAAGTCTAAGTGCTATTGATATTGCTATTTCACATGTGTGACAAACCTGTATCTCTCTCCACACCAGCATTTCTCAACCTTGGCAGACTGCGGACTTCAACTCCCAGAATTGCCCCAACCAATTCCCCATGCAGGCTAGGACATTCTGGGAGTTGAAGCCCACACATCTTTAAGTTGCCGAAGCTGGAAAACATGGCTTCAGACTGTTGATAGAATCAATTTGGTTGGTTTTTTTTTTTTTTTGTCTATTTCAGGGGTGTCCAAACTTGGGAAGTTTAAGACTTGTGGACTTCAACTCCCAGAATTCCCCAGCCAGCCATGCTGGCTGGGGAATTCTGGGAGTTGAAGTCCACAAGTCTTAAAGTTCCCAAGTTTGGACACCCCTGGTCTATTTGTTTTGTCACTGTATTTTTGTACACTGCTCAAAGTGGCAATTGTTTGGGTTGGGCAATCATGTAAACTGTTTAAATAAAATAAAATAGATAACAATATAATGGTACTTATCGGCCATTTTTCTATCTAGAAGACAACTCGATCCTGAACCCTTAGGAAACTTTGCATAACATGAAGGGGGAGAAGGACACTTATTAAATAAGCACTCTTCCCTGAGACTACTGGGATTTTAGATCAGATAATGTATGGTTCCTAGGCAAGCTTACATATTCTGAATAAACAATGATAAACAAATAGCATATAAATAAAAATGACTTTGAAGCTGGTAGACAGGATGCTGCTGAAAATGTCCCAGATTTTACAAATACTTATACTAGTACTGGTTCCTAGAACCTATGTTTGCAAATTATTACACAGTATGACTGTGTTAATTCCTGGTTTGATGAAATACAGACAAGAATCACAACTAGCTTCTCTATCTTTAAACTTACTGTATACTAAAAGAATCTTGCAAGACTGCATATATTTATCTCCTTCTTTCTTTTTTACTCTCTGGAAAACTAGGGGCGTCCCATCCAAAATGTTTCCCACATCCTCCCTCCTTCTGTGGACTGAGATGTGCCAGTTGCTGTGTTTCTTCCTCTTATCTCCCAAGGTTATTCTCACATGAAATTACACACTATAGATTCTCACATGAAATTACACCCTAAAAAGGAAGAATCTGATAAACACACACATTAGTGGCTGTTGGTTTTAGATTTAACTTTTAAATCAACTCCATCATTATAATTTAATGGCATGTTTCATTCAATACTTTGTTGAAATTGGCCATCCAGTTTTCCCAAGGCTTTTATTTTTCCAAATTCATTTACCTTCTTTACAATTTTCCAGGGAGGAAGTCTTGTACTTTATTATTATTGAAGATTGGCAGAAAGTATTGATGTTGCAATGTTCATCCCTTTATCATTCTCTTTATTGTTTTACTGGCTCACTGAAACAACCCACGGAAGACTGTCCTGTTGTCTATCTTTGGGATTAAAGGAAAACATAGCAGGAAAAGATGTGTGGACCCACTACAAAGACTATACAATGACAGTCAAAACTGTGACACAAACTCTGGCCACCTTGTAAATAAGATAGGTACAAGAATCTAATATTCCAGTCATGAGAATTTCACTGAAATCTTATCTGGGGTGGGGGGTGGGGACGACCCAAAAGCTATTTCTCCCCCATCCAGCTGAATGATAATGGTTTTAAAAATGTAGAAGGAATTTTCAGCATAGCACTAATTAAATCTCTGGTGCTTCCTGAAAAGCTATCTATCAAGAATACAGAAGGACACTCTCAATGGTGACCCCACAGTCATAAAAGGACGAGGCTTGTAAAATATTACTGTGCCATTCTAGTCAGCTGTAGAAAAAGCTGGTGTAATTTCAGCTCACTTTCAAAACAGCCATAGGTATCATCCTCTTAGCAAGAGTTTTAAACCACTTTGCATAAATAAATGTGCTTATGGAGCCCTGCCATTTGTCAGTCCCACCATCAGAGGTGTCCTGGATGCGGTGAGGAACTCATGTTTGAGTAAGAAATGCCGGGTAGCCTTTCATATGAGAGTTTCAACTTCATAAACGTTAATTTATATTGCTAATCCATGTATGATATGCCGTATGCTAAATAAATTCAACTTGATTGTTTCTCTTAGCTTTAGTCACAATTTGAGTGCTACCTTGGATTGTGGCTTGTCATTTGGTACTAAGAACAGAATGATTTTGAACTAATATTAGTAAATTAATATTAAAATTAGTAAATTAATATTATATTATATAAGATAGTCCTAAAAAATATCTTCCTAAACATCTATAAAATTAATCTTTAACTTATTAACTTCACTGGACAGATTCTAAAGGACAAGGACCTTACTTATTCAATAATCCAAGTTAGTTTTTCAAATACCTTAAAATGTTTCAAGCCCTCCCTTTGAGATACAAAGATTCTTCCAGACACGTCAAGTTTTCATCAGCCTAATATGTTTTTAAAAGACTTATAGTTTTTTTACCCCCTACCCAGCAGGTATCATCTCTCTCTATCTCCATCTCATGCATAGCTAAGACCAGCTAATAAAATCCATCATAACAATGGTGAAAAGTGGGAGAGATGGATGTGCAAATTCATAATGGATTAATTTGCTAACATAGATAACCACTGCCCAATTTAACATCTCAATTAAACAGCACTGTATGTGGCTGAAGCTTCTGGAGTTTTGAAATAAAGATGATGAGATATGATTAGCTGAGCTGCATTGCAGCTTTATTAGATCTCTGATTCAGAAGAGAAAAATATCCTCACTGGTAGCCATTTTAGGAGGAGGAAAATAATAATCTTCTGATTCCTGTTGCTATCCCCATTTCAACAATCGAAAAAAATATGTCTGGCTGGTTCAGTGCTCTGATATTAAATAAAAATACCTCCAGAAGGAGGATCGCAATTTGGCCAAGTGGATATACCTAAATCTAAAAAAATGAGACCTCAGAGGGCTTTGCAATCAGTTCTAGAATCAACTGATGGATCATACAAAAAACCAAAAATACAGCCCTCAAAACAAAAACCCAACCCATCCTCAGCTGTACATCCCCAGTGTATTTTATGTATTTTCTTAGCTACTTAATTTCAATGAAATTGTTCAGGTTTACTATGCTTAGGTGGTTTAAAGCCACATTTTCCATAGATTGTCGTCTATTTTCGATCTAGCTATTTGGGGATTTCAAACTGAATGATGAGAACAGAAGACATGATGAATTTGCTGCAAAATGTACATGACCGGTGAAGTACTTGGTCGACAGTGTGAAGAAACACCGCACCCAGAGAAAATAACAGGGGTATTATTATGTCACTGTTGACAATAATATTAAATAAGAATTCCTTCCGATCTATCAGTGTCCAAATTGCACAGTGATTAAAATCTCATTGAGTGGAAATGCTTAGTTCTAAGCTCTCTTTATTGACGTGGACCAAAGATAGATAGACTTGATCTTGAATGAGGATCTCAATTGTGATCAATAGGAGAAAAATAGTCAACACACACAATTGACATTACAAATAATCAAAACATAGGTCAGAAAAAACACATTTTTAAAAAGGAGGCTGGTTCTTTTTTTCTTTCCCCCTATTTAAAATATTGTGTCTCCCCACCCCTCTTTCAACTAGTTCTGTTTTGCTCTAGTCTTTACTGTATCTGACATGCCACCTTACAGCATTCTACTTTTGGAAGGGGGAAAAAAACACTTTTTCTGAATCCGTTGTCTAATCCTTGATTTTTTAATGTGCATCTTAATATAAGTTTCTCTCAGCAACCTTTTTATGCAACTGAATTGCATTTGATCTCCAGCAAATTTGTCACTCTATACCTTTGATTTTATTTAAATAAAAAACCTGCAGTAGCTTGGAAGACTTTGAAGGTATTGTTCTGCTCTGATGTGAAGTTAATGGATTTACTAAAAATGAGAGTCTCATCATTTAATGTTATGTATCGGGGCAGTGTAACTATTATGCTGAGAGAAAAGATACGTCTCCATGGTATAAATGAAACAGTTCAGAGGACATCAAGAAACTTCTCAGAACTAGTGCCCTCCATTGAACTTCAGCTCCCATGATCCTTAGCTATTTGTCCAGCAAAACTGGACAAACCAACAAAACTGGTGAGTGCTAGTTAAAAAAGGTCGCATTATGCATATACCTACCGCATTTTTCGTATTTTTCGGAGGATAAGTTGCACCTTTTTCCCTCAAAAAAGAGGCTGAAAATCTGGGTGCATCTTATACACTGAATACAGCAGTTTTTGCTTCCCGAAACCCTGCCCCCTTTACCAAAATGGTCATTCAGAGCCTGTAGGAGGCTTTCAGAGAGTTCCTGGGGGCCGGGGAAGGCAGAAATGAGTAAAAACAGGGCATTTTTTGCTCAATTTTGCCCCCCCCCAGTCCCCAGGAGTATTCTATAAGCCTCCTAAAAGCTATGCATGCAATTTGTTTGACAAAAAATGGGCCATGTTTTGCTCATTTTTTTGGGGGGGGGGCATCCCCAGGAGCACTCTGCAAGCCCCCTAAAGGCTATTCATGCCTTTTTTTGAAAATTTTTGGGAGGTTTGCAGAGTGCAAAGACTTTTTTTTAAATTTGCCTCTTTAAAACCTTGGTGCGTTTTATACTCTGAAAAATACCGTAATTTATATTATAAAGATGATTTAAGATGAAATTTGTGTTATAACGTAGACAAGAGAATTTCATGATGTTTCCACATTATTCTTAGAAAATACCTCATTAGCTTTCTTTCCAAACTCTAATATAAAAGGATACATTATTTTGATCAAAAATTAGTTTGTTTAAAAATTCTTCTTTCAATCTTAGCACTATTTATTCAGAAATAGACTTCATGAAATTCATAGACCAGTAGATCAAAGGGTTACAACATATATACATAACCATTAATTTGTATATGTTACCTATAATCTTTCTACCAGCACTTTAAATTTCTCTACCCATTTCCCCATGTTTAGTAAGCAGTTCGCTTATTTAAAAGATACATTTCAATGATAAACAACTTAAAATAAAAGTGATTTTAATTATTTAGTTTTATTATCCACCAGCTGATAACCCAGCATTGCCCAGGTATTTATTTATAAGGGGAAAAGGTCTGGACCAAACATAATTTCTAATGTTGGATTTTCCCCCTTAACACAGGTAGTGCCCTTGTCGAGTAATGTGAAGCCGTTACCATGGCAACTCCACTGTGATGTACAGTAGAAGCCATTTTAAAGCACAACAGACTGTATCTTAACAGAACAAACATCCTGAGGGATGTTAGGGGTGTGTTACCCCCACAATATTATTTTTCCAGAGAGTAAATCATCTGTGTACCATGTTTGGTTCAAATTGCTCGAGGCATTCCAGAGTTATGCTGGAATATACACACACACCCAACCAATCATTTATACATACAGTACATACATACATACATACATACATACATACATACATACATACATACATACATATGCTGGTCTTGTTGTATTTGGGTCTTTTCCCATGTAAGATTGAGATTGTCTTGGCAATGTTTCGGCACGGTCCCACTCGCCATCTTCAGGCTGGTGTTTTCAGCTTCGTGCTTGTGCGAGTAAAGCGTGGTCGGAGCTGCCATCTTTCTATAAATCTTGGTGTGTGTGTGTGGAGTGTTGGCTTTGTTGCTGTAGGTGAGTTGATTGGCTGTGTAGTTGCATCCTGATTGGTAGATGGAGTTAATGTTTGTAGATTGGTCAGCTGTTTCGTATCATCCTGTGTGGCTGAGATGCTGGCTGTGTCTCTGTTGTTTTTTTGTGTTGTAATGACCTTTGTGGTGGGTGGGGTTCATTTGTTGACTAGGGCTGGTTTCCAGATGTCTGGTAGGCGGGAGGTATCGTCACATTTATTCATGTTGTGGGGGTGTTTTCCTATTTCGATGGCTTCCAAAAAACCTAATGGCTCTCTAGGACACACTACCTACCAGAAAAAACCACACACCAATCGCTCCTTAAACACTCAATTCCATTACCACCCTGCACAGATCAATTCTGTAGCCAAGACCCTCATCTCCAGAACCAAACGCCTAGCCAGCGAAGACCACCTGAAAACTGAATTACACACTCTCACAAACGTATTAATCTCCAACAGATTCCAAAGAAAAACAATTACCAACCTAATGCAAAAGGAGACACCCACCAAAAAACCGAGACACAGAACAGGACAACGGCATCGCCCTCCTATCTTACATCAAAGGCACCACGAATAAAATCAGCAAAATTCTCCACAAGCATAATATCAAGACAGCCTTCAGCATTGACCCAAAAATAGCCAACATCTTAAGAAACCCCAAAGACAAAATCCAGCTAGAAAACCAAGGAGTCTACGAAATACCATGCAAAACCTGCCCAGCAATATACATAGGACAAACAAACAGGAGAATAAATGCACACATCACAGAACACAAAAATGCAGTAAGAAAAAAAGAAAAAACTTCTTCCCTTTTCCAGCACCTTAAAGCTACAGGACACGAAATCAACTTTGAAGGAGCCAGGTTAATCTCCAAAACAGAACACCTCCACAAGAGAATAATCATGGAAGCCATCGAAATAGAGAAACACCCCCACAGCATGAACAAACGTGATGATACCTCCCGCCTACCAAACATCTGGAAACCAGCCCTAGCCAACAAACGAACACCACCCACCACCCAAGCCGTTAAAATACAAAACAACAATGCACATACAACCTGCACCAATCAGCACCAATCTACCAATCATGATACAACCAATCATTCCACTTACTGAAACAAAGCCACCACCCCATCCCCTCCCACCAAGACTTACAGAAAGACGGCAGCTCCGTTCCCATTTTAAGCCCACAGCTTGAAGATGGCAGGTGTGATGCTGCCGAAACGTTGCAAAGACAATCTCAACCTTACACGGGAAAAGACCCGAATACAACAAAACCAGCATACCTACACCCGTGAAAATCTACGAAAACAAATATATATATATATATATATATATATATATATATATATATATATATATATATATATATATATATAAATCTTACACGGGAAAAGACCTATATATATTTCATACATTCAATACAATCATTTTGTGTTTCCATAGCTTTTGTCTTGCTTGGATGTGGGATATACCTGCTTTTACATTGTACTTACCTAGTTCATATAATAAAGCTTGTGACTGGTTCAAGGTCACTCAGATGGCTTCTGTGCCTAAGGGAGGATTAGAACCCAGCTCTCCTTGTCCCTCTGACACATTATTATTTTTCTTCATATTGTAATTGACCACTGCTGTTATGAAGAAGTAATCATTTGGATAAATTGCAATCTGACATGGTACATCTCAAAGACAGGTTTTCCACCTCAGTGAAAACTGGGAATTGGTCCAGAGAGACAATTTCTCTGCTTGGTTTCTAAAAATGGTGAGTATAGAAATAAGTTTGGTTTTGCCTCTCAGTGCAAGCTTATCTCCCTTAGAGCCCCGTATACTGTATTTCCTCTTCTTGATTTCAGTTGTGAAAGACACCATTTAAGAAGGAAATACCTTATTGGTGATGCTGCTCATCACAGTAGATGGGTGGAGAAAATGTACTGTACACAACATGATCTCAAATTTCTATATCAAATTTCTATGTAAACGCCTCCATCCCAAAGAACATACAAAAGAAGACAAAAAACGTTCCAGAAATTCCTACCACATGAAAAAATTGGATGAGGTAGATAAGCTTCTGCTTATGCATCTATTCATTTATTTCAAGCACAAATTCAAAATATACACATATACATCTCTCTCCTTGTATTTTTACCTACAACAACTTTATCAGGAGATTTGGGAGAAAAGGAAATAGCTGCCCCCAAATCACTAAGTCTACTTGTTAACCAGTAATAACCTCAACACTGGATTATATAGGGTGTGTTCAAAAATTTTACTTTGACCACACCTTTCCTAAGGAATCTAATAGAGAAATTAAAAAGATCCTCATGTGTGAACAGTATTTGGGTCAGTTAACAGAATGATAGCCCCCAAAATACACAGGGATCAAAGATGGTATTCATCCAATTCTGACAGGTTCTGGAGAACCAGTAGTGGAAATTTTGAGAGCGGGGAGGGAATGGGGATTTTGCAGTACCCTTCCCCTGCCACGCCCACAAAGCCACGCCCATAGAACCGGTAGTAAAAAGTTTGAATCCCACCACTGACAGGGATGGAGTTCCAGACAGACCTGGATGGGTTGTTGTTTTTTACCTGTGTGTGCATGTTTGTATCAAAACAACCCTTCAACTCAAACTTAATTCAAAAGCAAACCAAAACAGAGAATTATATGATGGGATTTTCTGAGTATATATATGATGGCAAATCAACAAAATACTTCAGAGAAACAATGTTGGAGTGGCTTTATTCCACGAAGTATTATTGAGTGCATAATAATATATTATTGTATTATAATAATAGATTTTTCTGTTATTAGATCAGGTCCACATGTGAAGGTTCAATTAAAGTGATATCTTGCTAATTATGCCTGTGCACAGGAATCTCCTCAGTTTACAATTAGCACTGCTTGGACTTGGATAAGGTCCATGGAATTCAATGGGGTTTCAATTGTGGCTACATAGGGATTTTAGGTTGATCCCTCTTTTAATTCTGGCCCAAATTCTGCCAGCCATCTCTGACAGATAGAAATCTAACAAATGAGCAAATACATTTACTGCTATTTATATACTATTGAGTTCCAACAACGCTAATAACAGTCAACTTGTTAGCCACTTACCCAGTGAGGAAAACAGTCCTAGAAGTAATAGTCCCTTCCTGCAGAAAGGGAAGCCTCCATGCCATTCGCTCCAAAGGCTTTCCAGAACAAATCTCTTGGAAGACATAGCATTAGGTAAGTGCGCATTAAAATATAAATCAAATTCATACTCTGTATCCCTTAGGAAGCCAAAATAGTATAGGAATTAGCCCAGGCAGTTGTCGAGATTCGAGTCTGATGTCAGTATACACACACACACACACACACACACACACACACACACACACACAGACACAGACACAGACACACACATACACATACACCCCTTATAAAAGTTATGTTTCTAGGTAAAGACATCACATTACAACCACAATATCTGAGTTGTTATGGATTCTTCTTATTTTAAGTAGCCCTCTTAAGGGTTTGACATTTAACAAAAAACATACTAGGTTCAACATCTAATTTCTGTTTTAAACTGAGCTGTACATTTCCCTCGTAAATCGCCATGGCTTCAATAAAATCCTTATTTTAAACTGTACTCAGTTTATGAAAAAAAAATCAAAATGAGTTTGTATTATGGTTATTGTTTAAATTGAATAGAATGAGTCTATAATTAGGGTCTTAAATGAATAAGACGTGGAGTACAGTAGCAAACGGGGGTATAAGGTAGAGTCTGTGGAAAAATTATATATACTGTATTTCTCCAAACTTATATTCTGCTACTTCTGTGGATCTGGCATCTATTTCAAAGGATTGACCAAGCTGTTCTTTTTCCTTCCAAAAGGAAAAGAACATCTAAGGGTTTGTTTCTGTCAGTGGCTGAGAAGATTCGTAAAAACTTTGTTTTTTGCCCTTAGCAGAAATAATTTGCACTCTTCAATTTTTTGAAACTTCTTTCAGTCTTCTTGTCTTTCCTTTCCTTTTTTTTAAAGTCATGTAAAGTTAGTTGCTGACTTTGCCTCTTTTTCAGCTGTACCCCCTTGAGGTGTGTTATTGAGGCTGTGAAGTTGGTTATGTTAGGTGTAGGGTTTATGAATATGAAAAGCGGGAAATTTGCATGATTGTAGTGTATCAGTCATTGAAATTCTCTCCGAGAACATCAAGAGGATATCAATGCATGAAACATTCCATTAATGAAAACTAAATCCTTAAAGACAAAAGAACAAACTTAAAAAAATAACCAGGAAGAAGAAAAACACGAAGCATAGAATGGTGCTTCTAACCACAAAATCTTTAAAGATAGAATTTGAAGTTCCTCTGTCCATACCATTGTGCCTTCAGATCTTAGCACTGCTGCAGATTATCTCAGCATTTCACACTTTTGCTCCTCAAACCAAAACAAGGGAATGTCCCCTCCCAAATGAGGATTTTGCTTTCACGCAATGAAAATCTTTGAATGGCACAAGAGCAGCAATTATGTCATCTCAAACCATGACAAAAGTGCTTGGGAGGACAACAGCAGTATTTAAGGGAAGAAGGGGAGTGGGGTGGAAAAGAGAAAGTCCAATTTCAGGGACACCGGCAAGTTATACCCACAAATGGGTAATTTCATTATTTACATCTATGAAAACAAATAAAAGATCAAACCAAATTGGTCTCATTCTCACAAAGAACATGAAGGACTTGAGAGGAAGTAAATAACTCCTAATTAACCAACTATATTAACCACTGTTGGCAGATGTGATAGTGGCTCCAGTTTGCATTGCTTCTCAAACTGGTTTGAACATCTGTTTTTGTCTTGTTGGCCACACCAATCTTGTAACTAGGGAGTTAAAGCATGCTGATACATTTAGAGTTAGAAACCTTGCCTTGAATGACATCTCTGTGAATCACAACTGATAACATAAATAAAGCTGGGGCATTCCAAAACTTTGATCTTCTGGTGATGCCATTCTTTTGTTGATTTGGAGGTTGTTCTGGGTCATTATATTGTATCGAAAAATGGAATCCCTTCAGTATTTTACCTAGCAGAGCCTTGAAGGTTGTGTGCCAAAATTGAATGAGATCTGGAAGTGTTCATCATTTCCTCCAACTTGACCAAAATCCCAGTTTCAGCTGAAGAAAAGCAACCCCAAAGTATAATGCGGCCACTATTATGCTTCGCTGTGGGTATGGTGTAGTTTTGGTGATGTGCAGTGTTGTTTTTGTGCCAAGCATACTTTCTGAAATTATGGCCCAAAAGTTCAGTGTTGGTCTCATCAGACCAGAACATTATGGATTTAATTTTACTGACTTGTGGGATATTCTGGGAGTTGAAGTCCACTATTCTTAAAGTTGCCAAATTTGGAGACCCCCTGCTTCAGAGAATCAGTGGGCAATGTTAATTTGGGATTGGCCTTTTGCTGGCCACTCAAACAGGTCCTGTAGTGAGCTTTATTGTTCCATAGATGTATTTTGTAGCTAAGCACAGATGCAATCTTCTCGGTTAGACATGATCTTCTTGTACAGCCGCGAAACTCTTTGGGAAACAATAGTTTTCCAAAAGTGAGGAACTATGAAGTTTATGGAAATAGAAAGAAACAAAAAGCCAGTGAACCTTGCTGCACAAGGCAGCTTTGGAGAAGCTGAATCATTTGCCTCTTCCAGAAGAACCCAGGACATGATTCTTTATTTGATTATGGATCCAATCTACAGAAAATCATTGAAAAAGAAGATGGATGGAGAGATTTTTGCTTCAAGGGATCCTTTCTAAATGAAGAAGTCATGTGAGGTGGGGTCATATCACACAAGAAAAGTTTCAGAGATCAAGTGTTGTCATCTCGGTCCATAAAGGAGCAGGGAAGTAGGAACTTCTATGCTCTTTCATGCTAAAATCCCAGGTTTTATTTTTCAAGCAAGACTGTTACTTAGATACACTCTCAAAGAGTAGCTCATAAATCCAATCCATATTCTACTAATACAATAGAAGAAGGAGGGAAGATTTCACTTTGCTTATGCATGCTTATTCAGACTGGCTGAAATCATTGTCTTTTATGCTTGGAAATGAAATTAATAACCAATCTCTTGTATGACTGAAGATAAAACCAACAAACAAAAAGGAAAAAAACCACTAGAAGGTTTGATGTATGCTGAAGTGCTTGCATAAAGCAGGTAGCCCAAGTACTCATTGTAGTGGCAATCTTAATAACAAAAGCCATCAGAAAAATCTCAAATTCAAAGTCATTCGGAAGGTCTTAGTATAACCAGGCTGCATGTCCAAGGGTTGCCCAGCATCATATAACAAGTAATCAGGATGTGAAAGTTCAAGTGATATATGTGGATATAGGTACACAAACCCACCTCTTACAAACCAGTCACCGGGCTAAAGAAAGGAGTTTTTACAATAGAATCATAATGTTAAAAATAGGAGCTTTAGAGAAAGTGCAAAGCTGAAATCTCTTTTTAGCCATCAGCAAGCCATAAATAGCCATAAAGCAATTAATTGCTTTATAATTTGGGGTAGTTCAACTTCCTGAGATATACACTACAAAAATATATACTTTCCGCAATATCTTAAATTTATTTGTTTGGAATCTATCAAGGAGTTCTTGTGGTACAATTTTTCACCTCAAGGAAAAGCATCCATCCCACTCTCTTCTTTAGACAAATCTAGTAATAACTTCATCTGCAGGAAAAATGGCTCTAGAGGAATTAAGCAAACAAACCAAGTTAAATTAAACTCTGACCACACCCTGATTGCTGATTTGCTGTCCTCTGAAGTTAGTTCTCCACTTGGGAATCACTCTTTGCCCACTCATGGGTCTTTGGCATAAAATAGGGTAAAAACGCACCATCAGTCATGGTTCTGTTTGTCATCTTTGATGACTGGGGTGGAGTGCACTGGGTGGATAAAAGTGTTTTAATAAATATGGTCAGAGGCCAAAGAAGTTTTGGCAGTTTTCAAGTATGGCGCCCAGTTTCACCATTAGAACTTGAGATCATTTATAGTCTGTTTTAATTGTCTTAGTGAACCAACATTTACTGCTTTCTACTGCATGAATGTGCCTTCGAAGGAAGAGCTTTAAAAAATTGTTATTTTGTTAAAATAGTATTTTTCCAAAGAGAATAATTGGATGTTTAAGTACAAAATCCTGATTAACGAAAGGAGAAAGTTTAAAGCATCTCTAAGATATGAAATGACTATTTTCCATTGCTCTTTGGAAGAGTACAAATTGTCCTTCCATGAATAAAAAGCAGCAATAATATTAAAAATAATAGTAATTATTACTATCAGGCTGCTTTTTTTAAAAAAAAAATCCAACTGTACTCTCAGGGAAAAAAAGCACAGGTAGCAAAACTTCATCTCCCCAAAATGCACTTCAATACATTTTATGTCTAAAAACCTAATTTAAAATAATGTCAGCATCTTTCAGCTGCAGAATATGAAGCTCAGCATCTTTAAATTATTTAAGAGGTCCTCAGAGAGTTGGTTATGCTTATAGCATCAGATTTACTCAAAGCAATGGAAAGAGCCAAAGCAAAATGTCGAATCAGGGCTTCCTAAGAGATTTCACAGAGGATCCTTTCTTTTTTTTACTTCACTGCAATTGAAACCTTATGAAATTCTTGTGGAAAAAGTATGTATCCTTCAAGATAGGTTTACTGACAAGCTTTGTTTTCCACTTAATTTAAAAGAGCCGATCTTTGAGAGGACTCCAGTGAATGTCTCCATCAAGAATGTATCAGGCTAATTTGAATATGAAACATGCAAGTCTATCAAACTCTAAATGATTGATCTGGATTTCCTGGGTAGCTCCTCTCCTGAGGTAATTTTTATCCGAAGTTCAAGAGGGATCTTCTGTCACAAAAGCAGCATGCTGTATTTGGATGTGTAGCGGGAGTTTAATTGAACTGAATAACATTGATGCTTATTGGTGAATATGATAATGTTTTTCAATTGAATAACTGGAATTGAATAACCTTGGAAACAGTATTGAATAACTGGAATTGAATAATCTTAGAAATTAGCTTTTGCCAGCCCCCATTAAATAGACCAGAAACTATTTTTATTGAGATCTGGCTATCACAACAGAGCTATAATAATATATAATATTAAAAAACCCAGTTTGCTCTACTGGTTAAGGCATTGGAAACAGGAGACCTTGAATTCTAGTCCCACCTTAGCCATGAAAGCCAGCTAGGTGAGTTTCAGCCAGTCCCCCTCTCTCAGCTCAATCCACCTCACAGGGTTGTTGTGGGAAAAATAGGAGAAGGAAGTTGTGTTGGATATGGTTGTCAGCTTGAGTTATTTGTAAAAATAATAAAGGTGGGATACAAACAAACAAATAAAACAACAGAATTTTGAAGTCTGATTATGCTGCAGCTCCTCACCTTGTACTCTTGTAAATTAAGGTGAGATCGGTTTGAGAAGCTTCCTAATGTTATCTGGATAATCTGAATTTTTGTTTATCTTCATCAAGATCATCTTCCTTGCTTTCTGTGTCTTCCTATTACATTAGATTTCAGATGACCAGCAGTCCTGAATATCTATGGAATCGTAGCCAAGAGGGTATTAAAGGTAAAGGTTCCCCTCGCACATATGTGCTAGACATTCATGACTCTAGGAGATGGTGCTCATTTCTGTTTCAAAGCCAAAGAGCCAGTGCTGTCTGAAGACATTTCTGTGGTCATATGACTGAAATGACTAAACGCCAAAGGCGCACGGAACATTGTTACCTTCTCACCAAAAGTGGTTCCTATTTTTCTACTTGCATTTTTTACATGCTTTCGAACTGCTAGGTTGGCAGAAGTAGGGACAAGTAATGGGAGCTCACTCCAATATGCAGCACTAGGGATTTGAACCCCCGAACTGCTGACCTTTCTGATAAAAAAGCTCAGCGTCTTAGCCACTGAGCCACTGCGTCCCTACAAAGAGGGTATTATGTCATATCAAATGCTACTGATGTGATCATACTTGGTATAGATCTTATTCATGCCAAGCCATTTGAGTTCTCAACAGTGTTTGGGGGACTATGGTGTCTTCACAACCTTTTCAAGTTGGCCACTATTCTCCCCATTCTAAAGGACCAAATGCTGGCTGAAACTTGTAATTTCTAAATCTGTGGCATCATAAAGCACAATTACTTCTATCTATTCTAAGTACTATTGGTATTAAAAAATGAATTCAAGATGTCTCATGATTAAGAAGCCACAACATAACATTAACATTTTGAATCATGATTGAATTAATTGAAACTGATCTTTGACTGTTGAGATTTTCATGACATATTATTTGGGAGAAAATCAAATTATTCAAGAAGTGGTAACTAAGCTGTATGAAATAAATGGCATATAAGAAGAAGAAAAATTGTGAGTACGCATTGTGTTTTTTGTTGTAGGGAGGACCAAGTGGTTTACTGAAGGAACAATTTTTCACTAGAAAAAAAAATGTAATTAGCATTTATTCACAGTTGAAGCAAACATCATAAACTAATTGGGAGACACAGAAAGAAAAGATGGATATTTATCATAATCACATTTTTTCATATTTTGCTGGTTCAAGTTTATAAAATTGGATTACCGTATTACCAAAATTCTGTTGCACTGTTAATTTATATTAATATTTATTTACTTATTCAATTTCTATAGCTGCCCATCTCATTCAATGACTCTATTATTGTTGTTACTCTTACTTAATATTTTTTGTTATGGAGGAGAATCCTGAGAGTTACAGATCAAAATTGCTAGAAGCAATTTGTGGGAGTGGATGGAAATTGTGGCCCATTTTCCAACTGAACCAGTTCTCCCAATGTTTTTCATTTCGAGAAGCCAGGTCATTTTTCAATCAGGTTTTGCATTTCTTTCAGTTTCAGCAAGATGATATTCCAAAGACTATAATTAACACACTGATATTTGTCATCAAATCCTCACAAAAATCCTTGAGTTATTGATAACTAAGTGAAATTAGTTTTTTTTAAATAAAAGAGAGAGAATTAGAATGCACAGCTTCCTCGTCATCCTATCTTGCTCTATGCCTGAATTCTGATAGGCATGCTTAATTTATTATATATAGGTCCAAATTCAATCATAATGTAATTGTTTATTTAAAGTGTTCTCCTTTAAATGGAAAACAGGTAATCATTTCCTGCCTTATTAGTCACTAGATTCTGTTTCTGGAATCAGAAACAATTTCTCCCTGCAGCTAATAAATAAATGCACCTTTTTCAAGAAAAAAGAATAGGATTAAAACACCAAATCTTCCTAAAGCTAGAATTTTGAAGATACTTCTTCCTCTATAATCATTGCATACAACTTTCCTCTTGCCTTCAAGAACTTAATGATATACTAAGACCTGTTCACACTATGTCCAGCAGTTAAAACTTCATTACAGTAGCTACAGATCTAAAGTTGTATCAACATTTCAGTTAAAAAAAAGCATGCTATAGGAAAACAGAACCTTAAGAGCAAAGCGACAAAGATTATTAGGTGACTGGAGGATAAAACATACAATGAATTGTTGCAAATACTCAGCATGGCTAGTCAAGTGAAGAGAAGGACCAGGGAAAACATGATAGCAGTGTTCCAATATTTGAGGGGCTGTGTCACGATGTTAAAAAGTTTGCTAGGCATGAACTGACATTCAAGAGTTAAACTAAGAAAGCTTTATTGCGCCGGTCATAAAACAAAAAGTTCTTATCTGAAAGTGATTTATTGCGCATGCGGTTACACATTCCAAAATTTTTTTTTCTTCTTTGTTCGGCTGCCAGCTTGGCAGACGTAGCTTTCATTATCAAAATGTAACCATTAGTTATTTCTGTTTCATTTACTTTTATTATTTTCTTATTAAAGTTTGTTTATTAATTAGAATATACTTGTCAAAGACTTTTATTTTATTTTTTAATATCTCAAAAGATATGCGGAAGGGAATCAGCCACGGTCCATTGATCTCAGATTTCCCCAGGGCATTTTTTCCCCTGACAGGCTGCCACAGAGAGGAGAGGGTCATGTGTGTGCTTGAACCCGAAAGAACAACGGGTAACGACTGGCGTGCCTGGAGAGGCGGCTCTGCATGCCACTTCCGGCATTTGTGCCATAGGTTTGCTATTACTACTATAAGCACTAGGCACTAGAACAGGAATGTTCTAGGAAACTTTAAGACCTGCAGTCTTCAACCTTCTTCACAGTCTTCACAAGCCTGGCTGGGGAACTCTGGCACTTGAAGTGGACAGGTCTTAAAGTTACCAAGTTTGGACATTCCTGCCCTAGAACTACCCAAACCACTGCCTTAGACTTTAATCCAAACCAAACCAAGCCATTTAGCATTCAGAAGCTGCACAAAGAACAACATGATATCTAATCCAAAACAGGGGCATTTTGCTTTTCAGCAAACTAGTCCCATTTTCTAATAACATCCATGATGGATATTTTAGCACCTTTGATACAAGCTCCTGTATATGCCATCTTTCTTCTAAGGCAGTTTCAAATATTGCAAACAGAACAGATTTGACCCTCTTCATTGTTGACTCCTCTATAACATTGGCCATGCATCAAATTTCATATGATGTGAACCTCCTAAATTACCTGTCATCTTCCTTCCCTTCAGGTATTATTGAGACATCCAGGGCTTGCCATCGAATATAAAACATGGGTGGAGCAGAGTCTGACTTTAAAAAGTTGGGCCTGGAACCCATCCTCAAACCTTTGATGGACTGCAATCATTTGTAGCAGTTCTTAAAACACACAAGATTTTGGGAGGAAGGAGAAAGAGGTGAAGATTCCTTATTTTGGGATGTTAAGTTTTTAAAATGATCACAGGTTCGGGAATTACTTTCCATGTCAAGGCAGCTATTTTTCAAAAACATAAACAAAATACCTCTCTGACAGGCTTCTGGTTGTTGCAATGCAGCTCCTTATTACTCTTTTCCCTTCCTCTCTTAAAATCTTTTTTTGATTCTTCAGCGTCCGATCTAGTTGGTGTACGGATGATGTCATGATGTATTATTACATTATTGTATGGACTGCGTATTCTACTTTTGCACAGATTCGGTTTTTGATTGAAGTGGCATAAAAGCCCTTGTAACAAGTGACTTTTAAAGGGGTGGTTATTCGTAGGAATGGCCCCAGTTTTGCTCTATCCTTGTAACGTTCTTTGGCAATGCTTTGTTTACATCCTTATTTTAGAGTATAAACAAAGCAAGAAAGAAGGAACATTTACGATTGGCTATTGCAAATGGGTAGAATGACAAACAGCAGGTTGTTGCTGCCCTCCACATTCTTCTCCTGCTCTCATCGCTTATACAGGTAGTCCTCAACTTATGATCACAATTGAGCCCTACATTTCTTTTGCTAAGTGAGACTTTTGTTAAGTGAGGTTTGCCCCATTTTATGACCATTTTTGCATGGTTGTAAAGTGAATCACTGCAGATGCTAAGTTAGTAACGTAGTTGTTAAGTGAATCTGGTTTCCCCATTGACTTTGTTTGTCAGAAAGTCGCAAAAGGGGCTCACGTGACTCTGGGACTCTGCAACCGTCATAAATGTGAGTCAGTTGCCAAGCGTCTGAATTTTGATCCTGTGACCGTGGGAATACTTGCAACAGTCGTAAGTGTGAAAAATGATCATAAGTCACTTTTCCAGTGCCATTGTAACATTGAATAGTCACTAAACAAATTGTTGTAAGATGAGTGTCAGGGGAAATTTCACCCTGAGCTAACGAGGTGTGAATCGACGGCTTTCCAAACAGCATATCTTCAGAAAAAGCGAAATTAAAAACAAACTTTAATATAAAAAATAAGAAATAAACAAATCTATCTAATTGTTACATTTTGGCAAGAGCAATTGTCGTCCACCTTCTTGGCAGACGAACAGAAGATCAAAAGTAAAGAAGTCTCTGGAATGTGTGATGTATTAAGAAACGTGTTAAGAAGCATGCATAGTAAATCATTGCTGATAAGGCCTATGACCTGCGCAGTAACTATTCAGTTCAGCTAGCAAACAATTAACGCAGTGACAATGAGTCCTTGGTATATCATGATAGGGGCATTGGGAATGCAGACATTTATATATGGAGTAAACAAGCAAGGTCAACAAAGCTCATTTTTCATGAATGTCAGCCTTAGCTATAGAAACATCTATTCTAGGTCCACCAAATCTGCAAACATCCAGGCTACCACTAGATGTAAGCAAAGGGTTGGTGTTTTGTGAGTCTCTTTTCTGTTGTTATTGTTTTTGCAGCATAGATATGGTCACCCTAAAGAGTTGGAGTGATTGAACATCTGTTGTGGCAGCTGTGGGCTAGAAAGCTGGAGTCAGGCACTCTAATTAAAATTAGACTTAAAACTATATCTCTTACAAGTCATATGGTTCTTTGGACTGAACAAAGAGGAGACACTGTACACCCATGGCTTTGTCTCTTCTGCGCATTGTTCTCCTGTATGTCAGTTACTGAATGAAATTTGGTTCTAACATGCTGCATTTAAGAGAAAAAAACCCATTATTATTCCCATTTGCTGTATTTCCTAGGGTGTTTATAAAATATAGAATTTATAGAATTTCTTTCCCATATCTCCATTCAGTTATCTCTGTGTGTGTGCGCACGCACCCACAAGTATACATGCTTGTGTGCATGCGTGCTTGTATTCATACATGTATTTTGTATTGATAATGTGTATTGATAATTACTACATTCATATTTCTAAATCTTTATTTTACTTTTTACATGTACAAAATGTTTAGATTTGTATCCTTCAAATTATTAGACATCTAAGAGCTCTGTGTTTCTAGGAATCAGGACTCAATCCATCTAAATGATAATTGGGGTAGTTAAGATTTCAACTGATTTTTTTTTTAAACAATCAAGCACTTTCTCCAAGGGGGGAAAAATTGGCTTCAGTCTTTCAACTGCATCGCTTAAAGTGTTATAAACTGCATAGGAGAAAAAAAAATCATTCTAATTTTGGCCATTGGCTGGAAACAAAATTTAGTTTCCAGTTCATTTTGCCATTGATACGAATGAACTTTTGCCATATATCTTAGCGATCCAATTAGATATTTCAAAAACTTTTATTCTGAAGCAAAAAGATAAGACTTTTCATCCCATTTTAATAATACATATACCCCAACTTGCCCTATTATCTCTTTATTAGAAGTGGCATTTAATTAAATCAAATTTAAGAGTGAGCTCGGTGGATTTGTTGATGAGGAATTCATCTGCCGGAAGTGTTAACTGAAATATATAACATATTTGTAAGGGAAGGGGGGGGGGAATGATGGTTAAAAAGAAGGGTAACTTCAAATCTTTCCTGCATTAAATTAAAAGATAATGCTCATATTGCTGCCAAAAGCAATGCCTTCCCAAGATTACAGATATTGCCACTTCTTCAGAGATACATGAATGAAGAATTAGAGATACCGATCAATACAATTAATAGCTATTTTCATTCTCTGGATTTAGCTGTTAAGGGCTTTCATCGTGAGCCAACATGTGAATGTTGTAAGTGAAAATGCTGGAGCGGGTTGTGGTCCAGAACTGACACATGATTAAATGAATGTCAAGTATGTGAAAGAGGCAGAGTTTGCATCTGGACACTTTAGTGCCTTTCTTTTGGTCATTCTGACAAAAAGTTGGGTATTTCTGACAAGAAAATGACTTCTTTTAAAGCAGCAGCCTTCAAGCTTTATAGCTTTGCGACCTGTTGGGAAAAGGAGAGGTACACCAGCCTATGCAGGTTTTGAGCTGGTGTGTGTGCGTGTGTGTGTGTGTGCGTGCGTGCATGCACCAGCCTGTCCTTGTGCAAATCAATCCCCACATGCATGTGCCACCCAGTCACTAAGTGGCCTGGTTCCAAACAAGCCACGGCCTGATAGTGGGCCACACCCCAGAGGTTGGAGACCCCTCCTTTAAAGAACATAAATGGCATGCCCCCATTGGAGCCTGAATCTGCAGAGGAAGATGAGCCAGAACTGGCGCTAACAGAGATTGAGGAGGCAGCTTCATTGGCTTGAGAGGAAAATAGGGAGGAGCAGGTCTAGTCAGGCTAGGGATTGGGATGGCTTATAAGCAGAGAGGAAGGATGACCAAGAAAGGCTAAGCAGTGAACATGAGCGACAGAGCTCAGGCAATGAGCAAGGACCACCCCCTCCTGATCCTCAAGCATGGAGAGTGGAGAGAAGGCGAGAACAGCTCAGACTGACCTGACTACTTGGGAGGAGAATGCCTTCATAAAGCACACCTGGGGACTGAGAGTTTAGAAGATGCTGTGGGGAGGGGCATTTGTTAGGAACAAACACTGGATTCATGGAGTGTTGAGTGCTGACATTTGAATTTTCCTGGATTCCTTGCATGATTTATGGATTACTTGCTTTGTTCGGTTGCTTCCTGGACTCCTCGACTTGCCCTGCTGGATTGCTTGCTTTGCAACCGTGGTGCTCAAGCATTGGGCTGGAGTATTTGAAGCCAGAGTCTGCTCGAGGTGTATGTGTGTGTGTGTGTGTGTGTGTGTATGATCACTTTGCTTTGGGACTTGCCAGAAATGTAGGAGCATTTGGGGAAATTTGGAGCAATAAAGGGATGGTTTGACCTGCCAGCTGCCTGTGTTACCTCTGTGCTCTGTTCCGGGGCATCACAATAAAGCCCTATTTCATCTTATTTGATGTTCTTCCAGTGGTAGGTTGCAAGCAGTACACCCCGGTACGGGTGTACCGGTGCCTGCCGGGAGCACCAGATACCGTTCCGGTATGGTGCTCCAAAGGGCCCACCTGCCCACCTGTCTCCTTACCTGTATTTGAGCTCTTCGGCGCTTCCGCTTCTGCGCACGGAGCATATGGCACCTGCACGAAGCTCCGCCGAGCAGCTGGAGTGTCGCGGAGGCATTGCAGGAGGTAAGGACTCATGCGTGTGCTGTGTGTGTGTATGTGTGTGTGTGTGCATGTGCTGCGCATGTTCATGTGGTGGATGCCAGGCCCCGTTGCACCGTACCAGTTGCACCAAGATCAGGAACCAACTACTGTGTTCTTCCCATTCTTATTATATGTAGACTAGATTACAAATCCTCACTCTCCCCAGCTAGCATTCTGGAAGTAACAATATAGAGCAGGTGTGTCCAATCTACAGCCTGTGAGCTGTGTGTGGTCCTGGAAAGCTAGAAATGTGGCCCACACTTTTAACATTATTATATGATTTATATACATTAGCTATATTTTTAAACTATATTATATATTTCTGGGTGCAATAGCTCAGCTGGAAAAATAACAGCCCAGGTTTGAGACCTAACCATCACATGATGGGGTGACCTCCTGTTATTTGCCTCAACTCCTGCCCACTCCTGCCAACTGCCAACTCCTAACAGTTCAAAGCATGCAATTGTAATTCGATAAATAGGTACCAATTCGGTAGGAAGGCATTCCATGAGCCTTGGCATAGAGTCATCGTGGCCAAATGACCACGAAATTGTTTTCAGACAATACTGGGTCCTTTGGCTAAGAATTGGAGATGAGCACTGCCCCTAGAGTTGGAAACCACTGGAAAAGGGAAAATATTTATTTTATTATATATTTTTCAGCAGAATTCCCCAAACTTTCCAGCTTGCTGGACTGGTGGCAATGGGGGGGGGGGGGGGGGAGAGGAGATCACATGTGCACAAATTTCACAAATGCAGCTTTTCACAAATCTGCATGCTTACCCACCACTTCTGCAGCTCGGTTACAAATGGCCTGTGGAATGGGACCAGGCTGTGGACTGGGGGTTGGGGGATCCCTGTTTTATAGGCAGCCTAAAACAATTCCTCTTCATTCAATGCAGCCTGGAATCCAAAATGTTGGACATCCATGATATAGAGTGTAGTTTAGATAACAGTGGAACCAATGAAATTGACTTGTCTCTAAAAGTGCTCGAACCTTGGAGGTTTTAAAGAAGAGATTGGACAAGCATTTGTCTGAAATTGGTATAGGGTTTCCTGCCTGAGCAGAGGGTTGGACTAGAAGACTTCCAATATTCCTTCCAACGCTCCTTAAAAACATTTTTGTTTCATTTACTAGATTAATCTACTGTCTTTATTTTGAAAAAAGGTGGCCAGAATGTCCCACAGTTCCCAGGGATTAACTGGGGGAGGCCGTAACTGACTAAATGGGAAAACAGGAGCCATAATGGGAGTTGAAACAGAAGAATTCCTGCAGGCATGGGATATTTTGAATCTCCCCCCCTCTCCGCAACTTTCACTGTTAAAATAAAGCCTTAGCAAAATGACAAGATCTATATTTGCATTTCTCTTTGTGCAAAATGACACAACTACAGGTCCTAAATATTTATTGAGAGCACCAGCTCTAGCTACAGAACATTGATTGATGAGGACATACTCAACTCTTGTGCTACTTTTTCAGGAGGAGGAAGAAAGTAAACAATCCACTTATTTCAAGTTGTGTTCCTTCCAAAGATAGATTTTTCTTTCCCTTAGCTGGTTAATATGTCCTAAGTTGAAAAGTCTTGTTTCAAATATTTGCAGTTATTAATTATGTTTCTAACAATATTCTGGATCAAACGCTCCACAATGAATTTGTGATTTGATTTCTTTTTGAGTATCATAATTACACATTGTAAACAACATCCCCTTTTCCCAAAAGGTTGTGCAATTTTATAAAAGCAAGAGAGGAAAGGGGGAGGGGAGTGAGCAAGAACAAAAAATTCCATTGAAGTAGAAATTAAAAAGAGATGTTTGATATGATAAATAATGACTAGATAATGGGTTTCAATGGGATATGGAAATATATTCTGCAACGTGAAAACCTGTTGAAAGGGTTTGCTGGAAAGGAGGGAAGAGGTGACATTGAAATTTTACTTAAGTTATCTAATTTTCTCTGCCTTGTGCAAACAAGAGCACATTTTGATTCCATAGCAGACCAAAGTTGTAGATGTAAGTCACATCATCCTAGTTATGTGGAATGAATAAAGGAATTCTTTAATGGTATCAAGGTCAGTCTACAAATTGTTTAAAGAGCAGGATGGATGGATGGATGGATGGATGGATGGATGGATGGATGGATGGATGGATGGATGGATAGATAGATAAACTAGAACATTTTCTTTGAAACAAAAATGATAGAAAGTGTCCTTTTGTGTAGTATAATTTTGAAATATAAAGACCTTGGCAGTGGTCTTTATAGAGAGGATTGCTCTTAACCCTTGCCTCTGGGCCACAAGAAACTAACTGTAGAGTTTAGAGTTTATTAAATTTATATACCGCCCTCTCTCCCCGCAGGGACTCGGGGCGATGTACAAACAGTACATATATAAAACAACAAGGCAAGACATGAAAACACTAGACAAACAACGTAAACATACAGTCTGTATAGTACCCAAACTGATTTATAGTTAAAAACAATCTAAAACCAAATTAAAACCCCAAAATTTACAATTTAAAACCCCAAAATTTACAATTTAAAACCCCAAAATTTACAATTTAAAAGCCATCCAGGAAGGTCAGTAATAGGTTGTACTCAGTGACGTGCGGTGAGGTTTATGACTGGTGAGGCACTGACACAGTGCTGAGTTTCAAATATTTTTAGACTTGTGGACTTCAACTCCCAGAATTCCACAGCCAGGCATGCTCAGTTCCAATTTAAAGCGACAGCATTTGTTTTTCTCCTTTGCTCCTTCTTTCTTTTTCTTCTCCTTCCCCTCCGTCCTCCCTCTCTCCCTTCCTCCCCCTCTCTCAAACACACACACACACACACACACACACACACACACACACACACACAGAAGTTGGATTGGACTATCTCTCCTACCCCTTCCCTCTCTCACTCACTCTCAAACAAACCCCCACACATACAAAAGTTGGATTGGATATCTTTTCCAGTGGCTTGAAAGCAGCTCCTCTGCCATCCCCCCCCCATTCCCCTGCTGCCTTTCCCAAACACCTCCACCATTGCAAATGCAGCTTGCTGTCTGGGTGGGAAATGCCTGGAACACAATAAAGCCCACCCACCACCTCCTGCTGGTAGGCTGGGGTGAGAGGAGAGGCAGAGAAGCCGGAGGGGAGCCGAGCCGAGCCTTCCAAAAGAAAGAGGCTGGGGGGAAGTGTGTGTACTACAGCATGGCTCTTTGCCTGGCTTCCTGCCTCCTCCTGTGGTCTCCTCAGTGCTCGCTTGTGCTCTCCCTCCCCAAGTGTAGTTTGATTGCAGGTGGAGCCACGTTGCCTTTTCAAACTTGTAATCAGTGAAGCTGGGCTAGATTTGTGTGTGTGTGAGAGAGAAATGAATGGGGGCCTGGGGAGGAAGTCACTACATTTGGGGAGGGAGAGCACCAGTGAGGTTAAACAGAGTCATCCACGGTGAGGCAGCAACTAGCTCAGCTTTTTCCTTTTACTTTTTTTTTTCATGATGAGAGTGGTGAGGCTGTGCCTCACTTGCCTCACCTGACTGCACGTCACTGGTTGTACTTGTGATTACAATTGGGCCAGGGCGGCTAGTCGGAACAATGTAACAATCCATTTCTCTGATACCACTAAAATTCTCCAGGCAGGAAAATTCCAATGCTCAGTAGAGTCCTTCAGTATTTACAGAATGAGTAATTAACTGCTTTATTAAAAAAAACAACAACCCAAAAACAAACAAGAAAGGGGTATGTAAGGGAAATATTAAAAATGAAGCAGTGATTAGGATTCTGAAATACTGAAATCTCTTTGTCCTACAGTAGGGGTGTCAAACTCGTGCCATCACCATGTTATCACGACTTCCCCCCTTCACTAACCCTGACATGGGTGTGGCCAGCATAGACCCATCCGGCCTGTGGGCTGGGAGTTTGACACTCCTGTCCTACAGGAATGCTTTGGGAGAATAATTTTCTCTGCAGCCAAGCTGGATCCACCCCATTTTCAACTTCCATCTTTATGTGTGCTTTCTTCTGCAACACCAAATTTGGACCCATCATGTTCTGTTTTTTGAGAATTAATCTGGTAACAGTCAGACTGAAAAACATTAGTCCCAAGTTTGTTTGTTTGCATTTCAACTGGTTTGTAATTCAGCTAGTAATTCAACTCCAACCTTCTCAGTTCTTTAGATAAGTTCCTTTACCTAGCTTCTTTCCAACATTCTTTTGTGTTGGAAACAATAAACAAGCATTCTCACAGTAAGAGCAGCCAGTTAGTGGAGCCAATTATTCAGGTAGCTAGTAATTGGCTGCAATCAAGCAGCTGATAGATGTATTCTTGTACCTGGATTTCTACACTGAGCAGTAATTGGACAAAATAACTCAAATAGATTCTTTCAACTCCATAATTCCATGAATCTCTGAATGTAATAAACCTGGAATCACCTGCTTTGGGTGACTTGAAATGTGAAAAAGTGCCATGTATATGGATCCTGAATCTCTTTTGAAATAAATTATGGGCCAGGTTCAGAGGAAAAGATGAATTGCTCTCTACTATCATCTCTGCTGGGAATACACATTTATTTGTAAATTGTGGGATATGTACTCAATAATCAATGATAATTAATGCTATTGTGAATTTATTATTCATATCTCCCAAAGCATGTAAATAGATGCAGTAGAAGTCTATTATTTTTTTCTGTGAGCTGCCAGATTTATGGCTAAATATTAGGACATTAACTACATCTTTGGATCAATAATGTTTAAAAGTTTGGGAAATTGTATCAAATGAAAAATTAGCACAACAGCAAAGCATTTTAAAGAGTCCTTCAATTAAGGATTGCTTTATTTAATATCCATCTTTGTATATAAGGACATATTTTCACACAGAACCACTGATAAAAAGAACCTCTTAAAAATAGTACTGGAAGTGAGACTATTTTAAGTGCTTTTTTCATCTCACAACTGTTTGGATTACGCAAATTGCTCAATAAGAGCTGTGGTGGCATAGTGGTTAGAATGAGCATTGCAGGCTAATTCTGTCAACTGTCAGCAGTTTGATCCTCACTGGCTCAAGGTTGACTCAGCCTTCCATCCTTCCAAGGTCGGTAAAGTGATGACCCAGATTGTTGGGAGAAATACGCTACTTTGTAAATTGCTTGGAGAGGTCTGTAAAGCACTTTGAGGCAGTATATAAGTCTAAGTGCTATTTCTGGTGATAGTTTTAAATCAATGTCATTACATTCTGGCCTGCTAATTATCTTGGTAGCATAATTGTATCAGTTGACATTTTCTTCAAATGAGAACTTGTATGATTATCCAAATTGATAGTCCAGAATAAAGCTTCATACAAAGGCTCTGTTTTACTTACATGTTCAGTTGACTATTCCAATTAATATGTTGGTAAATTAAAATTAAATCAGTACATCATCAGTTACTATTCTAATTTAACAACGAGAGCAAAGCCATTATACCCTCCAGTTGTTTTCTCCCATATATTAGATTTTATGATTTCTTCTGCCATTGCTTTGACATTTCTCTCACTACTCAGTCATACTTTGCACAAAGAAATTCCACCTGAAAAAGGTTCCCTCTAATTCTATTATTTTCATCAATCCATTATGTTCACTGTCTTTTCTTTAAATTATTATCTTAACTAATCTCTGGATAGCAATTCATTTCTTTTCTTTCCTTGGCCATAATTAGTTCCTGCTTTCTGCCCTATTATAGACATCTTTCTTTTGTATATTTTAACACTTCATTTCATATATCTAGCAAAGACTTTACAAATCCATCCCACTGCTGTGACTCTGACTATTTTTGAAGAGATGTCAAAAGAATATAATAGAAAATTAGAAATGTTATTAATTCTACTAAATCATATGGAGGTGGGTTTATAAAATTTATATGGTGATGGGTATAAAATTCTTTATTGGTTAAGAATATCAAAATTATTGGATATTATTATTGGTATTCTAAATATTATAGGATGTAAGAGAGTTGACAAAATTCTCAGTAAAATAAATAAATAAGATGTTTATTTGTATTTACAGAAGAGAAGACTAAAGTGAAAGACAAGCACGCAAAGCCAATTATTTTTTCCCTTGAAACAGTACTTGATATTTCTTTGAATGTTTGACATTGTAAAGTAGATTTTAGATGCTACATACAAAAATATATGTATCATGATGTCCCTGTTTAGTAATATCATCCTTCATGGTATCCTACTGCGATGACTCGGGGGGTTGTGAGTGGGGGCACTGTTTTATGGTGGTTCTCCTCCTACCTGTCGGATCGGTCGCAGTTCATGTTGACTGGAGGGCAGGGATCGACCCCAAGGCATGTCACTTGTGGGGTGCCCCAGGGGTCAGTTCTCTCACCCCTCCTGTTCAACATATATATGAAACCGCTGGCGAGATCATCCGTGGTTTTGGGGTATGGTATCATCAATATGCTGATGATACCCAACTTTTCATCTCTACCCCAAACCACCCAAACAATGCCCTCGATGTGATGTCCCGATGCCTGGAGGCTGTGCAGATCTGGATGGGGAGGAACAGGCTCAAGCTCAATCCCTCCAAGACTGAATGGCTGTGGTTTCCGTCATCCCGATTTGTGCGTCTTGTTCCATCTTTGATGATAGGGGGAGAAATGTTAGCCCCCACAGAGAGGGCCCGCAATCTGGGAGTCCTCCTGGACATGCGGCTTAGTTTCAAAGATCACCTGACGGCTGTGACCAGGGGGGGCTTTTACCAGGTTCTCCTGGTACGTCAGTTGCGCCCCTTCCTGGATCGGGATGCTCTATGCACAGTCACTCATGCCCTCGTCCTTTCTCTGGACTACTGCAATGCTCTCTACGTGGGGCTGCCCTTGAAGAGCACCCGGAGGCTTCAGCTGGTCCAGAATGCAGCTGCGTGGATTATCATGGGGGTACCTAAGTGCTCCCATGTTACACCCCCTTTAGGCAGCCTGAACTGGTTGCCGGTTGTTTTCCAGGTGCAATTCAAGGTACTAATTATGACCTTTAAAGCGCTCCATGGCTTAGGCCCAGGGTACCTGCGAGACCACCTACTGCCACCAGTAGCCTCCCACCGTCCAGTGCAATCCCACAGAGTTGGCCTCCTCAGGGTGCCGTCGGCCAAACTGTGTCAGCTAGCGACCCCCAGGGGGAGAGCCTTCTCTGTGGGAGCGCCTTCCCTCTGGAATGAGCTGCCCCCAGAGCTTCGCATAATCCCTGACCTCCAGTCCTTCCGACACGCCCTAAAAAGTTGGCTTTTCTAGCAAACCGGCCTGGCCTGTTAATTTTATCTAATTTTTTAAATGTTAGTGTTATATTAATTGGGTTTGTTTTTTTTTTGGATTGTTTCTAATTTCCTTTTAACTTTTGTAATATGTGTTTTTTAATGCTGTACGCCACCCTGAGTCCTTTGGGAGAAGGGCAGCATATAAATCCAATAAAACAAACAAACAAACAGTCATTAATAGGAATTGCTGGACAGAACATGGTTTTGGGACCATGTGTTTAGTTTGGGGCACACAGCATATGAAAAGCGGGATACCAGTCTTCCATTTTCATGAAGGTTTTTAGGTACATATAGGTACAAACAGAGGCTCTTAGGCACAGAATCCTAGGATGCAGAAAGCATTATCCCAAAGAAATACATGTTCTTATTTAAAGATGCATTATGACTCTTGGGGTAGCTAATTACAGAGTTATCTTGAATTACTGCCATCTTCCTATGGAATTAGAATCAGAATAGAGATGGAAGGGACCTTGGAGGTCTTCTAGTGCTGAAGCAGGAGTTTCTATACCATTTCAGACAAGTGACTGTCCAGTCTCTTCTTAAAAATCCCCAGTGATGAAGCACCCACTACATCTGAAGGCAAACTGTTGGCTAATTGGTTAATTGTCCCCATTGTTAGGAAGTTTCTCCTCAATTCCAGATGGTTTATCTCCTTCAGTAGTTTTTATCTATTGTTTCTTGTCTTGCCCTCTGTGCTTTGGAAAATAAGTTGATGCCCTCTTCCTTGTGGCAGCCTCTCAAATAATTGAAATATTGCTACCATATCCCCCCCAAGTCTTTCTTTTCTCTAGACTAGCCAAACTCAAACCCTCCAACCGTTCTTCATATGTTTTAGCCTCCAGGCCTTTAATCATCCTAGTTGATCTTCTTTGCACTTTTTCCAAAGTCTCATTGACAATATTGTGGTAATTATTATTACCACAATATTGGGTAGAGCAGCAGTTGTTCTCATGGATAAGAGACATGTCCTAACATTCCTTTGTGAATAAAGAAATTCTGACCATTATTATTAGATTCACATAGGATGTTTCTGTAGCAGGCTTCCCAATCTGTTTTCATTAAGAACACCAAACAAGACAAAATGGAAAGCTGATCTGCTTTGGGTGCTATAAAAGTAGTATAATTATTGTAAAAAATTACATGGTCATCTGCCAATTTCTTTAAAAAAAAAGATTCCCAAATTTATCATCTTATTTTCATGTTGCAAAGCTGATGAACAAATTCAGCAATGTTAGTGGTGATAGAAATGGGCTGACAATTTTGAAACTTCTTATTCGTGGCAGCATTCATTCTTCTTATTGTACCATATGCTAATTTTATTTTCCAAAGTTTCTTCAGTGTCTTCAAATGGAACACTTTGCTTTGTCCCTTTAATATTTATATTTTATTGTGTTGTTTTAATTGTCAAAGAGACAGACACACACACAGAGAGAGAGAGAGAGAGAGAGAGAGAGAGAGAGACAGACAGACAGACAGACAGACAGACAGACAAACAAAAGAAAGGGGCAGAAAGCACAAAAGCACTCACAGAAAAAGGAGACAACAGAAACACATTATGTTTCATACAGGAAATCATTTCTGCTAATTTTGAAACACATCATTAAACTTTGATCACATGGAATAATATTGATCAGTCATTTCATTATATTGACAGAAAGCTTCTTCGTAATCACAAGTGGGCACCTATTGATGCTCCAAGATTATACATATGGAGTATACTTTTGTTTCAAAATTAAGCAGAAATGCTTTATGCTATACCCCAAGTTCTTAATTCTGCACAGAAACACACACACACACACACACACACACAGAGAGAGAGAGAGAGAGAGAGAGAGAGAGAGAGAGAGAGAGAGAGAGAGAGAGAGAGAGAGAGAGAGAGTTATAATTAAATTTCTGATACATAATAATAAAAAACATAAATCTTTTTAAGCCGTAGCAACACTTGTAATATCATACTAACAAAGTTAAGTATTCAAATGTGCAACAAATACACAAAATTTTTCATATACAGTAAACAAAATTTATCATTTAGATAATTTCCCTTTACCCCTTTTTATACTTCCAACACAATGAAAATCATATCTAGTCCTCATTCTCCTAAATATGAAGTATCTCAGATTTGGAGTTTTAGATATTGCTAATGAATCTGGACCAAACTCTGGAATCAAGGGATGTTTTGATTTAATATTAAAATTAAATATTTTATGCCCTCCAAAACCCTCTTGCAACAATTCAAATGATTTAGAAACTTTACCAGCAATAAGCTGATCTACAGTATTAATAAATAAATATTTTTCTCTGCAATTTTCAAACTAGGATTACTAGTATCCAAGAATATTAATTCCTCATATGAATAAGGAATTTAACTTTCATTTCAACAACTCCTAAATGCGGCTTGCAGTCTTTAACGCAACACAAAAAAATGGAACTATGGTTAAAAATATAAATCCAGCCCTGTATGTAACTATTCACAACTTTTGAAATGTGTCTAGTGGCGCCTCTTTTCATGTACAGAATAGATGGGCTTCATTTTCATAATCATAACTTTGTCTTGATTAAAAATAAAATCTCCTCTCTGTAGAAGCCCCTAAATTTGCCAACCTGTGGTTTTTGATTGGCAAATTTGGTTTGGATCAATTACATTGATCATATTAGCTGCATACCATTCAATTAGATAATAATCCAGGCCAGATATTTCCAGTTACTTTTCCTGATTTCATACATGGAATAGTATCAAGTTCTTTTTCCCCAGGAAAAGATAAATGCTCCATTAATTAGGCAGCTTTGAGAGGTGCAATATTAGAAAGATTTACTGTATGTGTGTTTGTGTATGTATGTATGTATGTATGTATGTATGTATGTATGTATGTATGTATGTATGTATGTATGTATACATACCTATTTCCCTGGCTCAACTGATAAGGAGGCGAGCCTGTGGCTTAGTGGCTAAGACTTCTGCCTAAGATATAATACAGCCCAGGTTCAAATGCCAGTAAGGGTATGGCTAGCTGATGAGAGCTAATTAGCTCGAAATAGATCTATACTAGTCTCCCTTTATTTATTTATCAGTACAAATACAACACAAATATAAAAAGGCAACATTAAAAATAAAAATATGGTTTTCTGCCTGCATGGTCTTTGTGATAAGCCGAAGGACAGAAAGAGGGAGTAGTGACCTTCCTCCCATATTTAGGCATACCAGGGGTTGTAACACAAATATATATATATATATATATATATATATATATATATATATATATATATATATATATATATATATATATATATATATATATATATATATATATATATATATATATATAATCATCTTCAATGATTATATTTGACTCATCATTCTATGGTCATTCCTTTAAAAAAAGTTGATTTATTGAGTCAAACTCATATAATTTACTCAAAGCATCTTTAAAAGTATAATTAGTGTTATATTGTCACAACTGTTTCAACCAGCAAATAAGTAATTTTGCAGGTCTTCTTCTTCTCTCCTAATATTTTTGTTTTATATGATTTAATGAATATTCTGTTTCAAGTGCACTGAGGGAATTAAGTATCTATTTAGCACTCATAACAACCTACATATAATTTTGGAGTAGATTATTTTATACACGTGCTCAACCGTTCACTATTTCCCCCCTCCTCCAATGTTTTCTTATTTAACTCTTCACACACACACACACATACACACACACACACACACAGAGAGAGAGAGACAGAGAGACAGAGACAGAGAGACAGAGAGAGAGACCTTAAAGTGTCCTAAACAAACCATATATTGTTAGAATGTTTACTTGTAAGAAAATATTCTGTACAATCTTGTATTTATAAAATGTGGGTCCTTTAATAAAGATGAAACTCAATGTTAATTGGATAGGCCACCCAACTCTATCCCAGCTTTGGACAACAAACAGCATAAGGTAATTCAAAATAAAAGATTTATACAAAAATCTTACAAAATCCACCATTCTAAAAAAATAATATCATTTCATATTGTTTCCTTTTTGTCTTTACTCTGATTGCATTTATCCTGAAATCAGATCAGAATAAAGGACAGGAAGAACCAACATGCTTTTTTCTCCAAGTTGTTTGTGTGGAAACTGGACATAATGTAAAGCTGTCAATCTTCCTCTTCCTCTGGGAATACAATACCCAATATAAGACAATATCACTGTTAGTCAGAAGGAGAAAGCAGTTTCCCACTTATCAGGAAAAGGACATCACTGGGAATTATCAGCTGATGATAAATCCTGGAAACGTAAATTGATTTCTGGAACGTAGATGTCTCTTTAACAAATGGAGAACAATTTATGGTGAATATGTAATGAATCAAGCAGGCATGATTTTTCCACACAACAGTTGTTTGCATATGTAGACACAGCAGTCCAACCAAATTAAACAGAAACAAAGGAGCATCCAATGAGGTCAGCTTCACGAGTCAGGGCCCTTACATCAGACCTTAAATATGAATCAAATGTCAAGAACTGTGGTTTTTTTTTCTTTTCCAAGCATGCTTTGTCTTAAAACAAATCTAAATTAAAAAGGAAATTAATGAAAAGCAGGAGCCTCCGTGTCACTTCTAAATAAAAAGACGATTCAGGATGGGAGTATGGTCTTTGGTAACCATCATTCTGGTAAAAAGAAATAGTAACATTAGTATTCAGATCTCTGGAAGAGAATGCTAGTATTAAAACAATGGAAGAGGTTTATTATAAATATGTATGACTTGAACAGTAAAGAAATATATTCTGCTCAAAGTTCTCATTGTGCTGAATATTTTAATGAAACTTGCAGCGTGTTTCCACAAGTGCTATAAATTGCCCACTTTAAAATTAGTTAGAAACTATTTGAGAAATAATTATGAGTAGATGTTCATTAGAGCAGAGTTGGAAGGCTGAGGGATAAGGGCATTAGGTCAAGTCCCTCAATCTGCCTCCAGATACTCATTTACACTATAATACCCATAAGCACATTATGGCAACTGAATCTCAATATTTAGAAAAGTATAATTTGCTCCTTCACTTTCTTCAGCATGAAAAGACACAAATGGAGAAAAAAAGGGGCTCTGGAAACAAGGTCTTTTGCATGCCCAGAGAATTGTTTTAGCTTTT
This sequence comes from Natrix helvetica, assembly GCF_964273705.1. Taxonomy (NCBI): domain Eukaryota; kingdom Metazoa; phylum Chordata; class Lepidosauria; order Squamata; family Natricidae; genus Natrix; species Natrix helvetica. The sequence goes on from NC_138552.1 coordinate 71,976,527, forward strand.
ATTTGTCAGCCCTGCCAGACATACAAAGCCAATTGTCAATCAGGATGTTACCCAGTCTTTAGGAACCGCTGCAATGGATTGTAGTATTTATTTAAAAACAGCATTGCTTTATCCTCGCTTTTCTGTTAATCGCAAATAAGCCCCCTCCATCCAGGACTTGCCAGGAAAGCTCCTCTCAGTCCATTGCAAATTAACAACATAATCTGTGCAAATAATTAATCTTCTCGAATCATATTCCAGCAACACCTGCACAAACACTGACTACCAGATGTACAATTGCTTCTCTTCTTGCATTTCACTAGATTTGTTCTTTCTTGGTAAGGATGACACTTCACGGCACATTAAGGGTAGGCTTTCTTGACCCTCAACATCCCATCTCTTATGGCAGAATCGCAGCCAAAATCCTTTTACAAAATTGCACACGGGTGTCCTGTTTATCTAAAAAAGAACAACAATTACAATTAGAGCAGTTTGCGATACCGATTGACAGCATGTCTCAACATTTCACCTCCAATTTGAGGTGCTTCATACTTTTGCCGGGAGGGGAATCCTGGGCTGTAGAGTCACAACAGTATTGTGACTGATTGGAGATAGCTGATTCCATTTGATAATCTTACACTTAGGTAGTAGTGGAATTTTCTCCCTCAGATCCACAAAATGAAATGTCACTAAGGTGTTCAGTAGACCTTTTATGATCCAGGATTTTAAAGGACAAGAAAAAGAATATTGTTTTGATTATATTTTGTAAAAGCTATCGCAGTACAAGCTGTAAGACCTGTCACATAGTAATGGACCTTGTTCTTGGTAAGTGCAAGTAGTCCTTGATTTATGTCCGCAGTTGGGACCAGAAATTCCATTGCTAAGCAAGGTGGTCGTTCAGTGAAACATGGCCAATTTTATGACCCTTTCTGTTAAGCAAATCACTGCAATTGTTAAGTGAATCATGCTGTTGTTAAGTGAGCTTCTTCTATTGACTTTGCTTGTTGGAAGCTGGCAGGGAAGGTCACTAATGGTGATTACATGACCATGGGATGCTGCAACTGTCATAAAAAACAGGCCAGTTGCCTACATGTTGAGCACATGGCTGTGAGGATGCTGCAACAGCTGTAAGTGCAAAGACTGGTGGTAAATAACTTTTTTTTAAATGCTGTTGTAACTTTGAATGGTTGCCAAATGAGTGGTTGTAAGTTGAGGACTACCTTGAAGGAACAGAGCCAAGTGGCTCTATTGGTACTACTTTTTACATTCTCATCCACCTCCTATCTAACTGGCCTTCAGGGATTTCTGGATAAAGCATGAATTCTCTTAGGAAGCAGGACAACCAAGAAGAATAAGGAAAATAAATAAATAGCTATTTCTTTCAGAATTATGCCAGGAAGTCATATCTTATATCACTCCCCACTTTCACAGAGCAGGTTTTAGTACTTCTTTTTTTCTCACAGATGTGTATGAGAAAGGAGTAGGATTTGTGGTGCTTCTTCTTCCCTCCCTCCCTCTCTCCTTCCCTCCCTTCCTCCTCCTCCTCCTCCTCCTCCTCCTCCTCCTCCTCCTCCTCCTCCTCCTCCTCCTCCTCCTCCACCTCCTCCTCCTCCTCCTCCTCCTCCTCCTCCTCCTCCTCCTCCTCCTCCTCCTCCTCCTCCTCCTCCTCCTCCTCCTCCTCTTCCTTTTCCTCGAACAGTATGTGAGAAGGCTAGATGCATCTCAGTTTTGTCTAAATTTTTAAAAAATTGATGAACTTTAAGCTGCCCTCGACTCAGCTCAGAATTTTTCTGTTTTTGCCACATCTTGGAATAGCCATATAACATGAATGATCATTCTGGAAAGTGATGGAGAAAAGAAGACTGTGAAACATTAAACAACTTGGGAGAGGCTAAGCAAAATTTAAACAAAACAGCTTGAGTTGATTTATTTATTTTTAAGTGCAATTCTCCAGGATCAAGTCAGCCAGACAGGCAGAGGAAGTTAAGGGAAAAAGTTTGTTTTATCCCACCATGGAGTCTGCTATGATACAAATTCCAAATTTGTTTTTAGAGGAATAATGGCAAAATATTTTCATTAGCTGTGCTGATGGAGATTTCATTTGTTCATTTTAGAACCCATTTTTTAAAAAATCCCATCTTGAATACCTGATGGCATTCAAGCTGGCTAATAGCAATGATGCAACTCAATACCCAGAACAAAATGCAGTACAGTATGCCAGCAGTAAAACACAAAGGATGTGCTGCTAACACTCCAATCAAAACAAGGAGCTTATTGCTAAGTACAGCATATTTACAAGACACAAATGTATTAATTAAGAGGTCTGTAGTACCACAACTTGCTTTGTTTGAGACACATATCAAAACACTGTAAAGCCAAAATATCTTTCTACCACATTTCTAGCTAATCATCTTTTCAAATGTGTTTCACATGTAATTCTCTTCAAGCTGGACCCCCGGGGAAAAAGGTGCTTGTGTTGGGAGGTGGATGGAGGTCTAATTTTGTGGGTTAGAGGCTTCTGAACCTCTCTGGAGATGGAGGTGGATAGCATGGTTAGGCGACATACATTTTTTCCACTTTCTCACTGGGAGATGAAGATGTACAATGTTTAGTGTCACACAAAGCCAACAACCTACACTGTGAACATTTATAAACGAGGACTGGAAAAGGCTTCTTTCTTTCTTCCCAGTCATTTCCCAGGAATTGGTATCAAGGCATGATAAGTAACAAAGAGTGATCCATATTAGCAGTCATTGATAACTTGATCCTGTATGAAAATGTCCACTACCTTTTAATACCTTCTGGATTTCATAGTTGTCATTACAGTAACCACAAGCAGTGAATTCCACCCTTTAACAATGTCTGGGGGGGGGACATTCCTCTGCTCAGATATAAATCCTCTCTATTTGGATGGCTTCTTCCTCTCCAAATTATCTCTCTCATGTAAAGTTTTTATAGATCTCCATCATTTCTCCCTTCAGTCCAAGCTAAAAGGTTCCAGTTGATGTAGTCATCTAATTTGGAATCACCATTGATTTGACTTCATGATGAAGACAGCCTATGAGCTTTGCTTGTCTTTGAAGCTACATCAAAATAAGGATCAGGTAATTTGGTAATTATCCTTGTCAGTATTTCTATACAATGCACAAGGAGAGAGAGAATATCAGAAAATAGTTGATGACCAGGAAAGATCTCCTCACTGACCTGGATAAAGACTTGAGTAATCCCTGGCATAGCAGGGTTAAATTGGGCAATAATTGGTGGTAGCAATAATTGTGTTATCAGTAAATCCATGTCATTCTTATTTTAAAAGCAAAGGTCTTAATGAAATGAAGTTGGAAAAATCTGATGAAAAAAAATGTTCTTCCACACACACAAAAACCAACGCACATGCACACAAAAACACACACAATTTTCACAAGAAGCTTAAAAATGATGCCAGGGGAAAGTTTCTACTGAACTCATGAAAGAAGGGGACATCTAAATGTGATGTAATAGGATGCCCAAAAAAGAAAATCTCATTAACCTTTTTTTTCTATGTTTTGTTAGCCTTTAATAAGTAGGCCAGATGTTGCTCTGGATCTTTTTGTTCTTTTCCTTCCCCAAGGCATGTAGATTTCAATCTACAGAGAGAAAGACAAGGATGGCAAGGTAGAAGCCCAAAAGACTTTAACTTCATTTAGCATTTCCGAGGATAACTGCTTTCTTGATAACTATCTCAGTCCTTTGGGATATTTGCAGATAAAAAGCATTAAATAAATGTTGCATGTGTTGTACTGTTTTTTTAAAAAATCAGCATTTATTAACTGAGGTATGGCTTTCACCTATGCTAGAAAATGCAGATATAGCTTGAGAAAATGAGATAGATAGACAGGTAAATAGATGATAGATAGAGATAGAGTCAAGGAGATAAACAGACCGATCTTCCTAATACTTTATACAATGACAGTATTAATAGGAGCATTTATTACTGTTGTTTATTTTCTATTTTTTTTCCAAAATGTTATATCAAAGACAATTTTATTGCATCAAAAATATATCATCTCTCTACTAGCTAGCTAGAAGAAAAATGATGAATCTAACAATTCAACTCTAGCCAACGAAAGAAGAAAGTGAAATAGTTGCTTCTCTGATTGACCCCCTTTTCATTCAATTTATAGTTGGTCTCATATCTGTTTATTAATTTGAGTGCTGCTATAGTAAAACCTTAGCTTGGACATTCAAAAATTTCAGTTTGGAGATTATTTCCCAGGAATTTTTCTTTAATTCTTAGGATTTTTCTTTTTGAAAGAAAAGCATGACTAACAATTCCTTATTTCCAAGCACCTGGTGATTTCTAGAGTTATTTGATTGTATAGCCAATCATTTTCACCTGATGAACCCATGGCTTGCAGAAGATGGGAATTGTAGTTTAATACCTCTGTAGGCTACTGAGTGCTACTTTGATAGACGTTTGCTATAAAATTCAAATTTGATGCTTTAATCACCACATTAAACCTTTTGACACTTTAAAAGCAAAGACAACCTTTTGTAGCAGGTTGCAAAAATTGTCAGCATAAATGTAGACCCAGGTGTTCCATCAACAGCCCCTTTAAAAGGAATGGCCAATAGAGAACAGTGAAATTTATCCAAAATTATATCTTCAAAGGTGAAACTATTTCACTCTTGGCTTTCCTTTTTAAAATATCTGCCTTCCCTCTCCCCTGTGTTCCCTCCGTTCTTAAGAGAAGCTGCTTTCAATATGAGAAAATGATGCTGTCTGTTAAAATCCCACATATATTTAGTTCAATTATATTTGATTCCATTCAGTTTCGCTGCCTTCAAATGAGTTTATTCTCCACGGTAAAGATGCAAAGGATTGCAGATTAAGTACAATGCTTAAAACCTCCTTAAGCAGATGGAAGTAGTTCCACTGATCTTCTGTTCAAGTCAATTGTCCATGATATGTTTGATCTTTCTCAAATAACAAACAGAGTGTATATAGCTACAATATAAGATGTCTGCATGATCATTTTGTATGTGGAATGCCCGTATCAAATATTTGATGGAGATGGTTAGGCTTGGATGTGCCCTTCAGAACCATCCCCCTCTCCTTATTTTAAGAATGCAGGTAATTCTCAGTTTATGACCACAACTAAGCCCAGAATTTCCATTGCTAAGCAAGGCAGATGTTAAGTGAGTTTGGCCTCATTTTACAACATTTTTTGCCAAGTTCTTAAGTTAATCACTGCAGTTGTTAAATTAATAACACAGGTGTTAAATTAATCTGGCTTCCCCATGGAGAATGTTGCAAAAGGTGACCAGTAGCTGCTGCTATGGCCAGTTTACTCAGGAATGCGACCCGCACGCATGCACAGTACTGGAAAAAAACAAGACGAGAGAACCTGCTTGGGGGTGTGGCAGGCCAAGTTACTACCTACTTGGCCGAACCAGGCCGAATCAGTAGGAATCCACCTCTGTTGTGGCCCCTCATGACTGCAGCCATCATAAATACATGCCAGTTGCTAAGTGGTCGAATTTTGATCAAGTGACCATGGGGATACTGCAATGGTTATAAATGTTAAAAATGGTGCTAAGTTACTTTTGCTGTTCTAACTTCCAACAGCCTTCAAACCAACAAAATAGTTATAAATTGAGTATTACCTGTATATATTTAAGAATGAAAAGTTCAAGCAGAGCTTCCAATCCCTCATTAGTCAACTGAATGAAATTTCCAGGAGAAAGTTAGATCACAGGTCTGATTCCCAAAGCCTCCTTTGAAATAGAAAACTGCCAAAATATTATACCGTATTTCCATTTTAGAAGAGTTTAGTGCATCGTAAGGAGGAAAAGGATTGGCTTTAATCCCTGTATCTGTTCTGTCCCAAGCCTCTACAATATATACGGACGCAGACTTGGCTGTCTGCCACAACTAAGGAGGGAGATAAGCAACCCCTTGGCTGGGAGCCCAGAAAGATATCTCTATGCAACAAGGCTTGAACTCACGAAAGTCTCCCAATCTTTCTCTACAACTGGATCAGTAAATTGTTGTTTCCTGCAAAATTCCCCTCTCGTCACCCCACCTATAAGCTCTCTGGGAGGGGCCAATCGGTAGGCACCTGTTCCTATTTTCTTCTATGACCCTTTTTCCAAAGCTGCTCCCTCCTCCTCACAGCCCTACGCATACATACGTCACGGACAGCCTCCCTCTGGTCTTCCTCACTGCTCCCTGACTCAGATGCCACCTAGTGGCCAACAGGCCTCTCTAGTCCCTGCTCTGACTCCGAACACCCCCCAGAGTCTTCCTCAACCTCCAGGGCAGTGCCATAGTGTTCATCACTGTCAGATTTCACCAACAGCTCAGCCGGCCGCTGTTGGGCCACAACAGTATCTCCTTCTGAAATCAACCTTGGACCCGCCCACTTTTGAAGTGCAGTCATGGTGAGACCCTCAAACTGATAGAAATCGGTTTGGAAAAGGAGTGTCCAAGCTTGGCAAGTTTAAGACTTGTGGACTTTAACTCTCAGAATTCCCCAGTCAGCCATGGTTGAAGTCCACAAGTCTTGAAGTTGCCAAGCTTGGACACCCCTTGTTTAGAAAAAAAGAGGAGCTGAGAACCCAAGGGACTGCTGATGGGAGGAAATAAAAGTAAAACCAGAAACAAGCTATTCATAAATCCAAGGAATGAATGTTATGACACAGTCACTAGTTTTACAGAAATGGAGCAACTTAGCACAGGTTGCTATACTCTCAATAGAATAATCATGGAAGAAATTGAACAGAAAGATTAAGCGCCATGTGAAAATTCTCTGTTCATCAAAAACAAGTCTCTATTTGACAACTACTCAGTTTGGTAACACAATGCTGGAGTTGTATACTTCTTGCATACACGGAGACACAAATAGTATTGAATTCCAGATCATTAATCATCCAGTCATTCCATTTTTTTCTAGGAAAGGAATACACAAATAGAAGGGAATTCTGGTGGCAGGAGCAAGACTTTAGGGGATACAGGTAGTTCTCGACTTACAACCTCATTGCTAAGCAAGGCAGCTGTTAAGTGAGTTTTGCCCCATTTTACAACTTTTTTTGCCACAGTTGTTAAGTGACACAGTTGTCATGCAGTCATTAAGTGAATCCAGCTTCCCCCCCCCATTGACTTTGCTAGTTGGAAACCAGCTGGGAATGTTCCAAAATGGTGCTCACATAACCTGGGGAGTGGGAATTGTACAACTGTCACAAGTACATGCCAGTTGCCAAGTGTCTGAATTTTGCGTATGTGACCTTGGGGATGCTGCAACGGTTCTAAGTATAGAAACAGGTCAACTCACTTTTTTTCAGTACTATTGTAACTTTGGTCACTAAGCGAATGGTTTTAAGTCGAGGACTACCGGTAAAAGCCTCATCTGATGTTATCTGGTGCTCTTTCGTCTTGATACAAACCTAATGTCAGCGTTCCAAATATCATGCAGAAATAAATCAGAGTTCAAGGCAGAGTTATCCTTAAAGTTCCAATTTAATAAAACAGACATGTTGGCATATCTGTGAAATTCCAACTCTGAAGTCACTTCCTGGAATTCCACCCAGTTGAAAGTTCATAATCTTATGCCAACTCCCATAAATCCATCACATGGTCCAATCTTCTTCTTCGACCCCGACAACTCCACGCCGCTGGTTCCGGTCAGGTGTCGAGGTGCGGAGACAAAAGATGGCCTTGGCTTCTATAAAGGAATGACAACAACACATTCCACAACTCTACTCCTTTCTATTCTCCCCCTCCCAATTACTACAATAATGAAACAGTATAGTGAAATGAAAGAAAGTGTGGCAGGGCAAAGATTCTTAAAGGAACCGCTGCAGGCCTGACACTTGCATTGTGACAACTTTGCAATGAAAGAAATGCATTTATTTGTGCTTTGATTTGCTGTTTCCAGTAATGTCTTTGGAATGATATGCAACATCTCTCCTAACGCCTACATAGTTTAATCAGTTGAAGAGCTATATCTCAAGCCATAAAGTTTTGTAAAATGTGTTTTATATAACGGCCAAAATGAGCTAGATGATTTCATGGACATACTGACATAGCATTATTGAGAAGAATATAGAAGTAGTTTAGCACTGCTTTCTTCACTACCAAGGCTCTTGGTTAGACTGGGAAATTGAAGAAATATCTTTCAACGTACTACCTAACCAAGAGTTTTGGTGTATTCTTGGGTATCTACAATCTTAATCAGATCCATTTTATTGAACTCTTTTTGAATTTCTGAACAATAAACATTGAGTATTTAGTTGCATTTTCCTGTAGGGCTTTGTTTATTACACTTTTCATTAATGGCAATACACATACAAAAAAAAAAAAGCAAAGTCGAAGACATAAAACAAATAACACAGATGGAATTAGTCAAGATTGCTTCCAGCCAATTGATAGCTCAGGGGAATCACTCCCAATGGTAACTAATTTTCATAGCAGTCAAGAATGACCAGACAGAAGCAGTGATACTCATATGGTCAACTGCTTATAATCCTAATGCTGTGAAGCAGTGATACTCATATGGTAAACTGTTTATAATCCTAATGCTATGGCATGCATGCCACAAGTGGCAAGTGGAGTCCTCTCTGTGGGCATGCAAGCCATCGCCCCAGCTCAGCTCTACCGTGCACGCCTCCTGGCCAACTGATTTTTGGGTCTTTGCAGGTCATGTGGGAGACATGCATGCATACGCAGGGGGTGGAGGGAGGGGGTGTGACCTCCCCAGCCCATTTTTGGTCCCAGGAGGCTTCAGGGAGGCTTGCTAGGCCCAAAATGGACTGCCGGTGTGTGTGTGTTGCACAAATGCGTGGGGTGGGTGGGTTTGTGTGTGCACGCGCAGGGGGGGGGCGGGGCACATTGCATTATGGGTGTGGGCACGCACACATGCTTTCGGCCCACAAGGACAAAAAGGTTAACCATCGCTGTCCTAATGCTTGGAAGATCTGTATGTGTTAGCAGCATAATGGATCAAACGTCTTACTCAGGTCAAGGGACAAACCATATCTGAAAAGAAACCCAGAACTACCCACAAAATAGTTGGCCAAATCATCCAAATGGCTTTTCTAGGATTAGTCTACAAACCATGTTAAGTAGACACAGAAGTGACAAGTCTGCTAAAAACTTTATGGGAAAAATGCTATTTTAAAAAAAAAAATCAAATGTGCTTGAGATTTCATTTCCAAAGCACTCTGTGGCCACCCAGGACTTTGTAAATTTTATGTGTTAGGCTTTATTCTTTAGTGTGTTTTAATAATTCATGTTTCACTGCTTAATTATACAAAGAGAATGAGAGAAAAAAAGTGATGTTCTATGGGATTTCTGCCACCGCAGTTGTTCACTTCCCTTTGTGTGGATTCTGCACAACATGTGCTTGTTCTGATTACAGATAAATACGGTTCTTTTTTTAAAAAAAAGAAAAATTGAAATATTGATGCACACCAACTTTGGAAGAAAACTTTTATAAATAAAATGAATTAAATAAATTAATAGCTAAAACACTGCTATGTGCCTTAAAACTGGTAGATTCTTGTGGCTCCTACATAATGTATATAGAAGAAGAGAACCGACATTCTGGATTTTTCTTCTAATTTTTCTGATAATAATTTAGATAGCTCATAAAAATAATCTAAGAGGAAAACTCCATTTATGTAGATAGGGTGCAGGATGAAGTTTAAATGCCAAGGTGTATTTCAACAGTTAAAACCTGGTCTGTAGACTGAGCACCTAGCCAAGTCATCTGGGAATCTTTTTCAGAATTGTTAGAAATCCTGTTTTTCTGTTTGCTTGAGATTATTTTTAGGTTTGTGCCAGGACATAAACGTTTGCTGGAGAACTGAGCAGCAGCGGCAGCCCTTGTTGGAGGATATTCTTCTCAACATAGACCGAGTACTGAAAGAATTCTAAGTAATTAAGTAGCAGGGTGTCCTACACACAGAGACACAAAACACACATGCACACAACACAGAGATGCAAAGACACAAACATAGTTTCGACGCAGAGGACAGGTTTAGCCCAGCTGTCATGGGATACTAACAGACATTCATTTTATCTGAAATAAAATTTAGATTCAGTAAGAAAGGCATAAGAAAATCCTCGTTTTAAATGGTATCTTGAAGACAGGGAACAAAGAGTTAGAAGACAAAATAATGAAAAAGGAAGAGAGGGAGGGAGGGAGGAAGGCAGGAAGGAAGGAGAAAGAAAGAAAGAAAGAAAGAAAGAAAGAAAGAAAGAAAGAAAGAAAGAAAGAAAGAAAGAAAGAAAGAAATAGATAGAGAAAGAGAGAGAGAGAAACTTTCCTTCTCTCTGAATCACAAAAATTCTTTTACTTGACCTTAACTGTGAATAAGGAATCTTTCCCCTCATCATTCTCTCATGATCAAACTCATAGATTGGTATACAAAAAAATTGATGCAGTGTCCCCAAAGTTGTGTTAAAATCTTTATCATCTTTTTTTTAATGTGCTTTATTGATAATGCCTAAGTAGTCCTCTTAAACTACATATGTTTAAGGGCTTCTGTGCTAAAGGAAGAAGAAACAAATTTAGCAGTGGTGCATTTCCTCGGTTTCCCATTTTTCCTATAATTCATAAATTCCCTTCTATTTCCATTAATTTGTGTTGATTGGTATATATCAAGAATATTTTTAGAATTCAGAATAAAGGACAGGGGGAGAAATGGGAAGGAGAAACCTAAATGAATATTTAAATATATATTTCCTTGCACGCTTCAACTAATATACCCTTTTGTATGATTCTTTCTTATCATTCACCTCTTTTGCAAATAATTTTTCCTAACTATTGTACATATTCCTCTAGTAACTTCTTCCTGTTTTTCCACAATCGTATAGATTTTGAAGTATAGGCTTAGTTTTTTAAAAAATCCACAAGATTGTGACAAACATTGGCAAACAAATGCATTCTGATGATTTGTCTGTATGTTTTGGAAATGGAACTAGACTAAGAATACGATCAATCTTGAGACCAAATAGTTCTCCAAAACCTGAGCAACTTCTTTGTAAGAACTGTTGTGAGAAAAAACAACAACCTCAAGCACCAGAGCATAGTGAATTGTAAACAACAGAGAAATAATATGAGGAAATACAGAGCAACATTATCAGCAAGGAGAAAATCCTCACAAAAAGGCATGTCTTGTTTTCTGCTCTTTTCTTTTTACAAAACCGCTCAAGGAAAATCTCAAACATTTTGAGCTGTTTCCTAATGAAACTAAAGGGCCCTCACTCAGTATTAAGGCAAGCGAGCTGGCTGGACCTGCGTTAAGCTGCAACAGCTCTGGAGTTTGTGTTATGGCTATAATTGTTGGAAGAGGCCAGGCCACGAAGCCGATTGACACCACCTATTGTGTCAAAAGATCTAACTCCCTTTGCTCTCTAAATCTGGATCCTAATTATAATCTCGCCTTTACAAAAGCTATGTGAAGTCTTTCATACTGGCTAACTCTTATAAATTATAGCAGTCTTATGAAACAGCCTGGCGCCATTGTTTTGCTTCAAAGCCAGGGAACCATTTGAGTATCCTAGATCAAGCTGACTTTTTATTGGATTTCCCTTGAGTGCTTACTTTCAACTCCTGAGACAGGCCTTCCAAAATGCTGTCCTGTAAATGTTGAATAACAAGACAAATGAGGGCAGAATATACACCGTTCTGAAGGTGAAAGGCTATGGTTTAATTTGGCAAAAGGGCTTTAAATTAGACCGAGGCATAGGCTGTCTTCCCATTATTTTGTACCATTAGCTTGGATGTTGAGAACATTTTCAAATGCCTCCACTTATGAAATCCTCCAAAGCTACATGATCGTCTCCTTACTGGAGAAGCGAGGAATGCAGAATGGCGAGACGAGCATTAGCGTAACCTTGGACTGTTCTGATCAGAACTTTGGGCTAAGACCTCGATGGCAAAACTTGCAAAGAATTGGATGATTCACTCTCCACAGACTCTAATCTCCAGCAAAATAGGGCAGTGAGCGGCAATAGCATTAAAGCCACATATAATGAAACTCATCATTTAAAAGCTGACCACAAATCCATTTACACAGGCAACAAAGTATGTATAATTACTTTGCTTTAGAAACTGCTTTAAAGCCTAGAATTCAGAAACATTGTTCTCTCCAGTTATTCAGTTCTCTGGCAGTTTAGCTAACTTGCTTCTTTTTATTTTTTTAAAAAAGGCAGCTTCTATTAACTGTAATTACTTATAATGGGTTTTTATTCTATATGGAGGCCATTTTTAATGATAGAAGGGGTTGGCTACGGAGATTTTCCTTCTGATTTTTTCCCCCTTTGAATTCTAGAAATGAACTGCCAACATCCTTTTCCAAACCATTTCTACAAACATTATTTAATCATTCTGAACATTGCCAAAAATATTTTTTTTAAAAGAAAACAACTCTCAACAAACTTGTCAAAGGCTATGCTGAACCTCCTAATCAGGTTCTTCTCTGAATTTTGCATTGCTTAAAGCTTAACTTTCAATGACTCTAGTTGTGGACTTCTTGTCATGGAGAGCCTTCTACATCATAAATTGTCTTTGCCATATACCATAAATTGGTATCAGGAAGCAGTATTCCCAATTTCACATAAACTACATGCATGGAAGCTGAGCCTCAAAATCAAGTATACAAAAGGAGAGTTGTCGTCCCTCCGTTCCCCCCCCCCCCCAATGCTCTCCTGGGACTAATTCTTACTTGCAGCTACACAGCATTTTTATGCTTTCCACTTAAACCAGAAAATTAGCTGGCAAACATTTATGAATCTTAATTAAACTCTGTAGCAAAATTCTTCAGAAATGCATTGCAAACATGACAATTTGGAATCTTAAGCCAGGCAAGTAATACACATATGAATACAGTCATGCTTCGGGGTCCTTTATCCAGCTCTCTAAACGCAGCAAAGATGGTTTGGTATTTGAAATATGTGGAACCTGTCTCTCTGTATGTATCTGTGTGTGTCTTGTGTATCTGTGTATCTGGGTGTGTCTCTGTGTGTGAGTTTATGTACACATGTGCATATTTAGCACCATATTGTTTTGTGCAAACTTCAAAGCTACAAAACTCACTCTTATTCTTCCACACCATATGCTCTTTTTAGAAAAACGTGGTAGTTTTGAATATGATAAAATTTACTAAAAGCAACAAACCAGAAAATATCTAATATGGATGCCACTTCTAAGTGAGATGGGCAGCATACAAGTCAAATATATATACATATAGGACTGGTTATTGCTGTTCTCTGGCACCCCTTTACCTGACGATATGAACTGCTAATGTTACAATAAAAGAGGTATCTATAGACTTAATGCTATATTCTAGGGACATCTAAACTTGGCAACTTTAAGACTGGTGGACTTCAACTCCCAGAATTCCCCAGCTGGGCTGGCTAGGGAATTCTGGGAGTTGAAGTCCACAAGCCTTAAAATTGCCAAGTCTGGAGACCTCTGTTATATTCCAAGATAAGGTGTCCATGTGCTCAAGCATCCCAGAGGACATAGCAAAACTGGCCCAGCCTAAACCAAGCCTCAAGCATTTATGTTGTCAACTAGCTTAATCAATGGAATAATGTTCACTCTGGAATAAGCAAATACATACATATCAGCTACGCAATACTTTAGAAACTAAAGGGTGTTTGGGCTCAAATCATCACCTGGGGATTACAATACCATGTTTCATCTTCCA
>NC_138552.1:71992700-72022700 GCF_964273705.1 Natrix helvetica
AATGCATCCCATATTATTGAAACAAGGCAATTCCTGATGTGGCCCACCAGTGGCCAGCAGAGCTGGCAGCAGAGTTGGACAGTGAGGAGCTTGGGGAGGGACATGGGCCAGTCCTGGAGTCTGGGGAAGGCTTGGACAAGGGCTCTGCATCGAAGACAGAGAGGGGGCCAAGGCCATCTGGTTGTTATTTCCTGCCTCCAGAGTCTGACATTAGCGAGGCAGAAGAACAGTGGGAGCCTGTTCTCAGTGTGCACATGCGCAGAGCTGCCAGAAGGCAAGAACAATTAAGAAATCAGGGTCGACTCGGGAATAAGGCTTGGAGATGATTGGCCCCTCCCATAAGACATAAAAGAGGAGTGAACGGGACATGAACTTTTGTAGGAAGCAATTAGTTCATCTGGTCGGTTCAAGCTTTGAAAAGTTCTGTTTGACTCTGTGCTAAGTTTGGCCTCGCCCTGCATTTGGCAATTAGGTCTCTGGCAGCATTATTTCCCAGGGAAATAAGGTTGATGTTTATCAACATTCCCCCGAAAGACTATGGCAACTCAAGCAGACATCTGTCGGAATCTTCACAGACTATTTGTGAAGCTGTGCGGACTGTGAATGACCATAATTCACAGCTGTATACATGAAAGAGGGATTTTGAGATTAAGATTGTGATTTAGGCTTTCTCAGGAAGCCTTGGTCAGAACAAGGCCCAAGTCAGAGAAATCTGATGGGAAAACTTACTGCGGCATGGGGGTCTTTGGTGCTGTCTGAGCTTGGTTGTTTTCTTGCAGATGCTTCATTACACAACCAGGTAACATCTGTTGAAAGCAAACTTCATTCCCTTCCAGCACTGATGATTTTACCTAGTTGGGTAATGAAATGTCTGCAAGAAAACAACCAAGCTCAGAGAGCACAATGGACCCCACCATCCAATTCTGAGCGCCAAATATTCTTTTCTATCAGTATTCAATGCAGTATTGCAATAGGATCAACATTTAATTGAGCAGAGAAAATACTAGATGTCTCTCTCTCTGTGTGTGTATTTGTATGTGTGCTTGTATCATTATCAAAGGAAAAGAATATGCAGAATAGACACATCCTTACCTTCCAGACATACCTAAATCTTTTAATGTTCAACAATGCCCTCTTCCGATATTTCTAAATTACGAGTGACAAACAACATACAATATGAACTTTAAAAATAGTCACAGGCCATCTGCTGCTCATTTCTCTGTGCAACAGAAGGTAAAGGTTAAAAAAAAACCTGAATTCTTTTAGAGCATGAATGTAACTGGATAACTATTGTTAGCAGAAAGCACCGTCTGCCACCATCACCTCCTGGAAATATGATGTTATGCACAGTATTATGGATATAATGTATATCCTCAATTAAGTTGATCATTTATCACCACCCAGAGTTACTCTGTGGATGATATGGGAGGGTTCAAATTTGACATAAATAATAAACTTAACAATATATGCACTGCTGTGAGGTATATAATTCCTGAAATATTTTTTTTCAGGTTCATATCGGTAGTAATAGTAGTAGTAAATGTTATTGCTTATTTTATTCATTTATTTATATCTCACCTTTATTATTTTTACAAATAACTCAAGGCAGTGAATATTTCCAACATAAATTCCTTCTCCTACTTTCCACACAACAACTCTGTGAGGTGGCTTGGACTGAGAGAGAGTCTGGCCCAAGGTCACCCAGTTGGCTTTTCTGGCTAAGGTTGGATTAGAACTCAGGATCTCCTGCTTTCTAGCTAGCCTGATGCCTTAATCACTAGATCAAACTGTCAGATTATATGTAGTGTCTGTGTCTTTTAAGTATGATTCATTTCCTCAGGGATGTCTTTGAATACACAAAATATAATATAATGGTGAGCTAGTTAAGGCACTAGGCTAGAAAGCAGGCAACACTGAGTTCTACTTCTGCCATAGACATGAAAGCCAGCTGTCTAACTGGATGTAGATGAGACCAGATACACCCTCCTTCTACAGGGCCATCTCCCTGTTTGACAAGAAGGATGGAGCTGAGTTTAAAAACCAGGACTAGGGTTCTCTTAGAGACAATAAATTTGAGTGGTATTGAAGGTCGGCATAAGCAAGGAAACAGGGCTTATGCCGTTTGTGGATTGCTGATTCATTTGGATGCATTTCAGGTTTCTGCTATTTCCTCCCCACCATCAGTGATTTTATGCAGCTGTGCATTTCATCAACTTTACCGCCATGGTGGAGTTAGATTCCTCTCAGAAAATAGTTGGACAACTTAAAAAGCATCCTAAGCAGAAAGTTGTCCATCTCCACCTCACTCGTGTTATTGAATATGATTAATAATTGTTTTCCTACTTGTTTTCCTCCTTGGCAGAAGGGAAGTAAAGCTGGAGTGTCTGCCAATTTTAACTTCTTCACACTGAAATTATGAGGACAACACCAGCCACCAGCTGCATGGCAGGCCAAGGCGCAGCTCTGAAGTACACACATAGACTTATGCATTTATATATGCATAATGCATAACATTTCCTCGGGGATGACAGAGTCATCCCTAGTATGACAGAGAAATTGAGAGGTTGAGAGGGAGAGGGAGAGAGAGAAGAGAGGGCGGGGGAGAAAGAGGGGGGAGGGGAGAGAAAGGCAGTAGAGAGAGAGAAGAGAGAGGGGAGGGAGAGGAGAGAGAGAGAGATAAGAGAGAGATGAGAGAGAGGGAGAGAGAGAGGAAAGACAGGGAGACAAGAAGAGACAGAGAGAGGAGAGAGAGGAGGGAGAGGGAGAGGAAAGAGAGGTGATAGAGAGGATGGAGAGGGGCAGGAAGGGACGGGAGAGAGAGATGAGAGAGAGGAGGGAGAGAAGAAGGGAAGAGAGAGGAGGGAGAAATGTCTTGATGGAAAGCACGTTCCTCTTGCAAAGGAAACTTTAGCCTAAAAAAGCAGAATGGTAGCTTTGTGGCTTATCTAGTGGCATCACAACCATTTGGTCAAGGGACGAAGATGTGGATCCTTTTGTATCTAAAAGATACATAGTGGCCTATAAAGAATTGGCTTAGTCATCTGTGGCAATATTCAATTTAATATGCTTGACACTCCAAATTCTTCCACCTGTGTGCATAGAAAAAGTTACTTAGCAAGCTGTGCAGATTGCAGCATTGTATTGTAAATCACTCTTGCCTTTGAGCTTTTTATTTGCATTTCTATTTATTACCATTAAGATAAAGAGGACAGCTGAAGTTTTCTAATCAAACACCTGGAGTGAGGAAGTTGGGGAGGCAGACCAGAAGCAAAATTTCCCATAAAAATATTCTTAGCAAAGGGTCAGTTGTTGGGGTACCTACCTAGGTTATGGGTAAAAGATGGCATTAGACCATTCCCAGAGTTGGTCCACTAGGATCCTGTCTTGACTTAAGACATTAAGTTGAGTCTTGGAGTTGCGACCAAGTTGCTGATCAGAAGTGCAACTGAACCATCTTCAGCTGTTATTCTTTTTATCACATAAACAGGTAGAAGTAGCCCCCAGATAATTTCAATCTTGGTGTAGACCTCACGTTGTAGGAGGGATTGGTGCAACTGCTAATTCCAGGAGGCGATTTATTGATTAGATTAAAAGGTTTAGGGCCTTGGCTTGGTTGTAATTTTTTTTATTACTTCTGTTTTATTGTTTTGTATCATGAGCCCTCAGAATCACAAGATAGAAATGGGAGGCTAGATGGTCTTTGGGCAGCAAAGATCAAGCATAGAATGAGTTGATGGATGTATCCTCCATTGTTTAGGTCCATGGCATTCTCCTGTATGCACAAACTGGTTGGTAGTTTTGCTAGATTTCCTAAACTTGGACAATTCGGAGTTCCATAAGGGATGGTGCGTGCGTGTGTGTGTGTGTGTGTTTGAAAACGCTGTTGCACAGAATGCCACGTATTATTTTGTGTTTGCAAGCAAAGGAAAAGTATTTGCATGCAAAATTAAGTTAAGAAGAAACTGGAAAAGGAAAAAAAGGACTGTACTATGCAGTATGGTGGGAGGGAAGCTCCATTTCTAAAAAAGCTTTCCCACCCCTGATTTTTCCCCTCTGTTATTTTCTTAAGCACAGCATTAGGAATCTCCCAAAGCACCCACAAAAGAAAGCCTCCTTTTTCCAAGAACCATCAAAATGCTCAAAACAGCATCACTTCTCCGGCTGCCCTTTTGAAGCTTCAGCACTTGCTGCAATGCCAGGTTGATGTGCATGCAATGCCAGGTTGATGTGCATACAAGGTAGAAAATTTTGTACGGAAAAAGGAGAAGAATGTAGCTCACCTCTTTAAGGGAACAGAAGAGTTTAGTACCAACAGAGAAGCAGAGGCAGGCCCAAAACATACAGTTTGCAAGTGGAATTTCCATTTACCCGTCTTTGAATTCTGCCAGGAGAAAGGGAAAAAAACAATAATAATCCAAGCTGTGGCAATCCAGCTGTATTTTGATGCACTTTAGAATAGTTCTCCTCTGGTTCATTCATCATCTGCGAGATGGCCCAGATGTCATGCAAAACACAGAGAAGCACCTAGTCAGCTATTTGACTGCAAATAAATGACGGTAATTCTGATATTTATGATGGCTCAATGACATAACGGCAAGGAGCTTATTAAAACAATAGCTGAAGAGTGATAAAGTAGCTGGCAGCTAGGAGGAGGAGGAGGAGGAGGAGGAGGGGAAATGTCTCCCTCGCTTCTCCTAAGACGAGTGCTGGAAGAAAGGAAGAAGGCTGAAGACAGAGGAAACGGAAGAGCTGGAATTTAAGGGCAAGATCAGAGGTGGTATTCTATTGGTTTGGACTGGTTCACCCGAACTGGTAGTGGAAATCGTGGGTGACCCTGCCCATGCCGCCCAGTTCTATGGCACCCCATTTAGGCCCTTTTTAAAACGAAAAGCGCATCCACGGAGGTGGTGAGCACAAGCGAAGAAAGCGCACACTCACATTTGCGAACAGGTAGGGAAGGTAACTAAATCCTTCTTGTACCTGTCTGGGTGGAAATAACTCGTTCTTTTTCTCATGTTGCAACAGAAACAACACAAGGCACAGGGTTTATTATTATTACAACTATTTTTTAAATTCCCTACCATCTCCTTTCATATTTTGTGTCTCTGATTCAGAAGAAGGCTCCACTCTGTGAAACTTTAGCACATGGGTTCATGTCGATGGGACCAGAGATGGGTTTACAGCTTTGAAATCCACCGCTAGATCCATTCCTTGAGAAGATCAACCACCGCCTTAAAAAACAGAGTCTTCACGATTTATATTAAATGTCTTCATTTTAGGGAGGCTAAAAATCTCGTCGTATGTCAGAGGTTCTCTTTCACTGTGAAACAGGATTCATATTTCTTTTCTCCTTTCTTCTCCAGGTGAGGATGCGACAGATAGGGAATAAAAATGCCTTAAATTGCAGCCCCAACCATGAAATTAAAGCTGTGTCCTTTTTTAAACATGCAACTTACATGGAATGCACATCATGCTGCAGTTATACGAGTGTAACTTTGGACAGCAAAATTCATTTTGTGTGTGTTCAAATCTGATGTGCTTAGATAGATAAGAATCTCCAAACTCACTCCTCTGAATAGTGTCCATAGCTTAATCTTTAATATACCATTAAAGTAAATGCTAATCCACGAGCATTTACCTGCTAAGAGCTAAAATGGTCTATTTGCCAAATGTCTGCCTAGATTTTTTTAAAATTTTGCTAGGAAAAGGATAATTAAAAATGGAACAAATGCCAAAAAGATTGAGAACGACATTGGGGAAAATCTCCTCTCTTCTTCCCAAGCATATGGGATTTAGGAGAAGAATCTCCTAAAAGGTTTTCTCTTGTAAAAGAGAAAAGAGCCTTGAAAATAGCTTAGTTCAAAATCATGTAGGACTTATACCGAGTAATTTGAGTTGTGACCATTGATTATCATTGAACTTGTTGTGATAATATGGTTGCCATAATCTGAGCCATTCAATTGTCTGGCTGGGACATTCCCGAGTAGCTAAAGTCTCTGGATAGTCTTCTGTGGAGCCTCTATGTAGATCATTCTGTCTCAACCAGCAGGCAAATCACTCATTTTTGAGCATGAATTTGTTTTATGGATTTGTTTTATACTATATTTGTAAGAAATGCAGGGATCCGGAGGGATTCAACTACTGTTGAAAATAACAATGTCCAACCTTTGACAACTTTAAAACCTATAGACTTCAACTTCAAGCCAGCATGGGAATTCTGGGAGTGGAATTCCACAAGTCTTAAAGTTGCCAAGGTTGGACACTCACGGTTTAAATAATTTTGCACTCTTAATATTCAATCAGAAATTAAGCTCCAATCTGTGGAATCGGAATAATAGAATAGCAGAGTTGGAAGGGACCTTGGAGGTCTTCTAGTCCAACCCCATGCTCAAGCAGGAGATCCTATACCATTATAGACAAGTGGCTGTCCAGTCTCTTCTTAAAAGACTCTAGTGATGGAGCACCCACAACTTTGAAGGCAAGCTGTTCTAGGTTGAGGATTGCCTAAGGGTTTTAGAGTTGCAACCTTTGGTAATGATCCCATGTGTTTGTATCACTGAAATAAGTGAGGTTAATTTTGATAAATTACATTCAGAATTACAATATAAAGGTGCTTTAGGAAACTATGTAGAAACGATGTAGAAAAGATGTGGAGACTCTAGAAAGAGTGCAGAGAAGAGCAACAAAGATGATTAGGGGACTGGAGACTAAAACATATGAAGAACGGTTGCAGGAATGGGTATGTCTAGTTTAATAGAAAGAAGGACTAGGGGAGACATGATGGCAGTGTTCCAATATCTCAGGGGTTGCCACAAAGAAGAGGGAGTCAAACTATTCTCCAAGGCACCTGAGGGTAGAAGAAGAAGCAATGGGTGGAAACTAATCAAGGAGAGAAGCAACTTAGAACTGAGGATAAACTTCCTGACAGTGAGAACAATTAATCAGTGGAACAGCTTGCCTCCAGAAGTTGTGAATGCCCCAACACTGGAAGTCTTTAAGAAGATGTTGGATAGCCATTTGTCTGAAACGGTATAGGGTTTCCTGCGTAGGCAGGGGGTTGGACTAGAAGACCTCCAAGGTCCCTTCCAACTGTGCTATTGTATTGTATTATTGTATTGTAAACTAACCAATAAAATTCTCATAGAAGAAGAACTTCTTTGATTATGCTGGTCTAAATTATTCAACCAGGAAGTAGTTCAACCTTCCTCTTACAATATTAACATATTTGTAATTTTATCTCTAATTACAAAAAGATCATTCTCCTTTGGAATACATGATTATCACTTTGATAAAATAGATTCCAGCCCAAATACAGATAATCCTTGATGTAGAACAGTTCATTTAGTGACCGTTCAAAGTTACAGTGCCTGAAAAAAGGGACGTATGACTATTTTTCACTTACAGCATTCCCATGGCCACATGATCAAAATTCAGAAGCTTGACAACTGACTTGTAATTAGGACACTTGCAGTGTTCCAGGGTCATGAGATCACCTTTTGTGACCAGACAAGCAAAGTCAGTGGGGAAACTTACTAACTTGTTACTAACTCAACAACTGCCATGATTCACTTAACCACTGTGGCAAGAAAAGTTGTAGCATGTGTCAAAATTCATTTTAACAGCTGCTTTACTTAGCAACAGAAATGTTGGGCTCAATTGAGATCGTAAGTCAAGGGCTACCTGTAATAAGGAAATGGCGTGAGAACTGAGAACTTGGAATACTGCATTCAGTTCTGGTTGCCACGATGTAAAAAAGATGGGGAGATTCTAGAAAGAGTGCAGAGAAGAGCAACAAAGATGATTAGGGGACTGGAGACTAAAACATATGAAGAACGGTTGCAGGAACTGGGTATGTTTAGCTTAAGAGAAAGAAGGACTAGGGGAGACATGATAGCAGTGTTCCAATATCTCAGAGGTTGCTACAAAGAAGAGGGAGTCAAACTATTCTCCAAAGCACCTGAGGGTAGAAGAAGAAGCAATGGGTGGAAACTAATCAAGGAGAGAAGCAACTTAGAACTGAGGAGAAATGTCCTGACAGTGAGAACAATTAATCAGTGGAACAGCTTGCCTCCAGAAATTGTGAATGCCCCAACACTGGAAGTCTTTAAGAAGATATTGGATAGCCATTTGTCTGAAACGGTATAGGGTTTCCTGCCTAGGCAGGGGGTTGGACTAGAAGACCTCCAAGGTCCCTTCCAACTGTGCTATTGTATTGTATTATTGTATTGTAAACTAACCAATAAAATTCTCATAGAAGAAGAACTTCTTTGATTATGCTGGTCTAAATTATTCAACCAGGAAGTAGTTCAACCTTCCTCTTACAATATTAACATATTTGTAATTTTATCTCTAATTACAAAAAGATCATTCTCCTTTGGAATACATGATTATCACTTTGATAAAATAGATTCCAGCCCAAATACAGATAATCCTTGATGTAGAACAGTTCATTTAGTGACCGTTCAAAGTTACAGTGCCTGAAAAAAGGGACGTATGACTATTTTTCACTTACAGCATTCCCATGGCCACATGATCAAAATTCAGAAGTTTGACAACTGACTTGTAATTAGGACACTTGCAGTGTTCCAGGGTCATGAGATCACCTTTTGTGACCAGACAAGCAAAGTTAGTGGGGAAACTTACTAACTTGTTACTAACTTAACAACTGCCATGATTCACTTAACCACTGTGGCAAGAAAAGTCGTAGCATGTGTCAAAATTCATTTTAACAGCTGCTTTACTTAGCAACAGAAATGTTGGGCTCAATTGTGGTCGTAAGTCAAGGGCTACCTGTAATAAAGAAATGGTGTGAGAACTGAGAATATGATAACTGTGCTTCTTATTTGTATAATGTGAGGATTAGAAACCCATTTTTCCCAGGGGTGAAATCCACTTACTTTTGCTACCAGTTTGGTAGTAATGTGAGCACGCGCACAGCGAGAGCTCCCATGCATGCGCAGAGCATCAAAAACAGACGTGATGACATCCGTGTGGATGGGCAGAGCCTGCTACCAAGCACCTGCAAAGGTAAGCAAACAACAAGTGGGGGGATCTGCTGTGCCAAGTGATTTATCCTGCTTTCTAGCTAATATAAATTGCGCATCACAGCTGATCATCAGAAAAATTGGTTTGCCCAAACCAGTTTCATTTTTTTTTACTTCTGGTTCGGGTGAACCAGTAGCATTTTTACTACTGGTTCAGGTGAACGGATCCGAACCAGTAGCATTTCACCCCTGGCTTTTTCCAAGGGAACCACACACTGCCCAAAGCGAGCGCCAACTCTCTTGTGCTTTGATTCCTAAGTGACATCAATCCCAATGAGGCTATAAGTCAGGTCTCTTCCCCCCCTCTCTCTGCACCCAAAAGAAGTGCTAGGAAAGTAAGCAGAACTCATGACAGACCAGGGGGTTGAAAGCAGAGCATCCTTGCCGTGATCAGAATCCAGGACAGTCTTTCAGGAGCACCCATGGCTACCTGAGCAAACAGGTCAGATCTTCGCTGTAATGCTGATCTCTCCATTACCACGGTGTACAGGCTGCAGCCGTAGATCACTTTCACAGCCTCCAAAGCCGCTGAGCACTTATCAGTAACATTCAAAGATCCACTGGAAAGTCATTCATTTCACTTTATGGTCCTCATTAGCCATTTGTATAGTTCTATAATTAAATATGTTCCTTTCTCATCAAGTTTTTCACTTTAGTAATGATACGACTGTGCCACAAACAGGCCTCACGCTGTTTGGTTGGGGACTTATTCATAGCATTTAATTGGTCACCCAGTGGTTAGCCAATAACCCTTTCAATGGGAAGCCACACTCTGAATGTTGTTAATGGGCTGGAGGCGCAGTGTTTGCCTCCTGGTACCCAGCAGTACTGGGAATAAAGCAATTTCCTCCACTGTGTTGTGTGCCCAATAGCTAATCCTTTCTACTCCTGAAATGCACACTATTTGGTTATAAGTATTTGTGCTGGCTTACTTACCGCTGGGTTGTTAATAGGCAGTGATTCTTCAATGCTCCTTCAGTGGAGTTACAGTCTGCTTGCTGACTGCTAATTAAAACAACTTTGCGCTCTAAGACTACCATTAGAAGGTGGCTGGGTCAGGTTCTTTAATGCAGCAGCCCTGTAGTTAAGTGTGCTTGCGATGCCCCGAACACGAGGACATTCTGCAAGCTCCGATGGCGAATATCGATTATCTCCAAATAAAACGGGCTAATCTGCTAGGTTTTTCCAATTAAAACCAGCCAAATGTCTCTCCCCTTCCCTACTTCTGAAACCCAACTATTAAAAATGCAAGATTTCCTTATTTCCCACCCACCCTCACCGCTGCTGAGTTTTGCCTGCAGAATATTTTACCTGCTGCTATTGATTTTTAAAAAAATAATACACAAAATGCTAACTAGATTGCTTCCAGTTGCAAAAAAAGAAATCACGAGGAGAGCATCTATAGATCTATAAACTCAGTAGTCAGTTTGTTCATAAGTAAAGCATGGATTTTATTACATTTAGCTATGAATTAGCATCTTATAAAAACTGCATCCTGTTTCTGTGGGAGGTTTTAAAGTTCCCATTCTAGGTATTTATATTTTACCATCACCATAAGTTATGAAAAAAAAATGTCTGGAGACAATGTAATTGGCATTTGCATGTCTGATTAGTTCAATCTTTCTTTCTTTTCCAAAATGTCATTTGCTTAGCTTCTTATTATGTAGACAGAAGCAGGCATTCAATGAGAAGTAGTCCTTCCAACGCTATTTCTTGTACCTTCTTTTTCACATGACTGTATGCATTATGGCCTGTCAATATACCTTAGGTCAGGGGTGTCCAAACTTGGGAACTTTAAGACTTGTGGACTTCAACTCCCAGAATTCCCCAGCCAGCTGGCTGGGGAATTCTGGAACTTGAAGTCCACAAGTCTTAAAGTTCCCAAGTTTGGACACCCCTGCCTTAGGTTATATAAACATGCAAAAGTCAATGCACAATAACAGTTTGGCTGAATAAGACTAGGAATAAATTTACTTTACAGATTTCTTAATTAATAAAATTAGTAGCATTACTCATAATTTATAGTATAGCAGTAGTATAGTTTAGACAAGAAGGAAGTTACCAAATTCAATTCAGTTTTCCTTTTGTGTCAGGTTCAGTTTGTCAACATAAGGGTTTTTTTTTTTTTTTGGTTAGGAATAACATTTGTATATATTTTGGTATATATTTTTCTGAAATACGTACCATTTGCTAGAAGTTTTCTTTAAGGCACACAGTCTGAAGAAACAATTGCTGCTAAAGTTTTGCATATTATTTTCATCACTTTGTTCAGAATTTTTCCTGATATATTTTCCAGTATGTTTGATCATATTGGATTTGGCATTTTTATCCACCTTTCAAGCCCTTCCCAAACACTTGGTTAACGGGCAGGTATTGTAATTTAGCAATATTAATTGTAGTATCATAGGATGTAAGCTGTTCAAACTAAAGCTGCCTTTGGCTTGTCATTTTGACAGTACCGATAGTGTTCAAATGATGCTCCAGATGTTCGGAGACTTCACCCAAGATGAATATTACCATTGGTACTATCTGTGCTTTCTTTTGCCACTGTTGTTCTACTTCAGTTTTCAAGTTTTATATTTTGTGATTCGGCACTCACTCAGAAGAGCGCCAGTTGCTTCCCTTCGTGAGTAACGGAAGCGGCCTAGTTTGAGGTGGCTGTGCCTAGCTCAATTTTTTCATTATTCCTTTTGGCTTCTCACCCTCGGGAAGGTCTCTGTATCTGCTTTAGCCGCTTCAAGTTACCCCCGTTGCCTTTTCACCATGAAACTCGTGCGATTTCTTATGAAACTTAGTCACGAAACTGTCACCATTGAACTGAAAAATGGGACTCAGGTACATGGAACCATTACAGGAGTGGATGTCAGCATGAATACCCATCTTAAAGCTGTAAAGATGACTTTGAAGAATAGAGAACCTGTCCAGTTGGAGATATTGAGCATGCGAGGCAATAATATAAGATATTTTATTCTGCCGGACAGTTTACCTCTTGATACTTTGCTGGTAGATGTTGAACCAAAAGTCAAATCCAAAAAAAGGGAGGCAGTTGCAGGTAGAGGACGTGGAAGAGGAAGAGGGCGTGGAAGAGGGCATGGAAGAGGAAGAGGGGGTCCAAGACGATAATTATTTATATCTGTTATTTAAAAAAGCCCCAAACAAGTGGGTTTTTTAAACAGGTTTTATGTCAGTTTTAATAAATAAATGTGGAAAATGTGTAAAAAAAAAGTTTTATATTTTGTGGGTTTCTGCAGTTGCTTCTCTTCTGCTGTTTCCAGGTAATGCAATGTCCACTATTCACTTTTTTCTCTGTATCAACAATGACTAAATCTGGAAAGTTATGTGGCAGGTGCCTGTCTATTTGAGTACTAAAATATCAGAGAACTTTAGCTTCTTCATTTTCTATTATTTTGTCTATTTTGTGGTCCCACCATTTCTTGCTCACAGACAAGTGTTATTTCTTGCAGAGCTGTGGTGGCACAGTGTGTTAGAAATACTATTTATATAGCCCTACAGAACAAACAAAGTGCACAGTCACCATGTGCTTTACTATTAAACTGTTAGAAAGGAAACAGGAAACTACTCAGAACCAAAGACAGTGGGTATATACATAGATGCAAACTTATAAACACTGCCACCTACTGTCTGAATACTGCTGTAATTGTTGCACAAAATATATTCCAACAATGTATTCCAACTAGTGGTTAGAATCCAGTATTGCAGGCTAACTCTGCCAACTGACAGCAGTTTGGCTCAAGGTTGACTTAATCTTCCATCCTTCTGAGGTCGATAAATAAGAACTCAGATTATTGGGGGGGAATACGCTGCTTCTGTAAAAAGCTCAGAGAATGTTGTAAAACACTATGAAGTGCTATATAAGTCTAAGTGCTTTTGCGATTCCAATACACCCTTGTTGTTAATTTATTAGGCTGTTGTTTGTAGTCAGTCTGTGCATCTTCTTGAGAGTAGCCAACTAAGTGGTCAACTGTTTCTTCGGCTTCTTTGCAGAGATGGTATTTTTCTGTATGTTGATATCTTCTCAATTCTGGCTTTGTATGCATTTGTTCTTAAGGCTTGGTCTTGTGCAACCAGAATTAGCCCCTTTATCTTCTTCAACTTTCCTGCTCTTAGTCTTGGCAACAAGCCAAGTCTTGTTGCTACTTGCATTGTCTGCTTTTTTTTAAAATATACTAGCCATGACATCTTGCATTGCCATGTGTCTTTTCTGTTCTTCATTTGGTCTATTTTTACAAGAGTTTGGGTTCTTTAGTATTCAGTTCATAATGCATTAGTTTCTCTACACACTCTTCACTATCCTTCCGATATTCTTCAAATGCCCTTTCTTCTTCTTCAACTGTTTGGTGTATTTAAATCACCACCCATTTTCGTTGGTAAATAGAGTCTCTGTCTGCTATTGTGGATGAAGGGCATGTTTCATTGCCATTATTTTTCTGGTCTTCCTATCACGTTTTGCTTGAGTCCAGTCCACTACTCCAGCTGTTGGAATGACTGGAATTGCCCAGGTATTAATTACCTTGATGTTATTTCTTTCACACTTTGAACTTTAAGTTCTTCTTCACTTTTCTGATGTTTAAGATCTTTAAGATAGTTTTCACCACTTCTGAAGTTTATTATTATTATTATTATTATTATTATTATTATTATTATTATTATTATTATTATTATTATTATTATCAGAAGTGTATCACAGCGGCCAGTTGTTTTGCCGGATTTGGCATTAATTACTAGTCGGGCCCCACCCAGGGGCCTAGGATGTCGTAACGTATTTTCGTAATATGTGTGCAGATCCAAGCAGTGCAGCTTTTTGCATTTGACTGATGGTGATTTTGTCAATTTTTAACTGTTTTAAATGTAATTCCAGTGCTTTTGGAATAGCACCCAGTGTGCCAATTACCACTGGAATTACCACTGCTGGTTTGTGCCATAATCGTTGGATTTCGATTTTTAAGTCCTGGTATTTCGCGATTTTTTCATATTCCTTCTCGGCGACCCTGCTATCACCTGGTATTGCAATGTCTATGATTGTAACCTTCTTTTTCTCAACCAGTGTGATGTCTGGTATATTATGCGCCAGTATTTTATCCGTTTGTATGCGAAAATCCCACAAGATCTTGACCATCTGACTCTCGATGACTTTTTCAGGCTTATGTTCCCACCAGTTTGTTGCTGTTTTAATATTATAATTTTTGCACAAATTCCAGTGGATCATTTGTGCCACTGAATTGTGCCGCATTTTATAGTCAGTCTGCGCGATTTTTTTACAGCAGCTGAGTATGTGGTCAACAGTTTCATCAACTTCTTTGCAGAGTCTGCATTTGGCATCATCAGAGGATTTTTCGATTTTGGCCTTAATGGCATTTGTTCGGATAGCTTGTTCTTGCGCAGCCAGGATTAGTGACTCTGTTTCTTTCTTTAATGTACCTGTTGTTAACCATAACCAAGTTTTTTTACTGTCCACTTTATCTTTTATTTTTTCCAGAAATTGACCATGTAATGCTTTGTTCTGCCAACTCTCCATTCTTGATTTTATCACATCTTTTCTGTATTCTTGTTTCGTCTGTTGGGCCTTCAATAAATTTTTGTTCTTTACTTCGATTAATAGATGTTCTTGACTTTCTTTTAAATAATCAGCCAGTGCATGTTTTTCTTCTTCAACTATTTGCTTCACTTATTATTATTATTATTATTATTATTATTATTATTATTATTATTATTATTATTATTATTATTATTATTATTATTATGCATTTCCTGATTAGGAGAACAATGATTATTGAATATATATTTAGTTTCGATTAGTCTACCTGTGAAAACCATGGGTTTTCCATCTCTGGATAATTCATGACTACCTTTTGTTGATAGTTTAATTGCTTTTCTTTCGTGTTGCAGAGGATTTGACCAAAATATTTCCAATTCTACCATTCCATAATGCTGTGATATATTAGTTTAAATATGCAGCATTAGATTAGTTCATATTCATGTGGAAACTAAGTACATTTCTTCCCATCAGTCATATGATTTAATTTAGTATATCTTGCTACTCAAATTACTCTGGAGGATAAAATACAACTCTCCTCTTGGAAAGGAATACTTTTTTCCTTAATCCATTATACTCACAATACACTTCATTGCGTATAAATCCTAGCAGTACACAATATATGCCAACGGTGCTGTTTGTAACTGAGAAGAACAGCTTATCTCTCAAACTGCTTTTGCTTTTTGCTAGATGGCAGTGAAAATTTACATATTCCATTTACTTAGCAATCAACTGCTTTTACTTAGCAATCAACTAATTCTAATACACCTTTGCACACCAATAAGAAGGTCTTCATTCTTGAAGCAGCTAGAACTTTAAGAGCCAACACAATGAGTTGAGCTTCCTCTGTGTAAAGCTGGGTAGACTTTGAGCCGTTATAAATATTTGCTTTATTTACAACTATCAAAGGAGAGTATATGTGGAGACAAATGGACAGTCCTGGTGTAAACAGATGATTTGTCAGACAATGTTGGGGGAGGGGGAAACAGCCCCTCTTATTTATTCTGCTATCTTTGGTTGATGAGAAAACAAGAACAATAACAGCACTAATACTGTGTGATGGAAGAAGGGAAGTTAGCCTGTTACATAAGACATCAAAAGATTTCAAAATCTTTCTGGCTTGAGAAAAAAAAAGAAGAAGATCTGTCACTGCTTTAAGCCTTAGCCAAGTTGTGAGCTGAATAGCTCAGTGGGAGCCACAGTACCAAGAATGCCCTGGAGTGAGACACTGCCAAGCTATGCCAGAGAACACAACCCAAAATGGGTTGTTCTGTGAGGAATGTGAAGCAGCAATGGGCTCTTGATTATTGCAGCTCTTGAGATGACAGAAAAACCTTCTCTTCACGAGACTTGATACAATTCGTGCTCCATATAACTCCATATTCCATGTGAATAAAGTGAAAAATTTCCTTCAAGTTGGCACCCTCAAAATATATGGACTTTAACTCCCAGGTTCCTCAGCAATGTCTCTTCTTGGCAGAAGAATTATAGGAATTGAAGTTCAGACATTTGGAGGACCATTGGGTTGAAGAAGGTTGAACCATCTCAGGGACTAGAGTGGTTAGTGTTTTATGTATAGAGGAAGAAATTGGACATAGCAGTATGGTGGACAGAGTGCAATTAGGTAATTGTAGACATTAGTTGGCTGTCTGGTACAAAAGACGAGGTCCACATGTGAAGGTTCAATTTAACTGATTTATTGCTAAAAGCCTATGTGCAGGAATCTTTTCAATGCTTGGTTAGAGTTAGATAAGGGCCAGCCACAATCAAGGTGTGTGTGTGTGTGTGTGTGTGTTGAACTTAGTTCATTTGTGGCTTTGTGGGGATGCTAGGCTGATCCCCCTTTTCACCCCTCCACCAGTCCTTCGCTTATATCGGTAATTGGAATAATTTTAGATCATAAAATATATCACTTCAGCATGTGATAAGCCAGCCCAGCTGTGGATTCAGGGCCTTCTACTAATTCTGACTAGGCTTTGGTCTCCTACCTCCAGATTGTACCCTATTGGCTGAAGGGCTAGTGTTATGTTTTTCTTGCCATTTTATTATTATGAACATATATCACATTTTCTTACTGTCTTTCACTCCTTTAGTTGCAAAGGGCTTAGTGACCAGATCATTGCAGTGGTCTCCTTTCCTCTGACTTCTTTTTTCTCCTACCAAACAAAAGTCCTAACTGACTGTAATTTTTACCTCCCCAGATGCTGTCTCCATGGTAGAGGGGCCGCATGTCAGGAAAGGAAGGAAAGGGCAAAAATTTGCTTTGCTTTGTAAGTCTAAATAGAAAACATACATGTGAACACGCAGAGATATATCATAATTATTACTGTCTAGAATTCACATCACTGAAAGAAAGAATTAAAATATGCTTGGTTTATATTATTCAGTAAATTATTTTTACTGAAGAGTCGAGGTGGCGCAGTGGTTAGAGTGCAGTACTGCAGGCTACTTCAGCTGACTGCTAGCTGCAGTTCAGCAGTTCAAATCTCACCAGCTCAGGGGTGGGTTCCTGCCAGTTCTAACCTCTTTGATAGAAGAGGTTCCACAAATCTACAGTGCTGTTTAGAACCGGTTCCAGCTCCCTCCTCTGCCCGTCCGCATTACGCTTGCCCCGCCCGCCACTCACTGTTTGGATGGCTCACCAATCGCCCCGTCCGCCTCTAAGAGTCCTATGTAAACCTTCAAGTCTTAAAGCTGTCAAGTTTGAACACCCCTGGGTTTTTTTTCTAAAGGGTTAGGGGTGCAAGGGTCTTGTAACTTGACAGCTTTAAGACTTGCACACTTCAATGCCAGAGTTCCTGAGCCAACATTTTGGTTGCTAAGCAAGAGCGTTGTTATGTGAGTTTCACCATATTTTACAAGTTGGCCATGCCCACCCAGTCACATTACTGCCAAGCCACTCCCACTTGGTCACGTGGCCAGCAAGCCACTCTCACAAAGCAGGCCACAACTATGGAAGAGGTTCTAAAAAAATTTGAAACCCACCACTGCACCAGCTCAAGGTTGACTCAGCCTTCCATCCTTCCAAGGTGGGTAAAATGAGGACCCAGATAGTTGGGGGCAATATGCTGACTCTGTAAACCACTTAGAGAGGTCTGTAAAAACACTATGAAGTTATATAGGTGAGACACAACTTTGCAACTAAGAACAACAACAGTTTTGCTTAACTGAAACCTTAAACAGCTTTCACTATTGCTCATGACAGATGAAACCTTTGGGACTTGTAGTCACTCCTATGTACATGGGATCAGAGGTAGGTTTATAGCTTAATAGGAAGGATAGGAAGAAGACAGCTGCAATGAGAGATATGTGGAGTGAAAAGAGAAACAAAGACCAACATAATGTCCAAACAATTTTAAGGCTGCATTTCCATGTACAGTGGTACCGTGGTACTTGTCATTAATTGGTTTTGGGAGGTATGATGAGTACCAAAAATGATGAGCACCAAACATTTTTTTCCCATAAGGAATAATAATCACAAGAACTCAACACTGAAAAGTTCTAGCTTGTGTGTTCAATATCAAACGGACAATAAATACTTGGACAAAATATTCATGTCAAAATGTGTTGAGTATCAAATCTGATGAGTTTCAAAGCAGTTGAGTACTAAGGTACCACTGTATGTATGTATGTTTGTATGTATATGTATATTCCATTCTTTGGGCATTTGCATATGTATAGATATCTACGGAGATTCTCAGTCATCCAGATCATGGTTGTCCCAAAGGTGCCTTTTCAAGAGGCAACTGGACTTCCTTGTTTTCCTTTGAAGGCATTTTACTTCTCATCCAAGAAGCTCCTTCAGCTCTGACTGGCTGGTGGGGAATGGAAGGATATATAGAGACAACTGGTCATTTGCATTCTTTTATAGAGTCATTGAGTCCACATGGAGGTTTATCTGTGTCCTCAGGGTCACCTGATTAGTGCCAATGGGTGTGGAGCCTTCTTGGACTGTTGAAAGGACTGGAGATTAGAGATAGATGATGTTGTATCCCTCCCATTCTGTTGAGAGAAAGCTATTCAATTTTGACATAGAGGGCTTCTTTGATCCCTCTTTCAGTGGTTCTCTCTATCCAAAATGTCGACTTTGTGTCTTCAAAAGAGTGGCTTTTGTCTTTTAAATGCATATGAACTGCTGAACCTTGTCCTGATGGGTTTGTTCTCTTATATTGTGCCATGCATTTATAAAGTGGTTATTTTGTTTCTTGGATGAGAAGCGAAATGTCTTCAAAGAAAGTCAAAAAAGCCCAGTTGCCTCTTGAAAGAACACCTTTGGGTTACATATGCATAGTTATCTCTTATGGCAGGAGGTTGGAATAATAATAATAATAATAATAATAATAATAATAATAATAATAATAATAATAATTTTTATTTGATTAGCCGCAACCCTCTCCCGAAGGACTCAGGGCGGCGTACAATCAAAACAAATAAAAATACACATAAGACAAACATATATACAAAAAGAACAGAGACATATACATATGTGCATGGAGGAGAGTTGACTTATAAGTGAAAGACAATTAAAAACACAATTTAAAATCCCCTTAAATAAAATTACTAAATTAAAAAACCCATCAGGAGCGATACGAAGTTATGGTTGAGCCAGGCCAGCTATTTGGAAAAGGTGGGTCTTGAGCTTGACACGGAAGGATTAGAGTTTTAATCCCATGACTTTTAAATCTAAATACAGATAGATATATACACAATCATACACACATTACATTACTAAAGGTGGAATTATAAATGTGCGCTACTTCTTCATTATACTAAAAGGTGTGGAATTAGCTACCTCCAGAAATACCTGCAGAGAGTTTGGACGGGAAAGGTAGAAAGGTAGCATGCTATAATTCCTACATACTAAGAGGAAAAATGAGGAGAAAAATCTGCTTCTAACAGAAGATTTTATTCTTTCACTCTTGAAAATCATTTGCATTTTAAATACAACAAAATGAATTTAGAAAAGAACTGTTGCCCTTTGGCTGAGCAAAGAAATATGCTGATTTTAGACTTTTACAGAAGGTTACTTTTCACATTTAAATAGTGGGGTCTGGAAAGTTGCTGAATATTCTTTTTCAGGACATGCACCTATGCCAAATCTGAATTTGATCCAATTGTATCTTCTCTCCTGTCAACCATAGGCAGGGAAAATGAATATTAATCTTAATATATTAAAATACAACGCTTCTTCATCACTAGTCTATTTAGTTCAAACGCAAGGAAATTATATGGAATTTCTACATTTTTTTTTTTTTGTTATTTGCTAATAGGCAGTATTGATGGCCAACTACATTTGGAGATTCAGTGTGCAAAGATCACCACCGTTGCCCTTACAATGCCTCCCAACAGAGGTGGCTTCTTATCGGTTCGGACCAATTCAGAGCAGTAACATGGCCTGCCACGCCCTCAAGCTGGTTCTCTTGGTGGCGCCATAGGCAGCACCATCTTGTTTTTGCTTCTGCGCATTTGCAGAAGCAATTTTATTAGTACTGCACATGCATGCACAACGCACATCAAGTAAGTGCAGGCAACACATCTTTGAATGAACCGGTGGTAGCAGTAGCCGGAACCCACCCCTGCCTCCAAAAGATATATGGGAATAAAGAGATTGTGAAAAGAAAACAATTTTCCATTTTTACTGGGGGGAAAAGAGAAGCACTTTTTCTTTTGCGGATGCAAGCTTTTGATTTGGTGTTTCATTTCATGGTTTGAGAATTGCCTCGCAATAGTTACCCAAGTTGTCATTTCAAAAATCCTTAACGTTCTGCAAAGCTTTGTGCTTCCTTCTCGGTCTTGAGTCTTCAGCAGATCACCTGTTTGCTGAGTTTCAAGTAACCAGTCATAACATATTTTATAATTGTGTGAAGCTTTCAACAACAGTATTAAGACAGGGGTATTAAACTGGCAGCCCTTTGGCTGGATGCATCATGTGCAGGTCATGCCCATCCCAGCTCCGCAGAGGCAAAAAAACATTGTGATAGGTCATGTGACGCAATTGAGTTGGACAACCATGATTTAAGAAATCAGTTGAATAAATTCCTCTTTTATCCGGTGCTGCTTTTTTTTTCCCCGCATGGGCAGTGCTGATAAGGAGGGGGGTGTAGATTCTGGAAAGAGACTGAGATGTTTCTGTCTTGATTTGTCCACTGCTATGTATTTCCAAGATATTTTAGGAAATTGTTTTCAAACTTTCCCTGATATTTCCTTCACAGCATCTATTCTAGGAGCTGGCTAAAAAAAATCAAGTTAGTAGCCACAATGATACAAACTGTAGCTTTCACAATTTTTACATGGACCTCACTTAAAAACTAGAGAGAGCTTTGACTGCATCATCATGGCCATCAACTTGACTTTTTTGACCTCACCTTTCAGCACTTCCTCCCTTTCCACCTGTCTCATTTCAGGTTTCCTACGCTCAGTTGCTAAGGCATTTAGTCAAGCCTAAATAGATGAAAGCAGACGAGGAAATGAATGTAATTTTAAAAAAAAGTCTTAGCTTAGTGGCTTTTCTTTTAACAGGAGTATGCAGAAGAATAGTTGAAATCCAGTCCAAAGTTCAGAGAGCCAAGTCACGTTTGTCAGCTAGCCCAAGGTCAGAGTTTCATAAGCAAGATTCACAACACGCAAACACAGAAAATCAGACAATTGTTTCCACCAGAGTAATGTGGATCAGAACTGCCTTTTCAATCAAGGCTACAGCCAGCTGTCTTTAACCAAAGTCCTGTGCTTCTCAAGTAGTCTTTCTGAGCATTTTGCTCTGCTTTCTTCTCTACTCTGTGAATCCAAGTGCTTAGAACCGTGATGGTGAACCTATGGCACAGGTCCATGCAAAGCTATTTTTGAGGGCACGTGAGGCGTTGCCCTGTCAGCTCCAGCACACATGCACATGATGGCCAGCTGATTTTTGGACTTGATTTTTTGGCCTTGATTTTCGGCCATTTTTCGCCCTCCAGAGACTTCCCTGAAGCCTCTGGAGGGCAAGAACTGCCCGATGGGGGGGCATTTTCACCCTCCCCAGGCTTCAAGAAAGCCATATGCGCATGCACAGGGCACTGAGGGTTGTCACATGTGCAGGGGACAAGGTGTGTGGGAGCATTAAATTATGAGGGTGGGCACCCAAGGCGAAAAAGTTTCACCATCACTGGCTTAGAAGTTATATATCATCATCTGACTTCTCCAGGTGTTCTGATGTTGCCTGTGTTTGACCATCCTCGGGTGATTCCTGGCTTGGTATTTCCTAAGGTTGACATTCTACTGATTTAGATAGAGCAGCTTCTTCAGAGTCTGATTCCTGGACTAATACCATTATTTAAAAAGTTGTATTGTGTTTTATGGCAGAGCAGAGACATCTAAAAGTCAATTGGAATGTACTCAATGGTAGGCGCTTGAAATAAAATAGTGACAGGTTTTTCTTTAAGAAAAGCTCAGATCCTGTCCAGAGGATCCCATTCCCTGAACTTTCCAGTGATCTTCACTCATGACTTTGCGCCTCAAAAAGTGCTCCAACCAGTTTGCACAACTTTCCCTTCCAATCATCAAATCCTATTCTCTCCAAGTCCCTTCCCGCATAGGCCATTCCATAAAAGTATTGTTCCCACTCTAACAAGAAAGCATTAAAGTTCAGGGGCCAAATGTTACGTTACTAGACTTGAGCACACAAGACAATTTTCTACAACCTGCTCTTCGAGATGTGCACAGAACTCCGTCAAGATAAGTGGGAATTAATGGAAGTTGTATTTCAGAGTATGTAGAGGAGAGCAAATTGGGGGCAGAATGGCCTGGAGGTCACCTAGGCTGCTATGCCCTTCAGAAATGAGTTGTCCTTCTGTCCTTTTGGAAAGCAGAAGGGAAGCATCAGTCACAGAGAAGATACCTCAATTAAAATACTATTTTGTGCAAGCGATGTGGGCAGGCAGGAAGTTGAAAAGCTACCAAAACTTTCAGACGGAAATGAGATTGTTTGAAGAAGGGCTGCACTCTTCTACTTTTCCCAATTTAATGCTCTTTAGTGGCGAATTGTAGAGTAATGATGATCATCATCTTCAGAACCAATGATCATCGGACAGGATTTGATTTTGCTTGAGTTTCCTGGAGACGGAGAAGTTTAAATTTGAATATGCCCTTCTCCCAGCCTGGCTAATGAGAAGAAACTAATTCTGGGGTCCTTTTACTTTCTCTGTATTTGTGTCTTAGAGGAAGAAAAATATGCACACACATGCACAGATGTACACCCCAAACCCAAGGTTTTCAGAAAGTAATTTTATATTGCTCTTCCTTTTTTAAAATCTACAGTGAGACAGAACTGCAATATTGATGGTTAAATTGCAGCCAAAGCCCTGATTCATTTATACTGTTACTTAGTTGATAAGATAAAGCCAGCTTGACAAACAAAACTGAACCTTGTTAATTACTCCGACATGCCCAGTGGTACCTTGTTATTCACAATCTCTGCCATGGAAGACACAGCCTGGCCAAACTAATGATGCATCTAATCCAGTATCCTCCTCCCGTCTGTGACAGTGGCTATTCCAGACAAATCCTACAACCCCCCACAATTCATCTAATTATGTAGTACTATACAATGGGGATTTTTTTTCAGTGCCTCAGCTGGCAATCAGCTTATGCCCTGAAGCATCTGGATTGAAAGGAGAAAAGATAAGATAAAATAAGTTGCATTTCCAACTCCCCACCCCTTGCTTTTAACTATTGCTTTGGCTTTGCTTTTGTTATTTGCTAATGGCTCTCTCTGCTAGCTTTTCTTTTCTTTCTTTCTTTCTTTCTTTTTAAACTAATAAAAAAATATAGCCTGGAGTGCTGGAGTATATTCTGGATAGTCCCCACCACTATATGCTTCTTGAGTAAGTGGGTGCCCCTATGACAAGCTGCAGAATCAGTCTTCCTGCTCAAGAAATCAAAAGAATGCATGAAATGCAATATTAAGATTATGACTCCCTGCCTTTAGTCAGTGAGAGTATAATTTATGAACTCATACTCCCAAAACAGAAGACAATGAACAGAAGAAATAAAAAGTAATAATGAAAAAGAACAGCTGTTATTCTAATTGCTTGGGTAGCCAGCCAGATGTTCAGACTGGATTTGGCATTTTTATCCACCTATTGACTCCTTCTTAAGGAGCTGGGATAGGCAGCTGTCCTTGTTTGATAGTGTTAAACATACAGTTGCAGGATGAAAAGTGTTTCAAGTAAAACTGCCTTTTTCAATTGATTGATGGTGATTTTGTCGATGATTATGGTTCATTGCACAGTCAATCAGATGTTCAGACTGGATTTGGCATTTTATCCACCTATTGATTTCCTCAAGGACGTGGGATAGGCAGATGATGTTATTTGGCCTGTTAAAGGTACCATCAAAGGATGTACTAAGCTGTTCCAGGGACCTTTTGCAATTGCTAAGGCACTGCTGTTTCTATAGATAGTGTGTTGCAAGTGTGCTTGCTATCATGGTGAATGTAAAACTGGTCTACTGTACATGGGAGAAATTAGGTGAAGAAATGGCTTTACAAGCTGCAAAAATGTGATAAATAATGGAGCAAGTAAAGACCTAAAGCAAGAACTGGAAAGTTGCAATAAGTGTCTTTGGATACCCAGGATGCCATACCTGCCAGATTTTCAAGAAATCACTCAATAATTGCTGAACATCTAGATTTCATTGGAAGATAAATAAATTTACTGCAAAAAAACCACTCTCTGGTACAATGTATTCTGCTGCTGGTGTATTACTCAAGATTATTTTCATTCCAAAAACAACCGGAAATGCAATAATCAGGTTGGAGCATTCTGTCATTTTGGGGTGGGATGGGGCTAAAGCTCAACAATTCTGGAAGGTGATTTGTTATCAAACAAAACAAGTATTAATAGTTGCATTCTTTTTCCTGCAGCTGTTTTTCTGCTAAACATCACCAAACTTTTTAACCATATGCAATATACAGAGTTAGCTTTAGAGATGATAACAGATAATATATATATATATATTCGTAGATTTTCACGGGTGTAGGTATGCTGGTCTTGTATTCGGGTCTTTTCCCGTGTAAGATTGAGATTGTCTTGGCAACGTTTCAGCCCAAAACCCAGCCTGAAGATGCCGAGTGAGACCTCGCTGAAACGTTGCCAAGACAATCTCAATCTTATTATGGTTTTCTGCCTGGATGGTCTCCTGGAGTGAGCCGAAAGACAGAAAAGGGAAGCAGTGTGTTCCCCCCCCCCCACATATTTGGGCATACCAGGGGTTGTGACACAATAGATACATACATACATACATACCAGTGAGGTGCAGTGAGGTTTATGGCTGGTGACATCATCAAACTGTGTGGTTGCTCCGATCGCACCGGCGCAGTCCGACCGGAGAAGTTTCTCTTCTCAGAAATGTCAGAAAGGGACAGACAGACTGCCACAGCTCCACTGAGAAGACATTTCTGAGAAGAGAAACTTCTCCTTTTTCCTCCTTCCCCCCTCCAACTCCTTTCTAGCACTGATGATGTTACCTAGGCATTTTTTGCATCGGGGGAACCCGGGATCCTTGCAAGGGGAATGGGATCAGGTGTGCAGGAGGCTCCTCAGCGCCAGCCTCAGATCAGCGCGAACCGCGGTCCCTTTCACCTGCACATGTGGTCCCATTCCCCTCCTTTCTGAGCCAACATGAAGGGGACCGTGGCTGCGCTGATCTGAGGCTGGCGCTGAGGAGCCTCCTGCACACGTGGTCCCATTCCCCTTGCAAGGATCCCGAGCTCGCCCGATGCAAAAAATGGCGAGATCGGTGCACTTGGGGCTGCTGCTGCGATGTCCAGGGAGTCTAAACCAAGCCGCACGCTTCTCCAAGCCACTTTTCCAGCTTCCCGGAGTAATTTTTTTTTATTTTCATGATGAGAGCGGTGAGGCTCTGCCTCCCCTGCCTCCCCTGACTGCATGTCACTGATACATACATACATACATACATACATACATACATACATACATACATACGATCTAATACAGATTTTAATTTGGAAAAGGATTATAAACTGGCATAAGAATTTGCACTGTATCCAGAATTTCAGTTTCTCTGAATATCAAATTTTAAAATATTAGATGCTGCCTGCTAGGTTAGAAAGAAACTCTTATCTCGTCTTAATTTTGAATAATGATGATTATTACACTGGCTGTCTTTTTACTTTAATGAATATTGACCATATTCTAATAATAGTTTTGAATTGCCAAACTGATATAAGATTCTTTCATATGTGGCATTAATATAATTCTTCTTTGGAAAATATGCCTGTGTATGAAACAGAAAGAGAGAGAGCACAACTAATGTGCTCTTCAGCAACAGCCCCCAACCTTTGGGGCACCAGGGACTGGTTCCTAGGACACAGGTTTTTCCACGGACTGGAGAGGGTGTGGTTTCTTGTGCTGCCTGAATCCCACGGATGGGGCATTGCATGCCAGAAATCAGTGCATACTGTTTTCTGGCATGCTGCAGTCTGATGTCAGTCCATGGATTGGGGTTTGGGAAACCCTGTTCTAGACCGAGTGCCAGATAACAATAGCACTTAGACTTATATACCACTTCACAGTGCATTACAGCCTTCTCTAAGCGGTTTACAGAGTCAGCACCTTGCCCCCAACAATCTGGGTCCTCATTTTACCAGACCTCGGAAGGATGGAAGGCTGAGTAAACCTTGAGCCTGATGAGATTCAATCTGCCACACTGTTGGCAGCCAGTGATCAGCAGAAGTAGCCTGCAGTACTGCATTCTAACCACTGTGCCACTGTGGCCCAAGTTGCTCTTAGGGTGCCAGAAATGGTTCTTTCCAGCGGCTCGCAGAAGATACAAATTATTGCTATGAATTACAAAAAGGTTATTCAGAAATATTAGACCACACAACCCAGAAAGAGGCATACAGATACAGGTATAAAATCCCATTTAGATCATTTATAAAAGCAACTAAAGACAATTATCACCATTCCAAAAGCAGCCAAACACAGACTCCAGATTAGACACGTTTATCTCTTCCTACCAGTGGTGGGATACAACCGGTATGCCCCGGTACAGCCGTACCGGTGCCTGCTAGGAGCACCAAGTATCATTCCGGTACGATGCTCCAGAGGGCTCACCTGCCCACCCCCTCTACTTACCGCTATTTGAGCCGATCGGGGCAATTGCACACACGCCCAGAGAATACGGCACCTGCACGACGCTCTGCCGAGCAGCTGGAGCATCATGGGCAGAGGGTATGCATGTCCGTGCTGTGCACGTGCACATGGCGGATACCTGGCCCTGTTGCACCATACCAGTGGCAATGGGATCCGGAACCCACCACTGCTTCCTACATAAGTAAAATATACTTTAAACAGAATTTCCTTCTGCTTCAGTCTATCTGGACTTCTTCTGAGTTTCCTGGAGATTGCAGCCACCTATCAGATAGAACAGCTTTGTTTTATTTGGTCCCCCTCCAGCAAAATGTGTCTTAATTTCGAAGGAAAACAAATTTTTCCTTTCTTCAGCAGCCGAGGATAAAGACCTGAGTATGTGACCGTGTCTATGAGACGGAAAGGTGATCTCTCATGTTTGAAGATGTAGACCGGGTGTCAAACTCAAGGCCCGGTGGTCAGATCTGGCAGGTGGTGCTTGGATCTGGCCCTCGGAGCTGCCCTTGAAATAGTGAAGGACCGGCCACAGTGCCTCTGTCAGTTAAAACAGAGCTCACAAGGGCCGCAGCTGGATCTCCCGAGCTCTATTTACTGACAGAGGGTTGCAGGAGGCCCTCACAGGTGAAAACAGAGGTTGAGAGCCTGTTTTTCCTGGCAGAGCGCTGGGAGCATCAGAGACACCTCCAATGCGAGTGACCTTGAGCTGGCCATGCCAACCCTGGCCACGTCCAGCCCTGCCCCCAGAGGTCAAACACAACCCTGATGCGGCCCTCAATGAAATCAAGTTTGACACTGCTGATGTAGATCATGTGTCCAAAGTAAAGAAAACCGTATTCTGTGTCTGAGTTTGAGCTATGAGGTGAAGTGAACTTTGTATTCTCTGCTGCATATGATATTTGAAACTATAGTACAGAATTCAAACAATGGTTTATGCGTGTTTTGAACCTGTGTGTTCATTGGGATGTCATATGTTGTTAGCATGCATTTCTACCTTTATTTTAGTTTAACAAACAAGAAGCTGATGGAAATCCTTATTTTCTTGATCAGAGTTGCATCCCTTAAAAACCCCTCTAGTTTTATAAATAAAATTTGCATGCTGTCTGCAAGGGACTTGCTACTAATCTTTTAGAATCTTCAATGACTGCCGGTTCAAGCCTATTCCATACATTTATTGATGAAATTAAGATGACATTTCAAGTTGGAAGCTCAGGGATTTGCTCTCTTTCAAACTGGAATGGACCATAGGATCTAGCAAATGCTACTCTCTTAGGAAAACCACATTTAAGTCCTTAAAATATAAGAAAACGTTAATCATTTAATC
Organism: Natrix helvetica; assembly: GCF_964273705.1. Classification (NCBI taxonomy): domain Eukaryota; kingdom Metazoa; phylum Chordata; class Lepidosauria; order Squamata; family Natricidae; genus Natrix; species Natrix helvetica. Next base: position 72,020,766 of record NC_138552.1, read on the forward strand.
TTTCTGCTTCTCTTTCCCAACCATACTTCAATAGAAGTTACTCTTTGAAGTAAAATATATTCCTTCTTATTAAATGCCCCCTCTAGTCATTGTTCAAGACAGTGCTATTGATGACATTTTAATTCTGTACCATGCTTGAATATGTAGCAGGATTTTTTTGGGGGGGGACATACTTAAAATGCATAAAAAGGAAGAAATTATGAGAGGGGAGAAATTGACAGTAGTAAGTCTTCTGCATAGAAAGTCTTGCAGGTAAAGTTAAAATATGAAGAAGAAATATTGCTAAGAAAGCATCGTTTTAGACTATTTAAAGATCACCTGAGTTTTTCCTTACTATGATTGGAGTGAAGCATGTACAAACTCATAATATTCATTCATGCACTGTTCTGGCAGTTCAGAAGCATCTTGCTTTACCGGTTCTGGGTTCAAATGTTAATTCTGATTTCAAATTTCAGGTATTTTTTTTCTCTTTACTATAAACAAGGAAATCAAACAATGTCTATTTCACACCTACAACCCCATTTAATTTGAATTTGGCAATATTTCAAAGATTAATAATGGCGCCTCTAGAAAGATGAATTGGAGTGACTTTCAGACAGGTTAGGTAAGGAACGTTTCACATTTTTTATTTTTAAAAAAAGAAAATTGTTGATAGCTTCATGTTTTGACATAATTGGAGCCTTATGAGATCAAGTTGAAATTTCAATACGCTGAAATACTACACATGTCTTTCCAGGAGAAATATGTTTATCCTGTTGCTTAGTGAGCAATTGTCATATCAATGATGCACACAGTGACTCTTCCTTTTAAAAAATCTGCCAATTCTTTTAAAGTAGTGATCTTTTGTGGAAGGAAGATCCCTGGTCTCTTCTTTTGTGGTTTTTGTGGCAATTTTCTATGAAGAGAACAAACTTCTCTAGGTATACTGTATATACCTAGATAAAGGTAAAGGTTCCCCTCGCACATATGTCCTAGTTGTTCCTGGCTCTAGGGGGAGGTGCTAATCTCTGTTTCAAAGCCGAAGAGTCAGTGCTGCCTGAAGACATCTCCGTGATCACGTGGCTGGCATGACTAAATGCTGAACGTGCATGGAGTGCTGTTACCTTCCCACCACAGGTGATCCCTATTTTTCTACTTCCATTTTTTACCTGCTTTTGAACTGCTAGGTTGGCAGAAGCGGGGATAAATAACGGGAACTCACTCCATTACGCTGTGCTAGGGATTCAAACTGCTGAACTGCCGACCTTTCTGATCAACAAGCTCAGAGTCTCAGCCACTGAGCCACCGCATCCCAAAACATACCTAGATACCCATCACCTTATTCCCTTTGGGGGTGAGTACAAATAGTCCTCAATTTACAACCATTTGTTTAGTGCCTTTTTGAAGTTACAAGGGCACTGAAAATATCACTGATGACCTGTTGTCACACTTAAAACCATTGTAGCATCTCAAAGGTCGTGTGATCAAAATTTGGATGCTTACAGTTTCACTGTCCTCCAGGGGTCATGTGATTTCCATTTGTAACCTTCCTAACCAGCTTCTCTCAAGCAATGTCAACAGGAGAAGCCATTAACCACATGATTTCACTTAACAACGTTGGCAGAAAAGGTCATAAAATTGGGTTAAGACTCACTTTAACAGCTGCTTTGTTTAGCAGCAGAAATTTTGGAATCAATTGTAGTCATAGGTCCAAGACTACCTGGAACATACTCAGCATCGAAAAGGAGTGAGAAGTAGTAAGCAGAAGAAATAAGACATACGCGGAAAGAAAAAGAAATCATATTAAATCTGCTTCACATTAATAGAGGTAGTCCTCAACTTGCAACAGTTCATTTAAGGACAGTTCAAATTTTCAATGGCACTGAAAAAGTGATTTATGACCATTTTTCACACTTACGACTGTTGCACTATCCCCACATGATAAAAATTCAGATC